>NC_081565.1:6794194-6807197 GCF_022355385.1 Mustela nigripes
CTCACGCCTTACTCTCCCACATCCTCCTAGCCATGCACCGCTGATACTCATCGCATCTGTTTTTCAAAGGAGGATCTGAGACTCAGATCAGGGATGCCCCTGGGATCACACAGCTAGTGGCAGACTCAAACTCTGCTACTCAAGAAATAACTCCAGGGGCACCTGGGTGGCTCAGTCAGTTAAGCGTCTGCCCTGTTCAGCTCAGGTCATGATCTCGGGGTCCTGGGATCGAGCCCCGCATCAGGCTCCCTGCTCAGCGGGGAGCCTGCCTCTCCCTCTGCCTGCTGCTTCCCCTCCTTGTGCGCTCTCTCTCTCACTCTGACCAATAAATAAAATCTTTAAGAAAAAAAGAAAACAGAAATAACTCCAGTTGCCATTCCCTTACTAGTCACAGGTTATGGTGCTCTACACTTTATAAACATACAACAACAAGCCTATGACCTAGTTCTCATGCGCCCCGTTCACAGCTCCAAAACTTGAGGCCCAAGGTCAGAGGTGCTGTGAGAGCTGACGAGAGCGACAACCAGGGTTTGAACCAAGGCTTCCCTGACTCCACACTGTTCTGCTGCTGGGCACCCTGGGGGAATCAGGGGGAAGGGAGTGGGGCAGAGGAGACCGGGAAAGGCTTGCTGGGAGAGGCAGACAAGAGGGGTGGGCACCCACCGGGCCTGGGGCTCAGGGAAGACATCCTCGTGGATCTGCATCATGAGGTCGCCACCAGCTGCAAACTCGGTCACGAAGCAGGCATGGCTGGAGGTCTGGAAGCAGGCAAGGAGGGAGAGCAGGAAGGGGTGCCCCGTGCGGCCCACGGCCTCCAGGATGCGTTTCTCGCAATACAGGCTGTGATGGGGGGAGGGGGTGTTTGGAGGGAAGGAAGACCCCTGCTGACTGAGCCCTGGCCCTCTGGCGCTTCCAAGTGTCAGGTGATAGAATGATGGTTTCTACATATCAGGCCAAGAGAAGGCAGGACCTGCCAAGGGCACCCAGTTAACTGCTGTGGGTGCTAGAAAGAGAAGCCAGGACTGGCTCAGCGCCTTCTGGTGCCCCTGGCCCAGGCCAGCCATCCAGGATCCCCTCCAGCGCCAGACGCCCACAGGCCTGACTACACACCTCTCCATCTCATCCCGGCTCAGCACCTCCTGCTTCTTGAGCGCTTTGATGGCGTAATATTTCCCCGTGCCCTTGAACTGGACCAGGAGGACCTGGGGACCAGAGAGAGCTCAGACTCCAGGTGGACAGCACAGGGCAGCCTTTACTTCCCCCACCCACGGCCCCACGGATCACAGCGTCCTCTCAGCTCAGGTGCTGGGGCCTGCTCCCCTCCTCCCATGGTCCCCTCCTCGGCCCACTACCTTCCCAAAGTGTCCCCGGCCCAGCACGGCCAAGCAGCGGAAGTCCTGAAGCCGGGGGGCTCTCCTGCAAGACAGAGGGCACAGGACAAGAGCTGGGCCTCCGTGAAGAGCTGCTCCAAACCCTCCATGTCCAGTCCTGGGTTGTCCCCACCAATGATGCTGGACAGCAGGAGGTGGAGGTAGGGGGTTCCAGGCACAGTGGTTTCCTAGAGTCTGGAATGCAGCTGGAACTCAATAATATGGCTTTAGTGAGTAAGAACCTGACAGCAAGGAGCATCAGATGGTGTCTGAATGGACACCCCAAGTGAGTAGGTAAATGTCTTAAGCATAAAAGTGAGCCCGATGGGGGTACCTGGTGGCTGAGGCAGGAGGAGGCGGCCCGAGACGTGTCCTAGGCTCCATGTGGGGACGTTTGGTGCGCTGTGAGGGCAGAGGGGCTCAAACAGAGCCGGGCTTCCCACCCTCTTTCCCTCCAGCCCCGCCACCCCTAACCCAGCAGCCCCCTGGGGCCATCAGCACCCTCTCACCGGGATCTCCTCGGGGGTCGGCTCCCGGGGCAGGTAGAGGCGTGGGGGCTTGGGCGGGGGCCTTGTCTCTTCTCCCAAGGGGCTCTTCTTGGGTGGGAAATGACTATGGAGAGAACAGACAATGGCAGGGCACAGGCCGATGGAAGAGCCGTGGGGACAGACGCACGGCAATGCCAGAGACAGACAGACAGAGGGTCGGAGGGGGAGTGACGGGAACAGAAAGACAGCAGTTGCACCTGGAGAGAGATGGATGCGGCAGACTGGGGCGGCTCCTCACCTGGGCGAGGCAGGGTCAGCCCGGGGTGTGGACGGGGTCTCGGGGCACACTTTGGGGGGGCTGATCGTGCTTGGGGAGCTGCAGGGAGGCAGCAGGCTCATGACCAAGCGTCCCCAGGCGGCCATGCTGAGGTTCATCTGCGAAGCCCTCAGGAAGTCCTGACCTGGGACAAAAGGGGGGCTCAGCCCAGGGCCCCCAACGGCCCCTGCCCTGCCTCCTAAATGCACAGCCCTCTCCCTGTCCACACCTCGGCGTTTGGAGAAAATGCGTTTCTGCCTCTGCAGCCGGGGCCTCCTCTCAATGACAGGGTCACAGAAAGTCACCTGCAGGGGCAGAGGGCAGGGCTGGAGACCGGTCTTCTCCCCCCCTGCCACCAGGGTACCTCCCTGATCTCTAGGATCCCAGCCTGAGCCCCCAGTATCAATGATGCAAGAGCCAGAGGGGCCCAGAGAGAGGGATTCACTGTCTGCATTGGTACCAGTGGGGAAACTGAGGTCCAGAGAAGAGAGGGACTTGTCCAGGGTCGCATGTGAGGCTAGGCAGTCAGGACCGAGATGCGGGCCTCTAGACTCCCCTGCAGTCCTCAGACAGGGGCTGGGAATCCTTAGTTCCTGGAGACCACCTCCCTCGGGGCCCCAATTTCCACTCTGATGGGTCACCTAGTCTTGAAGGCCCTGCTAGTCAGGTCGGAGGGCAGGGTAGGGGGCACCTGGGCAAAGAGCAGGCCCTGGGGCACCAGACTGAGGGAGAGCTCGTGACAGGCATTGTCCAGGAAGTCCTCCAGCCGCAGGAAGGCCACGCCACACAGCTGCCGCCAGTCCCGCCAGCGCACCCCGATCTCCAGCTCCCGGGCCTACGTTGGGGAGGCCAGGTTGAGGAGTGGGGCATGGCACATGTCCCTACTTGGCTGGCCTTCTGCCCCATGCTTGAGGTCACACCTGCCTGCCCCACGACTCACCCGCTCCAGGGGGACAATAAAGGTCTGGTCCCAGGACTGCTTGGCCACCGGCCCCCAGCCAGTCTGGCCCACGACACGATTGTCCACCTTCAGCACGGACAGCACCTCACCTGCAGGGCCGGACAGGGAGCTCAGGGCACACAAGGAGTGGAGGTTGTCTGCTGTCCCCACTCCCTGTGGCCCCGTACTCACTGGCCAGGTCTCCTCCACCACGCTGCGGCTTGGCCCTGCCCCGGAGCCAGCCCTGGGAGGGGCTCCCGGCCAGCGCAGCCGCTGGGGACCGTCCAGGGACAGCTGTCAGCAGCTGCTCACAGCCCAGGAGGCGGACCTCCAGCGTCCCTGTGGGGAGAGTGTGGGGAACACCGTGAAGTGTCATTCTCCCTCTGCCACACCCAGGTCTCCCCAAGATGGCTGAACCCAGATCTTGCCCACCTTAAGTGGGGGGTGAAGGGGGGCTAGACAGGAGACAGTATATAAGGTGGCCCCAAGCTCCCAGATGAATTCTAGGTCTTTTAACAAGCCATGCCCTGCCCTGACTTGCCCATCTCGTCTACTTGGCCAATTCCCAGAAGTCCTTCAAGGCTAAGTGTAGATACCACCTCCTCCAGGAAGCATTCCTTGAATTCCCAAAGCCAGATGAGAGAGCCTATGCAGCCCCTGTACTTCCCCTTCTCAGCTCTGTTTACAATGGGATGTGGCCTATATAACCCTGAACCAGCTCTGAGTAGGGAAGGTACTGGGCTCTCTGGCTGGCCCTATGTCCTGGGTAGGAAGTCCAGGGTTTCCAAAGTCAGCATGCTTAGATTATTTGTTGATTAGAATTCAGCTACAATTCAGACAAATCCAGCTCAGGGATAAAAAAACAACTTTCTAGTAGTCCAAACTGCCCAGGATTGGGTACCACTGCTGCCAGGGCTGTGAGCTCCCCGAACATGGGTGCTTTAACCACTGTCATGGTTACTCATGTAAATAACGGCTTCGCCAATCGTGTGTGGACAATGCCAACAGTGTGCCTAGCACTTCCCATGCCACAACTCGCTGACTTTCACAGTAACCCCATGAAGTAGGAGCTGTCATCCCCCTTTGACAGGGAAGAATAAATTAAGGGTCCAGGGACACCTGGGTGGCTCAGTGGATTAAAGCCTCTGCCTTCGGCTCAGGTCACGGTCTCAGGGTCTTGGGATCGAGCCCCGCATCAGGCTCTCTGCTGAGTGGGGAGCCTGTTTCTTTCTCTCTCTGCCTGCCTCTCTGCCTACTTGTGATCTCTCTCTGTGTCAAATAAATAAATAAATAAAATCTTTAAAAAAACAAAAACAAAAACAAAACCTGAGGGTCCAGAGAGCAGAAGTCCATTGCCCAAGCTCACGCAGCTAGGGGGTGGTAGGACCCGGATTGAAACTCTTTCTCGAGTTCGATCCCTTCTGTTTCTGGGCCCTCGCTGGAAGAAAAGGGGAGCCCTGATGTGGGAGGAACTCCCGGCTACCTGTCACAGCGGTGGGCTTCACAAGCACCCCCGAGGGCTGGGGCTTCCCAGACACAGCGGTCCGTAGCTCCCGCGCCACTCGGCCACGAAGAGGATGAGCGGGAGGAAGTCCCTCGAGCAGCTGTTCCAAGGCCAGCCGCAGGAGGTCCAGCTTCTGGGAGGACTCCTGGAGCTGGGCCTGAGCCTGCGGAGCAGAAACAAGCAGGGCGGACAGGCCCATGAACGCGGCGGCCAGGCCCAGGGGCTCAGGCCACCTGCCCACAACGAAGGCCAGAGAGAACGTGTGTCCGGTTTCCTCACTGCTGCCCCGCTCAGCCCGACCACGGTACAGAGGGTGGTGTGGGGACAAGCAGACCCACAGAGAGGAGCGGTCACGAAGTGGGGGCACCCCGGTCTGACCTCGGCCAGCGCCTTCCGGTCGTGCGTTCGCCGGCCACCCAGGAGCTTCACCACATTCTTGGCACCCTCAGCCACAGCGGCCTCAATGCGTAGCCGGTGTCGTAGCTCCTCCGCCAGCAGCTCGGGACCTGGGAGGAGGGGGTCAGCCCTCAGGCCCACGCCCCGCTCAGCCCTGCTCAGCCCTGCCCAGCCCCGCCTTTCCAAGCCTCACCTGGTTCCCGGGCCCCACTGGCCTCCAGGCTGCTGATCTTCATCCTTAGCAGGGCCACCTTCAGCTGGCTGTCCCGCAGCATCTGCTGGGCTGCTGCCAGCAGCTTCCTCTCCTGTAGGGTCATGACATATGCCCCCACTGATCCAGGGCCAGCCCGGGGCCTCCCCTGTCGGACCAAAGCTGAAGCCAAGCCTCCCTTGTTAGCCTCGGTCTGGGGCAGAGCCTATTCCATCAGATGGAGGCCTCCTCCATCAGACCAGAGCTGGGGTCAAGCTTCCCCCATCACATCAGGACCGGGCTCCCCACTAGGAGTCGGGGCCAGGACTGTGCCTTCCCTCCTACGCCGGGAACATGGCCTGGGGTTTCCCCATTAGACCAAGTTGGGCCCTCTCTGTTAGATTAGAATGTCAAGCTGTGCCTGCCCCACCGAGCTGAGATTTAAGGGCTATGCCTCCCCCATCAGACGAATGGCTAAGACTGTGTCTCCCTTAGAGGGTCACCGGCCCAGCTCCATTCCCTCTCAGAACAGGGGCTGGGGCAGCCCCTCCCCGAACAATCTGAGAGCCACACCTCTTCCCCCAGACCCCAGGAGCCTTACCTTGGGTGTGCCGGTGGCACACGTGCGGGTCATGTTCTCCGCCCCCTGCTTCACCTTCAGCTCCACCTGCAGCTGCCTCTGGAGAGCCTCTAGGTGCCGAGCCCTGGGCTGCTCCACGGGGGGCGGCGGGCCCGGGGCCACAGGCTCTGTGCACAGGCGCAGGGCCCTTAAGCCCTGACCCCAGGCCCTGACCCAGACCCAGAGCCCCTGCCCTGGGGCCTCACTCTCTCCACCCCTCCCCACCCTTCCTGGCCAGAGCGACACCTGAGGAGGCTCTGAGAGGGGTCAAGGCTGAGGTCAAGGAGCTGGGTGGGCGCAGCACCTCCCGCCCCCCCCCCCCAGGGGCTGACTTCCCACTCACCGGCCAGGCCCGGCCCGGCGTCCGGCAGCACGATGCGCGTGTGCAGCGCCCTCAGCTCTCCGTGCAGCTGCTCCAGGCGGCGGTTGGAGGAACGCAGGAGCTGCTGCACGTGGCCCAGGTGGCGGCGGTCTGTGGCTACCCTCCGCAGGTTCTCTACACCCTCCTTGATCTTCAGCTCCTTCTGGATGGCCCGGCGGATCACCTCTTTCTCATCCTCAGGGGGCCGCCGGTCGGCTCCAGGCTGTGGAATGGCAGAGCAGTAACGCCCCCTCCCATCCCAGCCACCAGTGGCCGCGGGTCCCCCCAAAGAGAGGTGTGCCTGGTGCCATCCGGCAGCCAGGATGGAGCCCCCCCACACCCCCGATCTCGGGCGGCATCTCTGACCTTCCAGATAGTGTCCCCGGGCCAGATGCGAACCCCGAAGCTGTATCCCCTACCCGTGCTCCCCGCCCTCTGCTCCGAGAGGAGGGAAAGGGAAAAAATTCGTCCTGCCTACAGCCAACTCTTGAACGACACGGGTTGGAACCGCATGGGTCCACTTACAAGCAAATTGTTTTCGATACATACAGCCCAGAGCTGTAAATGTATTTTCTCTTCCTAACGATTTTCTTAATAACATTTCCTCTTTTTCTAGCTTCCTTTATTGTAAGAATACAGTGCAGGGTACACGTGATGCACGTTATAGGTGTTAGTCAACTGTTGATGTTATTGGGAAGGCTTCCGGTCACCAGTAGGCTGTTAGGAGTTAAGTTCTGGGGGAGTCAAAAGTTATACATGCATTTTCAACTTCCCCGGGGAGCGGGGGGCCGGTCAGTGCCCCGGACCCCTGGGTTGTTCAAGGGACAACAGTACATGGTGCCGGGGTCGGTTTCGAGCTTTGCAGACATTAATTTGCGAATCCTCACAACAACCCCACGAGGTGGGTATAGTTGCTATCCCCATTTTACAGACGGGGAAGCTGAGACACAGAAGGGCTGGTAACTTGCCTGAGGTCACAGCACCAAGAAGGGGAGGCCACCCTCTGCCCACCAACCCGTCGGGGTGCCCTCTCTAAGGCTGCAATTCCAGCTGAGATCTGCGGCCAGAAAGGAGGCTCGGGAACCACCCAAGGTCACACACAGAGGGCAGTCGGAGGCCTGAGTAGGAGCCAGGAATGTTCCGGCAGGTAGCAAAGCAGAGGCACAGAGAGGGGCAGAGGAGGGCTCCGGAGGCCATTCCCAGCTCAGCTACTAGGAGGAATCAGAAGCCTTTTCACACTTCACCCCAGGTGGAAGCCAGGAAGAGGAAAGGCTCCTTCTCAGAAGCCAACATTTTGAACCAACCAGTGCCAAAGCTGACCTCAGCCCAGGGTGACCCACGATGCCCCCCACTCCCCATGGACTCCTTTGGGGCCTCCACCTTACCTCTTGGGTCTCCATCTCGTGCGCCCAGAGTCAGGGGTGCCACCCAGCCTCAGGGACACCCCCCCACCGGACCCCAGCCTCCGCCGGCCTGCTGGCCTGGCTGTCAGAGGGCAGGGGCGGGACTCAGGAAATCCTCTGAGGGCCCTAGGCCAGAGGGCCAGAGCCAAAGGCCTGAGCAAACAAAGATCCCATGGAGCGGGGGGCCCGGCCACCGGGGTCCTGAGTCACCCAGCTGCCGCTGTTGGGCGGAGGTTCACAGGAAATAGGAAAATGTGTACAAGCCGCGGCTGAAACAGGCTGCGGGACCTCCGGAGGAAGGGGGTGGGAGGGGGCGGAGGGAGTGCTGAAGGCTGCCTACCACCCTGGGTGGGGGTTCTCAAGGAGTCTTGTGGGGGACACTTTACCTTTGGCATTCCCCATGGTCCTAACTGCTCTGGCATCCTACCAAGGACACAGGCCACCTATCAGCTCTACAGCCGGGACCCCACCCCATTTGCTCTGGGTGGACCTCCCCCCTCCCCCCACTGACAGACAAACACACAGCTTTGGCTGCTGCGCCCACGAGCCCCTACTGCCGGCGCCCCCCGCCCTGGGCTCCCCCCTCGCCATTTGGACTAGAATCCTCTGTGGACCCAAGGTTCCCTCCCAGGTGTTGGGCCAGAACCCCCCATTCTCGTGTCCAATCCCCACATGCCTTTGTGATCTGGGGAGGACCCCCACAAGTGCGCAGACATTGGTCCCCTCCCCGGGGCTTCTTCCCCCTGAGCGCACATACATTCCTCTCCCCCCAGGACTGGACCCAGTGTGCCCCCACGGCCCCCCTCTGCTTTCCAGACAGATTCCCATGGTCTTACGGTCCCACGGGGAAGAACCGATTTTAGGAAACTTTGGGGCCCATCCCGGTGGCCCTGACTGCGGATTCGGACGTGCTCCTGCGCTGGCCTGACTGGAGGCTCTGAGTCACTTGGGGGTGATTTAGGGACGTTCTCAGGGGACCTGAACGACTCACCCCCATGCTCAGCTCTGCCCTGCGAGGTGTAGCGAAGCCCGGGGCCGGGGCTGAGAATGGACCGGACAGGGGCTGGGGGTCGGGTCTCGGGGCCGCGGCCGGAGCTCGGGGCGCCCGCGGCGTGCATGAGACTTCCCGAGCCCCTCGGCCCGCGCCCGCAGCCCGGCCTCTCCCGGCGCAGTTCACCTGCCGCGGCGCCCCCTCCTCCATGGCGCCGCTCCGGCCGCACGGCCCCTCCTCTCGACCACTGCCGTTCCGGAAGCCCCGGCCCCTCCGCCAGGACTTTCAAACTTGAAACTTCCCGGGAAGCGCAGCCGGAGCGGCGGGATCGGGCGCCCCCTCCCGAAGTCGGCTGGCCCTCGCGGGACCTGGGATCAGCGCCGCCTCTCGGCGCGAGAGGTCAGCGCCCGGGACCCTACTCCCCAGCCCGGGGCCCCCGCGCCTCCCCGGCTCCCACGGCCCGCGGACTTTGGGGCCCAGTGTCCCTTTCCTGAGGCCGCGGTTCCCGCTCGGTGTGACGCGGACCCCCGGCCCGGGACAGAAGGGCAGGAAGGGACATTTGCCGGGCCGGGGCTCTCTAGCGCCCTGAAGGGTGGCCGGGCGGCGATAGCGCCGCCTGCCGGCCACGGGACCCTGCTGTGCGGCCCGCCGGGTCCCTGAAGGCTGCCCCGCCACCACCTGCTTCCCGCCCCGAAAGTTTCTCAACTCATCGTCTTAGGTCCTTGTGTCAAATGGGCTAATTCTAAACCTGTCGCCCCACGAAGTCTTGGCTTTGTGTAGAGTCACTACTCTAAGAATGTATGCGTCTCAAAAAAGTAAAGCTTCACCCAAATCACGCCAAATTACAAATGACAGGTGAAGATACCAAACATGTCGGGGTACCCGGGTGGCTCAGATGGTTAAGCACTTGCCTTTGGCTCCCGTCATGACCGCAGGGTTCTGGGATCCAGCCCCACGCTGGGCTCCCTGCTCAGGGGGCGTCTGCTTCTGCCTCTCCCCCTGCTTGTGCTCTCTCTCTAAATAATTAAAAATAAAATCTTAAAAAATAAATAAATAAAACCAAACATCTCTCAGGCCCCCGCCACTCAACCAAAGTGGAGCTTTCTGGGTCAACCAGAGCCACCATTCTTTCCTTGCCCTAAAGAACCCATCCAAACAGAAGACACATTTACATCTTAGGAAATAGCCCCAATTTCAGGAAAGCCAACAGGTGGGCACAGACCCATCTGGCAGTGGCTTGCCTGTGTGGGAATTCTAGGATCCTGTGCTAACCAGCACTATGACTAGGACTTCACTGGAAGGAGCCTGGTCCAAGTGGCTGGGAGTAGGGGTCAAATATTGAATGGCTGATTTGCTGACTTGGAATAGGCGCCCTCCAGTGCTTTTACTGAAGAAAATGTGAGTTCCTCTTCATTCTCTCCACTTCCCCAACAGAGTGGAGATACTGACAAGCCATGGACAATCCTGGGTTGTTCTGCAATGGGAAATTAACCAATGACACCAACATATGCAAAGGCAACTCGCTTTAGTCTGGGGGGGGCACATGCCCACACTTCATAGAGGCAAGTCAAGACACTTTTACACATGAGCACATCAGAGTTACCGAGGGCTTAGACAATAGCACATAGTAGGCTCTTTTAAATGGGTTATTATTAAGTTGCACTGAGCTGAATGTTAAGGATAAATTAGAAGCAAAAAAGACTATAGTTCCTGACTGTAGGTCATAGGATTGAGGGAAAGCTAAGCTCCTCTTTTCTTTTTTTTTTTTTAAGATTTTATTTATTTGATGGGGGGGGGGGATACAAACAGGGGGAGTGGGAGAAGTAGAAGCAGGCTTCCCGCTGAGCAGAGAGCTCGATGCATGGCTCAATCCCAGGACCCTGGGATCACCACCTGAGCTGAAGGCAGACACTTAACTGAGCCATCCAGGCGCCCCAATCTCCTTTTCAGCAGGTATCTCTCTCCCATCATTTATCTACTTTTACAGCCAAGAAAGCTGAATTATGTGAATAAACTCAAAATGATTTTCCAACGTTGTCATGTGTTTCACTGCCTAACTGGTCAATAAAGGAAAGGTGGTCAGAAGTAGCAGAATCCATGAGCCTCAGGCGGGGCAAACCCACAAGGAAACCAAATCCTAGGCTGATGGAGGAGTCCGATCAGATAGCTTCATTCTGTCTGATGGCACTTCATGAAACTAATTCTTGAGAAAACTGAAGTTCACTTCACATTCAATATCCAGTGGATATTGAACTCTCCAGCTAATTGGCTGTTAAAACTATATAAACATCAACCCAAAATAAATGCAAAACTTCCTTGCAGGGTACATTAAAAATGTTTTCCTTTCTATACTTTTTCCTCCCCAGTATTGGAAACTTCAATCCATCTGTTTAGATTTGCCTCCCTTCGGTAGTGGGAGTACGCAACGTCACCAACTAATAAAGTTGACAGCACCCTCCACTCATTATTCTTGCTCTGATCACACTTGTAGGTCTTCATGAACACAGATACATGTTCAAAAGGGAATGGTCACTGCTGGGGCTAGGGGGGGGGGTGTTTTTCCAAGGGGTAAGATGTCCTCTTTAAACAACTGGAACGGCTGTCCATTTATCTCCTAAAGAATTTGTCTCCAGAAACCCTGAGAGTTTTCACCCTTTGTGACAGAATTCCATTCTTGAAATGGGCAGAGAGACGTCCTACCAAAACCTAACAGGAAGTCAGAAAAACTAAACCTATTTTTTTTTAAAGATTTAATTTATTTATTTGACAGACAGAGATCACAAGTAGGCAGAGAGAGAGGAGGAAGCAGGCTCCCTGCTGAGCAGAGAGCCCGATGCAGGACTTGATCCCAGGACCCTGAGGTCATGACCTGAGCTGAAGGCAGCGGCTTAACCCACTGAGCCACCCAGGCGCCCCTAAACCTATGTTTCTAGAACCAAGTGAAACCCTGAAACCAGTTGTTATAAAGCAGGAATGATAAAAATTACCAAATTAGTTCAGAAACACAATTGGCTAGGAATCCTCTGAAGCCCAAAAGGCCCCCAAAATCCGTCAAGTCAAAAATCTAACTTTTGGCAGCCTGACAACTTACACAAGAGAAACAGGCCAGATGTAAAACCAATGGCAACCTAATGAGACAGGACTCTGCGGACCTTTACAACTCTACATCCTAGAGCCAGAGCTGGGTCAAACTGCAGGGCCTGTCACAGAGGTCAGGGAACGGTTGGTTATCTTTCAGAAATCAGAAATCCTTGGAGAAACCCCCTCAACTGCACGGATGGTCTAAAATAACATATTCCTTCAGATTTGAAATGAAACCTAAGGATACATTACCAGATAGATACATTATCCTCTGTGCCCCTGTTCAGAGTTTAGCAGAGTCTGGCAGAGCTTTGGAAGATGTCCTCTTCCCAAAGAAAGTACCTTAATAGCCAACACTTGCCCTTTTTCATTTGAAATGTCCTTGTGCCAAAGGAGTTTTAAGCCACTCATTTGGCACTTTCCAATACACACCTAAGGGCCAGCCAGAGAACCCCTCTTGCAATGGAGCACAAAGCGCCCTTGCTACTCTGTAGCACTTTCTAGTACACTAACATTGCCACCTGCCTGCCTCACAGCCTAGGATCCTTCACAGATTTGCAGAGATGGGGCCGTCTCAAAGGTGGTCTCAATAGTTGGGAAGAAATTATCTTTTTTAAAAAAATATTTTATTTATTTGACAGAGAAAGAGATCACAAGTAGGCAGAGAGGGGAAAGCAGGCTCTCCTCTGAGCAAAGAACCTTATGTGGGGCTCGATCCCAGGACCCTGAGATCATGACCTGAGCTGAAGGCAGAGGCTTTAACCCACTGAGCCACCCAAGTGCCCCAAGGGAGGAAATTATCTTTTAAGGGCTATTTTCTTAAATCACCTGCTCAAAAGTAAAGGAATATTTTAAGATTATATTGTGACCTATAACCTGACAGCGCTCTGAACTCACCATGTGTCCGTTTTAGTAAGCTGTAAGTTTGAGAAACAAATATTACAGGCCTACTTAATGATTAATTCAAGTGACTACTTGTTTTTTGGCTAGCCAAGAGATCCTTTAACGTTGAGACTTTCATAGGAAAATACTCAATCCCTTCAGGAACTAACTACATTCCAAAAGAAGTTTCTTTTCCATGACCTTTATATCTATCCTTTCGTACAGATGCTCTCTCTGCTATACTGGACAATTTGAAGAGCGGTCCCCCCTTCCCCAGTCACTATGAATGCAAGTCACACAGAAGAACTTCCTTATTATCTCAATCCAAGAGCAAGTTAACATGTCTCTACAAAACAAGGAGAATGACCCCAGTCAAAAAAAATCTTTATGTTCCTTTATTGGAGCAAGATTCCTGACCGGTATACAGTAATGTATTACTAAACATGACCTGTGCAGAAATTA
>NC_081565.1:6807597-6927772 GCF_022355385.1 Mustela nigripes
TTTGTTGAGACAGGAAGGGACAAAAATGAATTTGGAACAAAAAGGGGTAGAGATTCTTTTCCCACTGTATTCTGCTCAAGGTATTTCCCCCCAAAATAAGCTGAGAACCATGGTATAAAGGGAGAGAAAAAGGAGACTTCAAAAAACAGGGCGAATGAGCACAAGAGGAGAAAAGAAAAAGAAAAAGGAAAAAAAAAGACGGCAACTTGCTCCCAGGGACTGAAGAAAATTAAAAAAGGAAGGTTGGAATCCATCAGTGTTCCATTAGTCATCTTCCCCTTCATCCTCCTGTAAGAAAAAAAGTGGGCAGTCAATCTTCAGGGTTAATTCTAAGTCATTTCTCAACATTCACACACTCACTTACGGACTTCCACAGAACCTACTGCCACATTACCGGTACTCGTTAATTTTACAAACCTACGAATCAGTCTTTATCAAATCTCAACTGAAAAACACAGTGATGTGGTTTCAGATAAATCAGTTAACCTTTCAGCACTCACTAAAATCACTCACCTCTTTCACACCAAATAATACAAACAAAAACCCATCTATCTCAATTGCACTTTTAGTTCGCCCAAAACATGTGAATCTGTTACTTAGATTTCTCAGAATCTGACCAGCTGCACTATCCGTATCAACTTCATTAAGTACTGGCCAGGGAAGGACAGGACGGAGTACTAACCACAAAGGCAGAACTAGTTATAGTTACATCACGGAGACAAGGACCTTATTAAAATCTCCTTCCATCCCAGACAACAAAATAGCTGATCTCACCTACAAATCCTCCCACGATCAGTTGGCCAGTTCTATGATATAACACATTTAAACCCACAAAGTAACAAGGTAAATTCTGAGATGATCGTTTTTTGGACTTAACCGAACTTTCTTTTACCTCTCCTTCCTCCCCCTCATCATCATCTTCATCTTCTTCACCTTCATCCTCATCTCCTTCTTCATCAATATCTTCCAATCCTTCTTCTTCTTCATCATCATCATCATCCTCTTCTCCTTCCCCTTCTTCGTCATCCATATCGGGAACCTTAAAAAAACCAAGAGTTACCTGAGGAACTAATTTTCAAACAAAGGAGACAAATACAACTTTGAAAAAAGGCACATTCTTGGGACGCCTGGGTGGCTCAGTTGGTTAAGCAGCTGCCTTCGGCTCAGGTCATGATCCCAGCGTCCTGGGATCGAGTCCCACATCGGGCTCCTTGCTCATCAGGGAGCCTGCTTCTCCCTCTGCCTCTGCCTGCCATTCTGTCTGCCTGTGCTCGCTCCCCCCCCCCCCTCTGATAAATAAATAAAAAACTAAAAAAAAAGAAAAAAGAAAAAAGGCACATTCTCAACTCACCAAGTAGTACTGTAATGGATTTGGCCAAATATCATCTTTGATGACTTCTCCTAACTCATCTGCACCTGCATCAGAATGGTCAGTAAACCAGGTGAAGAAGCTCTCTGGTTCCTCATGCTGTCTCTTCCTGCTGGCTTTATTCTGTGTTTGACTTGAACGTTTCGTCAAATCCTAAATGAAGATAGAAGAACTTTTGAGACAGGTTCTCCACAACACCTAAATTCCCTATAAATTAAGATTTTAACCCAAAAGTGGGGGGGGGGGGTTGCAAGTAATACTTATATGTTATCTACACTTGCTATCTAAAACAAATTATGAAACAAATAGCAGTTAAATAAATCCTAGAATTCTGGTCTGCAAAAACTTGTTAATTTTATAGAAGCTTTTCCTGAAAAGGTACCATATAAATTTGGCTTTTTAACAAAATTAGGTCCAGTTTGACAACCACTACCATAACACAGTAGAATAACTTAACATGGGAAGGGGGAGGCACGTCTGGGTGGCTCAGCATCCTGGAACTGAACCCCGAATAGGGCTCTCAGCTCAGCAAGGAGTGTGCTTCTCCCTCTCTGATATAAACAAAATCTTTAAAAAAAATTTTAAATGGGTTCACCACTTAGACACAGACATAAATGCAGCTTGGGAAGTAGCAAGCCATTTATTTGAAAAAGCTCAACCACCAATATGAAAATCAAAACAATGCAGCCCATTTCTTTAAAGACTTGCACTAGAATTTGTAACAACAGCTCCAAGCCATGGTATTTGGCTTTAACACACTAGATATTTTCTTTCTTTCTTTTTTTATATTAAGGACTTGTATCACACACATTACCAAAGCAGCAGTATTGGTTAAGTGGTTTAACTAAACCAAAATACACGAAATGATACCTTCACCCAACAATTCCTCAAATACCTTTCCAGATTTCCATTTGATTTCAGTGGACTTTGAAGATGGATCACCACTCTCATTCAGATGAAATTCTTTGGAGAGAACTTTATTTTCGAAGTAAGGGTTTTCATCAAAATACTATAATAAAAGATGGGAGAACTGGAAATCAATACAAACAGGTCTTCAAACCAAAGCTCCAATTCATTTCCACACTGGCCAATAAGAAGAGTTACTGATACTTACAAAATCTATTCTGTAACCTGATTTAATATCTTCAAATTCTGTCACTTCAACTCTTGTCAAATAATGCAGCGCCTCTTCATCCTCCTCCCCAAGCAGTGCAGACACTAGGTGACCAAATTATAGGTCAAATGAGTATTAAACAAACATTAACAAACAATTCAAGTGATGCCTTTAAAAATTTTCCAAAGGATCACCTTTGATTTCATAAATCCATTAAATGCAAACCAGACAGATCAGTGTCAGAGCCGTCACTATCTTTTACCAAGTAATTAAAGAGAATCTCAAATCACAATGGTCTCTTCTAAAATAGAGAAAGCATTAAAAGGAAGCCTCCCCTCTCAAGTGTTTTAATCTTTGTAAAACCAACATGTTCAACTAAGCTCTCCAGCCAAGTCCCTCCACTCTAACAAGCAGACATCCCATACCCTAGAATAAATGTTCTGATACAACATACCTTGTGGATGGTTGACAAATGTTGTTACCCAAAAATTGGGGATTTTGGCGATCAATTCCGACCTCTTCTGAAAAAATGGTTGGCGGAGTTTGTTATATTTCTGTTCTACTTTCAAAATCTCCTCACTGGCTTGTTCATTAAGTCTGAAGCAAATGAAAAAACCATGTTGACGATGATGGTTACTGACAAACACAAAAACTGCTGAAACTCCAAAATATTTACTTATTAGCTTTAGAAGAATACAAAGTACTTATGTATAATAACCGAAACACCTACACCTATATTTTTGTAGTTAGAGACACAAGTCAAAACAAAGATGGAAATTTGAGGGGCTTCACCAACACACATTCTCAATAATTAACAGTTCTCAAAGTGCCCAAACTGAGCACTTTGGTAACATTGTATATTTACATCACCAACTCTATCTCCAGGCTAACTTCAACTGTTTCAGTCTCAAGCAGACTGTTTACAAAAAAAAAAAAAAAAAAAAGTTGCCAGTAAAGTAACAAAGTTATAACCCAAGTGGGAGCAACACTGATGCCATAATACTGAACTATCAGAAGTCCAGGCACTGCAATTCAGACAACTTGTAGCCTTTGAAAGCAAACCCAGGCTTTAGGACGTCAATGTACTTTCTTCAAAAACTTTTCGGTCCACATAAAAGTATTTCACAGGAAACTAACTCCGAACTTTCAAAATATTTCCAACCAAATTATAACCTTTTCCACTTAGGCAGTGGATACAGATTTATTTGACCATAGTTTCAATGATTACCAGACTGTAAGTGGCATCTCAGAAAACTTCTGCAAAGTAAACTACAAAAAACTTTACCTGTCTATTTCATTTTGTACTTCATCAATATGTTCAATTGCTTCTTGCTGTTCTTTTTCTGCAAAAAGAAAATATATATATATATATATATACAGGACTCAATACCACTTAAAATATAAAATTAGTTTTCCTGAGGTCAACAGAGTCTGTGATGTGACATATCAATAAAGCAGTTTTGCAAAAACAAACTGCCTACTACTACATGGCATGCTCTCCACGTGTTCATGCCTGTAGCTGACAAATTGCTTTTTAATTAAAAGACTATTCACAAATGCAATCTGCTAGGCTACTCAAAATATCTGCAGCACTTTTTCAAGACTTCCCTTCCAAGAACAAGACCAGTTACCAAAGTTTCTATTATGAAACATAAGGAATAAACCTTATTCAAAAATTCTTACTGTTTCTTACCACATTATATACCTGCTAACAGAAATGATGCCAGCTGTTACCGCCAATACGGAAACTAACCCAAGACCATAAGGAAAATGGGGACACCACCTATCTTACTGGTAGAATCACTTCTTACACAAAGTTGAAAATACCGCTCCGCGTCGATTACAATTAAGACATCAGACACGCCTGACAGGTAAGGCCCTTGAATCTACCCGACCATCGTAAACACTGGACTTTACCTTCTTAGAATAGGAACCTTGGGATTCCACCCTGACCTTTCTCTCCCCTCCCCAACCCAGTTTCAGGCGGGCTTATCTCAGATGCGGCCCCACACGATTCTGGAGCACACTTCAGAGGGAGCCAGCATGAAGGCTGAGAACTGTGAGCCACAGAAGGCAGGGGAGGAAAAGGGGTGTGCTATGGAAGAGGTGCCCTTTTGTCCGGCGAAGACTGCAGAACCTACAAAGCTAAGTGGGCGTGAAGGGGCCCGATCGCGCGGTTCATTTCCGGTAACCATCCCGGGTTTTGCAGCCCCCCTGCCGAGAAAGCCTTTACGGCCAAGGCTGGGAGGTTTGCTGAGAGCCATTGTAAAGCCCCTCCGACACGCTGGCCGCCGGGCCAGGTTTCACAGCGCTCTGCCGCGACGGGGTGGCCACCCCACGTGGGAAGTGTGCCCGGGGCCGGCGAGAGCATCCTCCCGGGCGGCCCAGGCCCGGTGCGCGGCCGGCCGCGTGCTCCCCCGCGCCCCCACCCCGCCCCAGCTCCAGGCGGAGGGCCGCGTCGGGGCCGGCCTCCGGGTGCGGGTGCGGGGGCGCCGCCCGCAGGCCGGACGAGAAGCGGGAGCCGTGCGAAGGCCCGGCCGCGGGGCCGCGTCCGGCCGCACCATGTGGCGGCGGCGGCGGCTGATGGGAGCGAGGCATCATGGCGGAGCACAATAAAGAGAGGCTTCTCGGGAGGGAGGGAGGGGGAGGAGAGCGAGGGAGGGGGGAGAGGAAGGGGGGGTCTCCTCCGCCCGCGCCGAGCAGGCCGCAGCGCCCCCGCCTCGCAGCGCCGTCCGCCGCCGCGGCGCCACCCTGGCCCCGGCCCCGCGCGCACAAAAAAGGGCGCCGAGGCGCGCGCCGGCCCGTCCGCCCAGCGCCCCCCGCGCGCCCCGGGCCCCGCCGGCGGCCTCCGGGCCGGGCGGGCGGCGAAGATGGCGGCGCGGGCCGGCCCCCGCCTCGCCTGCTCCTCACCTGAGGTCTCGTCGGCCCCGTCGTGGTTGGAGTTGAGCTCCTTTTTACTGACTTTGGCCGCCGGCGCCGACATGGTGCTGCTCCGCGGTCGGGGGGGGAGCGGGGAGGGGGAGAGAAGGGAAGGCGAAGGGGGCGGGCAGCGGCTTCCCCTCACGCCACACGCGCGGGCGCTCGCTCGGTCCGGCCGCCTCCTCCCGGCGCTCGCTCGCTCGCTCGCTCTCCCTCCCCCTGGCTCGCGCGCGCTGCCCTCGCGGCCTGACGGCGAGGGAGGGGCTGGGGCGGCGTGCCGGGCCCCGGCCCGGGCTCCTGCTTACGGAGGGGAGGCGGCGGCGGGCGGGCAGGCAGGCGGCTCGGCTCCCTCACTCACGCTCCGCGGTCCAGCTCGCTGCTCGCTCTCCCCGAGCCGCCTCCTCCACCACCTCCTCCTCACGGCGAGGGGCGGGCGGCAGGGCGCAGGCGCGCCAGGCCCCGCGCGCACGCCCCGCCCCCGGCCGGAGAGGCTCGCGCCGCCCCGCCATTGGCTGGAGCTCCGGGACGAGGGGGCGGAGCCGCGGCGAGGAGACACAGGGCCCGGCCGAGAGGCGGGAGGAAGGAACGCCGCGACGTACGGGGCTGGCCCCCCGCGCCGCGCTCCCCTCCCCCGCTTTCCCCTTCTCCAGCCCGACCCGGGACATTTGCGCGCTACGGGCGCGCGGCGGCCCGAGAGGCGGGGCCTCGCCGGGCTGCGCGCAGGCCCCCCGGCGGGCGTATCACGTGGTGGCGGAGCGGCTTCCCTTCTCCGCCGGGTGGCGCGGGGCGCGGGGGAGTGGGGTGTTACAGCCCCCCAGAAGTGCAGGCCTTGTTGTAGCCTAGCTTCACACCGGGGCCCAGAAATACACGCACCCCGGGCTCGGCGCCCTGGGACCCTGCTGGGGCATCACTCTCGGTGGGTGAAGGAAGACGGCATCTCCACCCTATTTTCCAGGTGGGGAAGCTGCCCTTGGGATTCACTCAAGCTTCTCTGCAAACCCCGAAGGTGTCCAGTCCACTTACAAGGCCTTTTCCTGACTTCTCGTCCAAGCTCTGCCCCGAAAGCTGTGTGCACTTGGGCAGGTCACCTTCCCTCTCTGTGCCTATTTCTGTTGTGAAATTATGTAATTCAAAAAAAAAAAAAAAAAAAAAGGCTGACAAGGGGGAACGTTGGGTGATTGATGCCAAACTGTAAGTCCTCTGAAGGCAGGGAGATACCACATTTATCCGCGCCTTTTCTGCCCAACTCCATGCCTAACGCTTAGGAGAAACAGTAGGCTAGGAGACAGCAATAGGAGTGGATCTCATTGAGGCGCACAACTGTCCGACGGCGTAGATGGTGTTAAATTCATTTCACCACGTCAGAGAAGGGACCTACAAGACCTGCTTCAGCCGCCAAGACATGTCTGTTTAAATAATCTTTTTCAGGGCGCCTAAGTGGCTCAGTCGGTTAAGCGTCTGCCTTTGGCTCAGGTTATGATTTCGAAGTCCTGGGATGGAGTCCTGCACCTGGCTCCCAGCTCCTCCCATCAATCTGCTTCTCCCTCTAACCTTTTCCCCTCTCTTGCTTTCTCTCTCTCTAATATATAATATTTTTCAGATAATGCAAATGCACCACTGTTCTACTCCCTCTTCCATAGCCCCAAAAGGTGGACCACAAAAAGCCTGAATTCGCTCCCTGGGACCGAGCCCACCTCAATCCCGCACCTGTCTCAGTTGGACAGGCTTCTTAAAGGAAGAATTATTAGTACCAGTGATAAGTTGGTCAATGTTTGACAACTGTTTCCCAGAAGGGAAAAAACACATACACACACCAAAACCCCTGATTTGTAGCATTTGCTGATTTCCATGGTGTATCAGTACTCTCCTGGCCAATTTCCTGCCACCACTGTGATGTCACTGAACAATTCTGAGTTAAAACACAAGGCTCTAGTGCACTGCTGAAGAATGCACCCTGGGCCACAGGCTGTGATAAACTATAGGTGTTTTCTCATTTAATCCACATAAAATACAAAGCAAGTATTAATATCCTCATCTCGCAGCTAAATCCAACTTTTTCTGATGTGAGTGGCAGACCAGCAGATAATAAGGCCCCTGCTCAAAGATCGTTTTTCCACTTTTTGACATGACATTTGACATCAGGACTCAGTAGACACCTAGACACAAAATAATACTTACCCTTACTAAGTGTGATGTGCCTCTTAATTTTCTACTCTATTTTATTTTCTTTAAATGCAGGTTGCACTCCACTAAATTGATTTTGTGACCCATTAATGAGATGAAATGGTCTGAAAAACACTGTGCTGAGGGCTGCTGTTTTCAGACAAAGCCTACTCACAGGTTGTGAGTACCAGTGACCCAGAGCATTTCCTAAGCGTTTGATCTACCTGAATATCCCACACATCCGCCAGGGCTCCAAGTCTCTTCTCCAACCATCCCAGCCCTTAGAAGCAATCCGCTCCTCTTCCTGACCTTTCCCACAACATTTCTCAAGATGAATGCAGGGAGCCCACACTAGGAAGTGGAAGAGAAAGAGAAAGCAAAAGGGCAAGATTTTCAGTAAACAAGGGAGTGGCATGGACACGCCAAGAGATAATTCACCCCTGCTGAATTAGTCACCGTGGTCTCCCCGAATCCAACACCATGAGCTCTGCTTTCTCTCCTTGACCTCTCTCCTCTCCCCCCAAGCTTTCTTTGAGGGAGGAGAGCCCCGCAACTTAAAGATTGGAAGAAAGATGTGGGAATTCTCTACAACACCACAGTGTCCCAAGATGACCAGGAAATGTTAGCAAGGATGGCCTTCAAAACCTATCCCGTCTACCTCTCTGAGCCTCCTTTTCCTGATCTGTCAAATGGCATTATTCACAACTTCTGTTTTGAGAGCTGATGTTCCTGCCTGATGGGTGTCCAGGGAGGGGCATGAGCTGTCATCTGGATTTAGGTGAACCACCCTGGAGGAGCCATGGTTCTATCTTATCCATCCCGGTCCTGTCGATTCTCCCAAGGAGCTAAACAGAAGGTGACCAGGAGGTCTCATCCATATTTTACTGCTCACAAGTGGGAAGAAATTTACGAGCCATCAAGAGCTCTGATTTTGAGCCATTTGATGTCTTGAGTGTTTCACATCTATTTAAGCCGTACAGCAAGCCTAACAGAGGGATTCTCTTGAGCCCATCTTACAGGAGCCCATCTTACAGAAGAAGGAAGCACAAGTTATGTCACTTGCCCAGTGAGATCACACAGTCAGCCAAAGCCAGATTTAGAACCCTGGCTGCCCAGCTTTATCACAGGGAGGCATCAGCTGGGCAGGTCTTTCACATCTCATTTGGAAGGGGATGGACTGGGACCCATTCAAGTCAAACTTGCCAGGTCACCCAGCAGACCCACGGGAGCACCAAGATGTGGACTCTTCATCCAGTGCTCCTTCCATAAGCACGACTGGATCTCAGCCATGTCAGCAAATTAGGAATATTTATGGGCTCCAAGCTGCTCCCCTCTGCACTTAGGCAGCCTGCTGTCACATTTTCCTAGGGCAACGCTTTCCTGTCTTCCACGTATTGGGACCCTCGAAGGCCCCACATATCCCCACTCTATTGGGAGAGACCTAATCTCACAAACAGACCACGTTGTGACTGGCTCCAAGCAGTGTGTCTGGAAAACACAGACTTTACCTCCAAGTTAACAGTTAATGTGGGGGCAGGGGCAGACGTGAAACAGACAATTACAATGTAATGAGATAAGGGGGAGGCTGGGGGTCTCTGGGCGCTTCGCTACAAGGGCAGAAGGGGGCTCCTAACACCCAGCAGCTGTGGCTCAAAGAACACCTGCAAGAAGTGACTTATCAGCAGAAAGGGCAGAAGGAGAGGAGCACAGGTAAGGAGACAAGAGTGATCCAGGCAGAGGAAAAGTGAGAGAGAGAGAGAGAAGAGCAGCGAAAGGTGCCAGAAGGAGGAGGAACCTGGAGAAGTGGGCAGGGGCCAGATGGACAAGGGAAGTCTCTAAGTTGGCTCCTTGAGGGTGATGGGGAGGCAAGGGTTTTTAACCGGGGAGTCACGTGATTGGCTTTGCTCAGGCTGGATGGGTGGGTGGGGGGCGGGAGGAGTGGCAGTAATCCGGCCAGAGCTGTGGCCAGGCAGCAGCCGCAGGAAGGAAGTGGACGCATCTGAGAGGTATTCAGGAGGTAGAACCACCAGGACTGGGGGAGTTGTCTGGATGTGGGGGGTGGGGGGGCAGTGAATGAGAGGAAAGGGTCATGCATCACCCAGCCTCAGGCTGGCTGGGGGTGCCCCTTACCAAGACCGGGAACCCAAGAGGAGTGAGTTTGGGGGCTGGAAGACAGGCCAGTTTAGGTGTTAGGTTGGGGGCAGGGATGAGCTCCTACGTGCTCCTGGTCTCTCAGTTTTGCCTTCTAGTTTTTCTTCACATCACCCTAATCCACTCACCCAGCCTGTGCTGAAAGCCTTCAAGGTGTTTGGGGTCATATCTCAACAGGTATTGGGAAGAAAAAAAAAAGTCCTGTAAGTCTCCCATAAAGTGTAGTGTAGAAACTTACCTCCTCTATGCAAGTGCTGGGATGTTGACGTCTGCCCTGGCTTGGGGGCAGGGGGCTGTCTCGGTTTCTTCATTTGAGGCGGGAGCGAAGACTGGCGTTTGGGGGCCATGCTGCCAGGAAACTCTAGGAAACCTGGAGAGAGGCACGTCTGGAAGCTCTGATTGCTGGAGCTGCCCCAGGTGGCAAGGTTTAAATCTACCGGAGCCACCGCCAGCAGGAAGGGATATTTACATGACAGTGGGACACCCACCCCATCCCCTCCCCCGGTCTCATCCCTTCTCTCCCACCCTCCAATCAAGATCAACTTCTTTTAGTTGCTCTCTGCAATTCCCTACGGGGCATTCTCGGCCCTCGGTGGGCGGGAGGAGGTATTTCCTGTAGGAGAAGTTCGGTGCCGTCTAAGACCCTCTCCTTAGTGAGCCTTTCCTAAACCTTCTAGATAGGCAGACCTGCCCCCATTGAGAACGTGTCCTCTTCTTTATTTTTTTCTTTTGGCTTCTAGATTTAAACATACCCTTGCTTCACCTCAGCCTGGAACATTCCGCAGAGCCATAACCTTCACTCTCATCCGTGTCTGGCTAACTCCCACCCAAACTCCAGGTCTCAGCTTGGAGACAGAAATGAACACTGAGGGTGCCTGGGTGGCTCAGTGGGTTAAAGCCTCTGCCTTCAGCTCGGGTCATGATCTCAGGGTCCTGGGATCGAGCCCCCCATAGGGCTCTGTGCTCAGCAGGGAGCCTGCTCCCCCGGCCACCGCCGCCACCTGCCTCTCTCCCTACTTGCGATCTCTGTCAAATAAACAAATAAAATCTTAAAAAAGAAAGAAAGAAAGAAAGAAATGAACACTGAAATACAGGATTCTCAGTCAAGAATTACAAAGGAAGAGAGAAAAGAAGGTGTTCTTGGGAAGACTTGGAGCATCTCATTCTACACTCATTTTGGAAAAAGAAGGTTGAGTTTGAAGAATCTTTAGAAGGCATCTTGTCTGGGGAGTTGGTGTCGGGGTGGGGGTCGGGGGAGGTCACAAACTTCAGAGCCCATAGCCTGTCAGATAATAACTATGAATAAGCAAGCAACTAGGTTTCACCAGAGCCAGTGGAAGGCGGAGTGGTACAACCACTCTGGAAAACGGCTAACTCCACCAAAACTGAACTCGTGTTCAGCATTTCTGGTCCTGGTTATATTCCCAACAGAAATGCTTACCGGTGTATTCTAATATGTGTGGTAGACATGTACAAGAATGTTCATACCAAGAGTCACAATAGTAAAAAAAATTTTTTTTAAGATTTTATTTATTGATTGGACAGACACAGCAAGAGAAAGAACACAAGCAGGAGGAGTGGGAGAGGGAGAAGCAGGCAGCCCAATGTGGGGCTCCATCCTGGAACCCTGGGATCATGACCTGAGCTGTAAGGCAGATGCTTAATGACTGAGCCATTCAGGGGCCCCAGTAGTAAAATTCTGAAAATGGAACAATCAATACTTGAATGCATGCATTGTGAAATATTCACACAATGGAATATGATAAAGCAATGAAAATAACCAAACCACAACTACATGCCATGATGTGGCTGTAGCCTACAATGTGTAGTGTTGAACAAAAGACACAAGCCACAAAATAGGATAGGCTGTGTGATTTCATTTATATAAAGTACAGAAACAGGCAAAACTGATCAATGCTTAGGAGAAGTCTGGAGAGTAGCTAAACTAGCCTTGAGGAGAGATGTCATCGAAAAGAAGGCACCAGGGGCCTCTGGAGTCCTCTGGGTGCCTGTTTCTGGATTTCGGACTTGCTTCGTCACTGTGTCTGATTCGTGAAATCTCTGTGGCCAGGTTTCTGGTCTTTCTTTTCTTTTCTTTTTTTTTTTTAAGATTTTATTTATTTGACAGACAGAGATCACAGGTAGGCAGAGAGGCAGCCAGAGAGAGGGGAAGGGAATCAGGCTCCTTGCTGAGCAGAGAGCCCGATGCGGGGCTCGATCCCAGGACCCTGTGATCATGACCTGACCCAAAAGAAGCTGCTTAACCAGCTGAGCCACAACTTAATTAGCTTATTTATTTATTTTTATTATTACTATTATTAATTTTAAAAGATTTTATTTATTTATTTGACAGAGAGAGATCACAAGTAGGCAGAGAGGCAGGCAGAGAGAGAGGAGAAAGCAAGCTCCCTGCTGAGGAGAGAGCCCAGATATGCAGCTTGATCCCAGGACCCTGAGATCATGACCTGAGCCGAAGGCAGCGGCTTTAACCCATTGAGCCACCCAGGCACCCCACAACTTAAATATTTTAAAACATACTTTGTGGGCCACACCAAACACGTTGGCCAGGCTACTTTCATTCTATAAGCCATGAGTTTGTAAACTGGGAGATGGGAGATGGTGCAATGATTTTCCATTTTTCCAAAAAAAAAAAAAAAAAGGTTGTTTTTCCCCTATCAACTAATCTCTTAACAAAATAAATCTTAGGCACAAGTCTATGATGTTAATATAGATAAAAAGCTTAGCTCTTTTTGGAAGAAGACTTTCCTCCCCACTACCACCCCTCATTCCCCTCCATCTCCCCATACTTTGTCAGTTTCTGAGGGACTTTGGGCTCCTTCTAAAACATTTTGAAAACCACAAGTATGTTGATTTACAGATAAGCAAGCTAAGACCTGAAAGATGTGACTTGCCTAAGGTCTTAAGGAGAATAACTAAGTTATAGCTAGAACCAGGGTCTTGGGTCACTTGATCACAGGGATGCATGCACCTTTTAACTAACCTCAATCTTGCTGTTTACACCTGTAAATTGGATGATATTAATGCTGGCCTCTTGATTTTGGACCTTTAGAAATGTTTTTTTTTTTACTTTATTTTATTTATTTTTATTTTTTTTAAAAGATTTTATTTATTTATTTGACAGAGAGAAATCACAAGTAGATGAAGAGGCAGGCAGAGAGAGAGAGAGAGGGAAGCAGGCTCCCTGCCGAGCAGAGAGCCCGATGCGGGACTCGATCCCAGGATCATGACCTGAGCCGAAGGCAGCAGCTTAACTCACTGAGCCACCCAGGCGCCCTTTTTTTTTTTTACTTTTTTAACGATTTATTTATTTATTTGACACAGAGAGAGAAATCACAAGTAGGGAGAGAGGCAGGCAGAGAGAGAGGGGGAAGCAGGCTCCCTGCTGAGCAGAGAACCCTATGCAGGGCTTGATCCCAGAACCCTGAGACCATGACCTGGGCTGAAGGCAGAGGCTTAACCCACCGAGCCACCCAGGAGCCCTGGATTTTTTTTTTTTTTTATATTTTATTTATTTGTCAGAAAGAGGTACAAGCGAGAGAGGGACCCCAAGCAAAGGGAGTGGGAGAAGGAGAAGCAGCCTTCCCACTTGATCCCAGGACCTTGGGATCATGACCTGAGCCAAACGCAGACACTTAACGACTGAACCACCCAGATGCCCCTGATTTTAGGATTTTCAATTTCTGACAAAGAGTCATCTTTTCACTGCTTTTACCTCTGAAACTGTCCAAAAACTGTATGGGGAAAAAAACCTGAAAACTCTCTTTTGATGGAATCTGCTAAACCCCAAACCACAGACTGGGTGATCGGTTGGCCAAAGCAGTGGAAAAGAAACAAGTTGTGTGCAGGAAGAAAGGACAAGGCGTCTTGGCTACATGTTTCTGGGAGTATCAGCAAAGGACACCTCTGGAAGCTGAGGGCAAACTCAAAATTCCTTGCTTATAGCAGCCACAACAGGGTGGAGCACTGGATGGGTCCCTAGAACAAAGGAGGGGCTAAATGAAGAGTAGCCCAGAGGTGTCTTATAAGACAAACTGGAATTTCCTTGAGTTTTTTTTTTTTTTTTTTTTTTTTTTTAAGCTTACCAACCTGAGATCCAGAAGTTGCAAACACCTGGGAGAGGGTGTGAAGAAGCGCTCTCCTTATTAGCAGCAGCTTAAAGAGATATAACTCCTTTGGAGGGCAATTTAGCCATCAGAATATCTATGATAGTGTAAAAGTACCTACCCTTGACCCAGAATTTCTCCTTTCTTTGTCCTACAGATTCATTGTATTGCAGGGAGATGCCACCCGTATGAAACAATTCATTTGCAACATTGTTTACTTATTTATTTTTAGAGAGAGAGTTGGGGAGGTACAAGAGCCTCACTCACCTTTGCTAGCAGGGGGCATCCGAGGGGGACACAGAGGGAGAGAGAAAGATGCTGAAGCACAGATTCTGAATGGATCTCAAGACCCTGAGATCCTGGCCTGACCCTAAATCATGAGTCTCTTGCTTCAGGAAGGGCTCCAGAGCCACCCAGACGCCCCTCATTTGCAACATTGTAAAAGCAGAATATTGGAAATAACCTAACAGCTTCTTTAGGCTCCTGGGGACCAAAGGGTATATCCAAACTATGGAATGCCTTACAACCATCAAGCCAAATAGGGAACCAGAGCCATGGCTAAGTGAAATAAGCAAAATCCTATACCAAGTGGTTAGTATGTTACTTTTTGTGTTAAGAAAAAGTTATCTTGTGTTAAGAAATAAGCAAAATCCTATACCAAGTGATTAGTATGTTACCATTTGTGTTAAGAAAAAAATACAGGGGCGCCTGGGTGGCTCAGTGGGTTAAAGCCTCTGCCTTTGGCTCAGGTCATGATCCAAGGGTCCTGGGATAGAGCCCCACATCGGGCTCTCTGCTCAGTGGGGAGCTTGCTTCCCATCCTTCTCTCTCTGCCTACTTGTGAGCTCTGTCTGTCAATTAAATAAATAAAATCTTTAAAAAAAAATACATATTCACGGAGCACCTGGGTGGCTCAGTGAGTTAAAGCCTCTGCCTTCACCTCAGGTCATGATCTCAGGGTCCTGGCATCAAGCCCCACATCAGGCTCTCTGTTCAATAGGGAGCCTGCTTCCCCCCCTCTCTCTGCCTGCCTCTCTGCCTACTTGTGATCTCCATTTGTCAAATAAATAAATAAAATCTTTTTTAAAAAATTAAAAATATACATATTCACTTATTTGCTGTATGCCTATAATACAGCTCTTGAAGGACTCCCATGAAGGCCATCACCCACCAGCCTTGAGGAGGGGTCTGGGTGGTGACAAAAGAGAATACAGAGATAAAAGGGAAATGCTTCACTCTTTATTTTGCGGTACATTTTGAATTTTGTACCTTCTGAGTATATTATGTGTTTATAAAAGGGGGAGGGGTGCCTGGGTCACGCAGTCCATTAAGCATTTGACTTCAGCTTGGGTCATGATCTCAGGGTCCTGGGATCAAGTCCTGAGTTAAGCTCCAAACTCAGCAGGAGTCTGCTTGTCTCTCTCCCACTCTGTTCCTCCCTGCCCTCCCCCGCCGCCATTTGTGTGCATCATCTCTCTCTCTCTCAAATAAATAAAACTAAAACAGAACAAAACAAAACAAAACAGGGATGCCTGACTAGCTAGTTCGGTGGAGCAGGTGACTCTTGATCTTGGGGTCTTGAGTTCGAGCCCCACGTTCAATGTAGAGATTAGTTTAAAAATAATTTGTTTTAAGTTACAATAACAGTAACCAAAGATTACCTGAGCTCCAATACTTAGAGTCATTCAGATCACCTAAATACAGCACCCACTTGGTACGTGTCAGCTTACATTCAAACATGCCCGACCCCACCTTTCCTTTCCTCTGTGGCTTCCGAAATTTTAATTTCCTGGATTTCCAGAGGTGTTACTAGGCAACTGTGCAACTCTGCTTCGTTCCAGGACAGCTGCAGGCAAGGTGGGGGACAGGCAAATGGCCTCCCTCCAACCCAACCAAAGGTTGACAGGCTCATGATGTTCTGTAACCCTGAGGCCAGGCTCCTTCTGGGAACCAGGAGTTTCCAAAATATCCAGAACTCCCTATTGTTTAGTTATCTGTGTGCACCAGAGGGTAGCTATAAATAGCTACCGTTTATTGAACATTAGCGGTATGAGAGGTAGTCAGTAAGCATTATCCTTTGAACCCTCCATCATCCTTGCCAGGACAGTATCATGTCCTTATTTTGCAGATGGGAGGATCAAACCAAAATGAAGAGTCAATAATCAAAGAATCAGGTCCCAGAATGAAAGGGATAGAAGAGTCAGGATTCAAGCCTCCGTCTTTCTGACTTGGTGTATGACTTTTGGCATTAGTGTGATGCAAACAAATGGCTACCCAGAGCCTCATTGCTGGGTAAGCCCAGAACACACCAAAACTTGTCTCTGAGACTCCTAGAGCCTCAGGAGATCATCTCTGGCCACCTCCTGGTAGATTTTCCTTCATACTTCTCAGCACAGAGGGGGCACTTGTATTAAGACAATCTTTTTTTCTTAACTGGGTGCCAGGGCCTGAAAGTCACTTGGTTCCTCTTTCATTGTCCCCCATGCTGTGCTTTGGCTCCTTAGTACTCATTAAAAAGTTATTGTAAGAGTATTTTTTAAAAGATTTTATTTATTTACTTGACAGACAGAGATCACAAGTAGGCAGAGAGGCAGACAGAGAGAGAAGGAGGGGAAGCAGGCTCCCTGCCGAGCAGAGAGCCCGATGTGGGGCTCGAGCCCAAGACCCTGGGATCATGACCCGAGCTGAAGGCAGAGGCTTTAACCCACTGAGCCACCCAGGCGCCCCTCTGATGCTTTTCTGATGATATTTCTTCTTTTTCTTCTGCTTCTTCTTCTTTTTAAGACTTTATTTATTTATTTATTTGACAGACAGAGATCACAAGTAGGCAGAGAGGCCGACAGGGAGAGAGAGGAGGAAGCAGGCTCCCCGCGGAGCAGAGAGCCCGACATGAGGCTCCATCCCAGGACCCTGGGATCATAACCTGAGCCGAAGGCAGAGGCTTTAACCCACTCGGCACCCAGGCACCCCTTCTTCTTCTTTTTTAAAGATTTTATTTATTTATTTGACAGAGAGATCACAAGTAGGCAGAGAGGCAGGCAGAGGGGGAAGCAGGCTCCCTGCTAAGCAGAGAGCCTGATGTGGGGCTCGAACCCAGGACCGTGAGATCATGACCTGAGCCAAAGGCAGAGGCTTAACCCACTGAGCCACCCAGATGCCTCGATATTTCTTCTTTTGTAAATAGTCCATTCATATCAATTTTCCCAATTTCCTATTGGGATGTTTCTTTGTTAATTTATAAGTGTATTTTATGTGTTAGGCATATAAACCTTCTCTCTTATATATAGCAAAATATTTTCCCCTAGGTTATTTGCTACTCACTGTATTTTTAGTGACCTTTTAATTCTGGGGAAGACTCAGTAAAGTATTGTGTGTTTATGCAATCAAGGTTCTTAATTTTTTCTTTCCTTCTTGTCCTTCTCTCTTCCTCCTCCTCCTCCTCCTCCTCTTCCTCCTTCCCCTCTGCTTCTCCCTCCTCCCCTCCCCCTCCCCCTCCCCTTCCCCCTCCTTCTCCTTCCTCCTCCTCCTCTTCCTCCTCCTCCTCCTTTTCTTCCCCACTGCCCTTTTTCTTCTTCATCTTCTTTTTCTTCTTGTTTCAGTGGTTTCTGCCCTTGGAGATGCTGAGAGAGACTCCTCCATCCCAGGCTATTGCAAATAATTCCCTGTGTTTTCTTCTTGTATTGGTTTATCTTCCTTTTTAATGCTATAAGTTATAACCTATCTGAATTCATTCTGAAATATCATGTGAAGCAAAGATATAATTAGGTTTTCCCCCCCAAATTGATCAAATTGATCAGTTGGTCCAACACATTTTTCTTTCTATTCAATACATATCAAGTATCTATTTTTTATGAGAAATCTCCAGTTAAAAGCAATGGCAGGGGCCCCTGGCTGGCTCAGTCCATAGAGCACACAACTCTTGATCTTGGGATTATAAATTTAAGCCCCGGTTGGGCATACAGCATTCGTAATTTTTTTTTTAATTTTTAAAAAGTGATGGTAAACATCAAGATGGATATAACACATACCATCCTTCCCCAAATAACTTTGAGGTTCATAGAGTTTAACTTTACCCAAGTAACTCTTTACATGACACATTTCTTTCAATAGAATTTGTGCTACAGGGACACCTGGGTGGCTCAGTGGGTTAAAGCCTCTGCCTTCGGCTCGGGTCATGATCTCAGAGTCCTGGAATTGAGCCCCGCATCGGCTCTCTGCTCATTGGGGAGCCTGCTTCCCCCTCTCTCTGCCTGCCTCTCTGCCTACTTGTGATCTCTCTCTCTGTGTCAAGTGAATGAATAAGATCTTAAAAAAAAAAAAAGAATTTGTGCTACAAGTAATAATGTTGACAAAAGAAATGCTGGAATTATCATATTAGAAAAAAATTTGCTTATATGGAATCACACCTATCCATACACTCGGTCAATATTTGTTGTCTAATACATGACAGGTAGCAATGACTACAAGTTCTATGAACAAAATACAAACAATAAGGTAAGACCTTCTTGGGGCACCTGGGTGGCTCAGTCAGTTAAGCATCTGACTTTGGCTCAAGTCATGGTCTCAGGGTCCTGGGACTGAGCCCCACATTGAGCTCCCTATTCAGCGGGGAGTCTGCTTGTCCATCTCCTTCTCTCTCAAATAAATAAATACAATATATTTTTTAAAGTTTTTATTTATTTATTTGACGGACAGAGATCACAAGTAGGCAAAGAAGCAGTCAGAGAGAGAGGAGGAAGCAGGCTCCTTGCTGAGCAGAGATCCCAATGCAGGACCCTGGGATCATGACCTGAGCTGAAGGCAGAGGCTTTAACTCACTGAGCCACCCAGGCACCCCAATCTTTTTTTTTTTAAGATTTTATTTATTTGATGGAGAGAGATGGAGCACAAGCAGGCACAGTGGCAGGCAGAAGCAGAGGGAGAAGCAGGCTCCCCATTGAGCAGGGAGAATCTCAAGTTGGCTTGGTGCTAAATGCAGAGCCCAACACAGGGCTTGATTCTTTCCCCCTGAGATCATGACCTGAGCTGAAATCAAGAGTGGGAAGCTTAACTGACTGAGCCACCCAGGTGTACCAAAGTTGTTAGAGTTTTTTAAAACATGAGTTCAAGGGGTGACTGGGTGGCTCAGTTGGTTAAACAACTGCCTTCAGCTCAGGTAATGATCTCAGGGTCCTGGGATCAAGCTCCATTTTGTGCTCCCTGTTCAGCTGGGGTGGGTAGTTGGGGGGATATCTGCTTTTCTTTCTCCCTCTGCCCCTCCCCCAGCTCATGCTCTCTCTCTCTCGTTCTTTCAAATAAATTTTGATTTATTTGAATAAAATAAATAAAACAAATAAAATTTATTTGAATAAATAAATTATTGAAAATTTCTTTCAAATAATTTTTTTAAAAAATGAGAATTCTTGTTCTGAGCCTTTGAAAATTGCAAGGAACTGACAACTCAGCCTTTTACAGAATGAATGTTATATTTTTAAAAGATTTTATTTATTTATTTATTTGTCAAAGAGGGATAGAGTGTGGCAGAGCACAAGCAGGGGGAGAGGTAGGCAGAGGGAGAAGCAGGATCCTGACTGAGCAAGGAGATCTAACTTGGGGCTCCTTCCCAGGACCCTGGGATCATGACCTGAGCTGAAGGCAGACTCTTCACTGACTAAGCCACCCAGGGGTCCCTAGAATGGATGTTATATGTTTCTAGTACTGAGCTAGACCTTAGGTTTGCAAAGATTAAAACAATGTAGCCCATCATTCACATCTCATAGATGAGTGGAGGGTGTGAGCTTGCAGTGTTAGGAAGGTAACATCATTTACTGAACAATGTAAGTATTGCCTCTGACATACGTTAAATGTATTCTTACGCATAGCTGGTTCTGGGCTTGCTATTCCATTGAACAGATATCTGTGATTCCAATTCAATTCCATGTTCTTTATATTATTTTTCTTGGACTATTTCTCTCTCTGACTTAATATCCTTATTTAAGTATAATTTACATGCCACATGTTTCATTCATTTTAACCATACAATTCAGTGATTGTTAGTAAGTTTACAAAACTGTAGAACCATGACCACAATCTGATTTTAGAATATTTCCATTACCCCTAAAAGAAACCTCATGCCCATCCCCACCCCCAGCCCCAGGCAACCACTAAAACTACTTTCTGTCTCTATAAATTTGCCTCTCCTGGACATTTCACATAAATTAAATCTTACAATATGTTGTCTTTTACATCTGGCTTTATTTTTGTCTACTTCTTACTATGTAGTAGGGCCTGGCTTCTTTCATTATTCTATAATTTTAGCAAATTTATTGGACATTCTTATGGGTTTATTCTTCCCAATGAACTGGAACAGAAATCATGTTCACAAACCATTTTATAGATCAAAAGAGATCACTTTGCTGGGTCCCATATAATCATTCATTTTGTCTCTGGCTAAATCCTGACTCTAAAAATCAGGTCCATCTTTGGGGCCCCTGGCTGGTTCCGTTGGTAGAGCCTGTGACTCTTGATCTTGGGGTTGTGAGTTTGAGCCCCACATTGGGTGTAGAGATTGCTTAAAAAATAAAATCTTAGAGAAAAATTAAATCTATCTTCAAAGGATAGAGGTTAGTTTGATTTTTTTTTTTTTTAAAGATTGATAGATTGTTTGGTTGATTTGACAGAGAGAAAGTATGAGCCAGAGGAAGGGCAGAGTGAGAGGGAGAGAGAATCCTCAAGCAAACTCTGCTGAGCACAGAGTCTGATATGGAGCCCAACATGGTACCTGTCACAGCGCTCAATCCCAGGACTCCAGGATCATGAGCTGAAATTAAGAGTTGGATGCTTAACCCACTGAACGACCAAGGAACCCTCAGTATAGTTTGATTTTTATGGGCTATGACACTAAAAAGATCATTCCCAAAATTATCGTATGGAGTTAAGCTGTGGCCCAGAATAAATACATCATAAATTTTACAAGGTAACCGATGGGAGGTCACTTTGGGTCTGAGTTCTGGTTTGCTTCCTAAAAAACAAAACAAATCCTTATCCTCAGCTGTGTGGCCAGTCACTCCTTCTTTCTGAACATCAGCTGTTGGCTTGTTTGTAATCTGTATAATGGGGACTGTACCACATACATCTTAGAACTGTGAATACCCACTTGCTTTACCGTCACTCTATCTTGACCTGAGGCTAAGGTCCAGGTGACCTTCCATCTCAAATGGCACCTCCTCCAGGAGGCCATCCTTGTCTGCTCTGGATAAAGTGTTCATTCCCAGATGTACCCCTGTCCTTCTTTAAGTCCCTTCCCCTGCTTTAGTCCACGCCCAGCACTTGGCTCATTGCAGGCATCTAATTAACTTTTGTTGAATAAAACCGTTATTTGTGGGCACCTGGGTGGCTCAGTTGGTTAAGCAACTGCCTTCAGCTCAGGTTATGATCCTGGAGTTCTGAGATCGAGTCCCGTATCAGGCTCCCTGCTCAGCAGGGTGTCTGCTTCTCCCTCTGACCCTCCCCCTCTTGTGCTCTCTCCCTCAAAAATAAATAAAATCTAAAACAGAAACAGTTATGTGTGTTCTTCCATGTGAGAGGAATGGGGTGTGGCTTTTTCTTACCACTTTCTTCCCCCCACTACTCTCCATCTCACCAGTGGCCACCACCTCCTCCCCATAATGACCCGGTGCCTCTTCCAAGCACTTTTTACCCTCATGTGTACGTTGTCAATGCACAAAGTATAAATTCCAAGAAAACAGGACTCTGGTGATGTTTCTTGCTTCCAAGCACAGTGTTCAATGCACAGGAGGTGCTGGACAATCATTTGCTAAGTGAGAGGACGAATAAAGGGATGAATGCCTGGGAAGGCCTGAGCTGGGAAGCCTGCTAGCAGTACTTTGCAGTAATGCCCACTGCTCAGAACTCCATAGGCTTTTTCCTCTTCTGAGCAGCCCCTACCTCACTGATTCCACCTTTACTCTGAATGGTTCTGGAATTCCTCTTGAATAATTAGGTCTTAAACTTCAGAGCACTTGGAGAATGACCAAGGGAAATCCCAGAACCCACCTTATCACCTTAAAGATAATGAATTAGTGGGGCCATCGTGGGCTAATGGAATGTAGGTGTTCACAATCTGTTCTGCATTCCGCAGCGAAACTTCTTCTTAAAATATGTAAATCCAATTAAGTCACGCTCTTCCTGAAACCCATCAGTGGTTTTCTGGTGTTCAAACTCCTTGTATCTGTAATATCTGCGTGATCCAGCTGGGTCCACCTGCCACATCAAGGCCCCAAGTTCTCCCTTGCCTTGGGGACTTTCTTTGAAAAATGATTCCTTCTACCTCGAAAACTCTCTCCCTGTTCCCACTCCTATTTTCACCTTCAAGTTGTTCTTCCCTGGATGACTTCTTTTTCTTTAGAGCTCAGCCTAGAAGCCCTCTCCTTGCAGAAGCCCTTCCTGATCCCCCATTCCATGAGGCTTCTTTGCTGGTTACACATTCCTGGCCATCACCAGTTGACTCACAGAGTATTGACACTGTCTGTCTTGTACAACTGTAAACTTGTTGAAGGCAGAAACATGATCCCCAGAACCTAGGGCAGTGCCTGGCACATAACTGGTGGCAACTTGGGGAAGACGACCCTTATTTGGAAGGCCAAACCTAAAAGTGTGTGTGTAGCCATATGCTGAGAACCTATCCGGTGCCCAGTGTTACTCAGGACTAATCTTGCCCATCTTTTAAGACACAGCCTCCCTTTGTGTGGCCTCCTTGATCTCATATGGCTTGGTGGTAATAATAATTTAATCATTAAGGGGCTCCTGGGTGGCTCAGTCTGTTGAGTGTCAGACTCTTGGTTTTGGCTCAGGTCATGATCTTGGGGGTCATGAGATGGAGCTCCTTGTGGGGCTTCATGCTCAGCATAGAATCTGCTGGGGATTCTCTCTCTCTCTCTTCCCTTTATTCTCCCCCCTTCTCCTGCACACACTCTCTCTCTCTCTCAAATAAATACATGAAATCTTAAAAAAGATCATGTTAAGGGGCCCCTGGGTGGCTTAGTCAGTTAAGCGTCTGCCTTTGGCTCGGTTCATGATCCCAGGGTCCTGGGATCGAGCCCCACATCAGTCTCCCTGCTCAGGGGGGAGCCTGCTTCTCCCTTTCCCTCTGCCCCTCTCAGCTCATTCTCTCTCTCTCTCAAATGAGTAAATAAAAGTCTTTACAAAAATAATAATGCTAATAGTTAAGAAGTAGTGCCGTGCCTGGCTGGCTCAGTCAGAGGAGCATGTGGTTCTTGACTTTGGGATCGTGAGTTGGAGCCTCCTATTTGGTGTAGAGATCACTTAAATAAATACACTTTAAAAATAATCAAGAGGTATTGGGGCACCTGGGTGGCTCAGTTGGTTAAGTGACTGCCTTAAGCTCAGGTCATGATCCCAGAGTCCTGAGATCGATCAAGTCCCACCTCGGGCTCCCAGCTATATGGCAAGTCTGCTTTTCCCTCTGACCTCCCCTCTCATGCTCTCTCTCTCTCTCTCTCTCTCAAATAAATAAATAAAATCTTTTAAAAAATAATCTAGAAGTATTAAGAAATGATAACATCCTAGGCACTGCTTTGTGTGCTAGCTCTCCAAGTGTTAACTCATTCAATCTTATTTCAACTCCAATGAGACAGAACCTAGTGCCTCAGTTTTAGGGACAAGGTAGTTGAGACACAGAGTAATTTATTTATTTATAAAGATTTACTGGGGTGCCTGTGTGGCTCAGTTGTTAAGCATCTGCCTTTGGCTCAGGTCATGACCCCAGGGTCCTGGGATTGAGACCTGCCTCTGGACCCTTGCTCAGCAGGAAGCCTGCTTTTCCCTGCTTTCTCTCCCCTGGCTTGTGTAAATAAAATCTTGAAAACAAACAAACAAGCAAACAAACTTAAGACAACAATTGCATTTTTAGAAAAGATTTATTTTTTTTAAGATTTTATTTATTTATTTGACAGAAAGGTCACAAGTAGGCAGAGAGGCAGGCAGAGAGAGAGGGGGAAGCAGGCTCCCTGCCAAGCAGAGAGCCCAATGTGGGGCTCGATCCCAGGACCCTGGGATCATGACCTGAGCCAAAGGCAGAGGCTTTAACCCACTGAGCCACCCAGGTGCCCCAAGATTTATATGTTTTTGAAGATTTATTTATTGGAGAGAGAAAGAGAGCACAAATGGGAGGGGCAGAGGGAGAGGGAGAGAGAATCTCAAGCAGACTCCAAGCTGAGCATGGAGTCTGATATGGAGCTTGAGCTTACAACAGTGAGAAGTGAGAACAGTGAGAAGACAACCTGAGATGAAACCAAGAGTCGGATGCTTAACTGACTGTGCCACCTAGGTGCCCCTATTTATTTATTTTAGAGAGAGAGAGAGAGAGAGAGAGAGAGCACTAGGCAGGGGTGAAGGACAGGGAGAGAGAGAATTTCAAGCAGACTCTCCACCAAACACAGTCTGATATGGGTCTCGATCTCATGACCCTGAGATTATGACCAGAACTGAAATCAAGAGTCAGATGTTTAACTCACTGAGCTCCCTCTCCCTTTGCCCATCTGAGATTTAAGAGGGGCTCCGTCCTCCTATAAGTCTGAAACGTATACATCCTCCTATAAATCTGAAACATCCTCCTATAAGTCTGAAACTCCTATAAGTCTGAAACTGTACTTACCAATAGTGAGGCATTCAATTAGTCTTTGCTGTATTCCAGGCACAGGGCTGGCTCTGGGGATACCTGTGGTTCCTGTGTTGGTGAAAATAACCCACTGGGGCAAAGACAGGCATTAGTACCTTGTTACCTAATTACAAGTTGGTGCTCCAGAGGAGAGAAATTCAGTCCCCTGATAGACAAAAACAGGGGTTTGGGACCTGTTCCCTTTAGCAAGTAACACTTCGTGGGGGGCCTGAAGGTTAGGAGAGCAGGGAGGAGCATTCCAAAGGCTGAGCAGAGGAGTTTGAATTGCCGTCAGGGGAACAGAGGGTGTCCCAGAGTGCCCGCTGCTTCAAGATGAGGACTAGAGAAGCACCACAGGCCACTGGCTGCCCAACTGCTCTTGTCTTTGTCCCCTCCACTCCTCATCCGGTGCTCTCCCTTCCAGATTCCTCCCTCCTGGCACATGTCCCTGCTCAACACTCTCCCACCCTGGATATATTACCCCAGCAGTGCTGCTTGCTCAAGGTATAATACTCTCTCCAGCATAACTAAGCATATTCTGATCATTCATTCATTCACGGCTTTTTTTTTTTTTTTAAACAAATAAGCCATGTAAAACTTGAATGCCACAAAGAGGCAACTGCTATCAGTATGTGGATCTATCTTCCTAGGTTTTGTCAGAAATATGTATTATAATGATATATATTATAATGAAATATAATATCATAAAACAGGATACACTGCATTAATTGAGTCATGAAAACTTCAATGTGCTGCACATTTGCCACAGTAAATATCTCTATAACAACACTGTTAATGGCCACCTGAGATTTTATACCATGTATCAGAAATACTCAATTAAAAGCCTACTATACATTCTTTCTCAAATATTTATTTATTTTTAAAGATTTTATTTATTTATTTGACAGAGATCACAAGTAGGCAGTGCAGCAGGCAGAGAGAGGGAGGCGGAAGCAGAGAGCCAGATGCAGGGCTTGATCCCAGGACCCTGAGATCATGACCTGAGCCGAAGGCAGAGGCTTAACCCACTGAGCCACCCAGGTGCCCCTATTTATTTATATTTGAGATTTTATTTATTTATTTGAGAGAGAGTGAGTGAGAGAGAAAATGAGAGAAAATGTGAGGCTCAATCCCAGGACCCCAGGATCATGACCTGAGCTGACGGCAGACGCTTAACCCACTGAGCCACCCAGGCACCCTTTTTTCTCAAATATTCAGTGAGCACCTGTTGTGTGGCACGACTTTGCTTGGAAATTTAGGTTGACTGCAAGATCCTACTATCATAGTAATGTTATTATAAATGAGGCGTTAGTGAATTTCCTTGGGGCTCAACATCTGGGCATGTCGTGTATTTGCTGACACAGGAAAAATTCCCAGAAATAGGATTTCTATATTCAAGAGGAGACTTTAAGGTCAAATTACCCTCCAATTAGGTTTTACCAATTTACACTCACACCCACTTCCTGTCTTTAACTGCTTTGATAATGTCCAATACTTTCTCTACTTCCTTCTTTCATTCTTAAACTCTTTGCAGGCTGAGTTTTGTTCCTCCTACTCCACTGAAATTATTCTCACTGAGGTCATCAGATGTCATCCAGTGTCAGTTTCAGTGATTCATCTATTTTTGGTCCTAATCTTCATTGACCTGTTTGGGCCATTTAATACCTCTGGCCACTCTTCTCTTCCTGAAATATTTACCATCTTTGGTCAGGTAAAGCAGATCCAGTCTTACTAGCTTCATTTGACACCTAGGAAACCAAGGCCTGAAGAGGTCCCCCTTTTATCAAGGAGGACATAGCATTGTGCAGGGTTCAAATCTAGACCTCTTGACTCCCATGGTCTTGAGCTTCTTTTTGAGCTTGATTTTTGGAATCCCTGGTGATGTTTGCACATTGTTAAAGAGGGCCTCACTAGAACAATTTTATCTGATTCTTCGTTTCATAAGAAATTTCTTTTGGATTTCATTTTCTCCCCTCCCAGTGCTGTTAATCTAATCAGTCTTCAAGGCCTTGGCTGCACCAGGATTCTAATGAGGACTCATTTGTGCTGTGGTGCAGAGGGGCCCCTAACTGGGCAGGTTTCCATCCCTGAGAGTTCAGGGATAGAATGAAAGCAGCCCAGAGGACCTGCGGGGAGGATACCTGCCAAGAAGCCGGGAACCGACCTTTGGGGCTTAGCAGCAATCTGCAGGGCTTTGGGCAAATTTTTTATGGGCTTTTCTGGGTGACCTGAGCAGTTACTTCTCAGACCAGGTACCCTCATGTGACATTGAGCAATTGCTTCTTCCTAGAGTTGTTTTGAGGATTTAGTAAGTTCTACATGCATAACATCTCTGAGCTCTGCCTGACACAAGATAGACAATAAGTGGTAGTTATTTGAGCCTTTCATTTCGATTTAACAAGCATTTTTCTATATTCGACCTTATTTGGCCTTTCAGTTATCCAATCAAACTCTACCTCCGCAGATGCATATTTTAAATAATCATTTTATCGCGGTAGAGACTTGAGGATCAGAGGGCAAGCACTTGGACTCGAGGTGGCCACCAACCGGAGCCCGCTCCCCTGGGGAGCACCCAACTTCTCAGTGGGCCCTGCAACCCCCAAGCCCCATAAGCCCCACAACTCGTCAGCCCGCCGCTGTTGCAGCCTTGCGTCCTCACAGCCTCCCGTCCTCGCTTCTGCAGCTGGCCATTCAGCGCCATCTTTGAGCCTGGCACGGAGCCGTACTTCCGCACTTTCCTCCCCAACCCAGGGGTAGCCAGTCATGCCCAAGTGTGCCCCTACTGGGATGAAGTATCCATAGCTGGCCAGGCTTGTCTCATGCTGGCCCCAAATAATAATTTATCGCGTACTCCCAGGTCTTGGAGGATGCCGTCTGACCAATTAAAAAATGGTGGGGATACCCTCACCTTCCTTGTCTTCCGCTTTAGGCGCGCAAGGGCGAGGTCACGTCGCAGTGCGCAGTCGCGACAGGGCGGGGCTATTTCCATGGCAACCCGCGCGCAGCTCGGGCAGCTCGGCCCGGCGGGCAGTGCGGGAGCTGAGGCGCTGGCGACGGGAGGGGCTCTGAGCGCCGAGGGGCCCGGGCGGCCGGCGCCCCTGCAGGACGAGACCCTGGGCGTGGCGTCTGTGCCCTCGCAGTGGAGGGGCGTCCAGGGCATCCGCCGGGAGACGGTGAGAGCGCCGGCCCGGCTGCGGGCGACGGGGTCCGGAGGACGAGGGTCCGCGCGCGGTGTCCGGGCCGAGTTCTGACGTGCCGCCGGTTTGTTTTGTATTTTCACCCGCAGACGCTAACCCTGGCGGGATTCTCGTGCGTTTCCTCAGACTCTCTGTGCAACCACAGAAGGGGTTTTTCCTTAAGACTCCTGAAGACCCCGTGTTTTGCAGGATTTTGTGCGAACCGCCGTTTCGGGGCATTTCAAACTAACTTTTCTTAAAAAAAAACAAGACCAGATTGCATTTCAAGGTCGAGATACGCCAGTTTTTCTAGGAGCGTCAACAAAAGCGCACACAGCGAGGTTTTGTGAGAAGTGAGGGGCAGGGCTCCTGGGCGTCGGGTTTTCTCCTCTGGGGACTTTGTGCAGACTCTGAGGGCCTGCTGTGTGCTCAGAGCTCTTCCCTCCTGGAGCCGACGTGGGGTCGTTTGCAGGGCACGGGCCATAGGCAATTTAGGCAATAAGTAAAATCTGTGTTGTTCTTAGGAGGTGAGGAGTGCCCCGGACGAACGCAAAAGAAGGGTGAGGGCCTGGAGGGTCTGGGTTGGAGAGTGAGGGGGTGGGGGGCCTCATTGAGAAGGTGACATCAGAGGAGTGGTAGGTAGAGCAGCCCCGCGGGGCAAACTGCGAGTGCAAAGGCCCAGTGGTTGGAGCAGATCTTGCGTGTTTGAGGAGGCAGCCAGGCTGGCGTGGAATGAGAGAAGGGGAAAGGTCCCAATTGAAGTCAGAGTGGGTAAGCAGAGGCAGGTCAGGTAGGGTCTTGCAGATCATTGTAAGGACATTGGCTTTTCCTCGGTGGAAATGGGGGGCACTGTAAGGTGCTATGCCTTTACCAGAAGAGAAAACTTAGTTTGCCACCAGAGTGGCCAGACCTGCAGAGCTTAGCTCCTCACCAGCACCGACGAGCTTTCCATGAAGTCTTACTCTGGAAGATAGGTTCCTTGCCTCAGGCCAACAGTCTGCTTGCGGGTCTCAAGCCAGGATTTGATGTGGCTTCAAAGCTCTCCCCACTTACATGCTGCCTAGAAATGGTTCTGGTGCAAAGCCAAGTGGATGTTTTAGTTAGATCTGTCCATTCTTATCACAGGTAAAAGTATACTTCACAGTTCCTGGCTTTGAAGAGCACTTGAAATAGCTCTTGTTTGCCAAAGACCCAGATTCTAGAAGACTTCAGATCGGAAACCACTGATTGAGTCTAACTTTTTTTCTTCTTACAGAGAATGAAATGGAGGCAGGTTCATTTTCTTGTGACTATAGTTTTTACCTGTAGGATTCTAAGAACAAATTTCAAGTAAAAAGCTTTCATCTGTGAGGGTGGTTTCCCTGGACTAGCATCTCTTGTCTTATTGAAGGAGATGTTTGATTAAGTTATAAGAATGTTGCAGGGGTCGGAAGAAGGAGGTAAATTGCTTTTTCTTTTTTTAATATATAATTTAAAAAAATTTATTTATTTATTTGATAGAGAGATCACAAGTAGGCAGAGAGGCAGGCAGAGAGAGAGAGAGGAGGAAGCAGGCTCCCTACTGAGCAGAGAGATCGATGTGGGGCTCGATCCCAAGACCCCGGGATCATGACCTGAGCCTAAGGCAGAGGCTTAACCCACGGAGCCACCCAGGCGCCTCTAAAAAAATTTTTTTTTAAAGATTGTTTATTCTAGGGGCGCCTGGGTGGCTGCCTTCGGCTCAGGTCATGATCTCAGGGTCCTGGGATCAAGCCCCGCATTGGGCTCTCTGCTCAGCAGGGAGCCTGCTTCCGTCTCTCTTTCTCTGCCTGCTTCTCCATCTACTTGTGATTTCTCTCTGTCAAATAAATAAATAAAATCTTAAAAAAAAGGGCGCCTGGGTGGCTCAGTGGTTAAGCCGCTGCCTTTGGCTCAGGTCATGATCTCAGGGTCCTGGGATCGAGTCCCGCATCGGGCTCTCTGCTCGGCAGGGAGCCTGCTTCCTCCTCTCTCTCTCTCTCTGCCTGGCTCTCTGCCTACTTGTGATTTCTCTCTGTCAAATAAATAAATAAAATCTTTAAAAAAAAAAAAAAATCTTAAAAAAAAAAAAAAGATTGTTTATTCTAGAGAGAGTGCATTGTGGAGGGAGGGGTAGAGGGAGAGAGAATCCCCAGCAGACTCCCCACTGAGTGGGGGGCCTGATCCCACAACCCGATCATGAGATCATGACCTGATTGGAAACCAAGAGTCAGACACCGAACCAACTAAGCCACCCAAACTCCCCTTTTTAATATATATTTTTAAAGATTTTACTCTTTAAGTAATCTCTACACTAGCGTGGGGCTCGAGCTCATGAGCCAGGTGCCCCTTTTCTGTTTTAATACTAATGGTCTTTGGCCTTCCTTGAGTTTTCCTGTCATATTCCAATATGGGATAGTGTCCCGAGCTTTGGTTCGAGACCGGAGTGCACACACTCTTTAGGGCTTTGGGCCAGTCACACGATCTCTTCTTCTTCAAAGTGGGTCCTTATGAGAACACTTCCTGAGGGGTTAAATGAGACTGTGAGTGAGAAAGCAGTTTGAAAGCCTGGGGCTGCTCAGGTAGATGGTCTGGGGGTGTCAGGCACCTGGGCAGCTGCCTGAGATGAGGGAGGGTGCGTTATTAGCCCTCCTTTCTCATCCGCTGTTTCTCGAACTTGACCGACACTGGAATGTCCTGGGACCCTTGAAAAATATGGATGTCTGGGTCCTACCGTCAGCAATTCTGGCTTAATTGTAAGTGTTGTGATGTGGGAATCTGCTTTTATTAAAGCTTCCCAGGTCATTCTAATAGGTAGCAAAATTTGAGACCATCCATTGAATGCATCCTACTTTCCAGCAGCATTACCTCTCTGAAGCCCAATTCTGATCCTAGGAAAATGTGGGGTGTTTTTTTTTCCTTTTTTTAAAAAATTGTGGTGGGGCGCCTGGCCGGGTCAGCGTAGAGCCTGTGACTCTTGATCTCAGGGTCTTGAGTTTGAGCTCCATGTTGGGCATAGAGATTACTTAATAAATAAAATTGTGGCAAGAGACACATAATAGAAATTTTACTGTTTTTAAGTGTACAGTTGAGCAGTGTCAAGTTCACTCACATGGTGCCACCACTCACCACTATCTAGTTTCAGAACTTTCTCATCTGTGGGATGCATTTTGGACATTCAGATCTGTCTTCCTTGGACCGTGGGCTCCCAGCAGACAGGGAAGTTAGTCTTGTGTACTTTTGCACCTCCTGAAGGCAACCAGGAAATACTGGATTGAATAATTTTCCCGTGTGCTGTCATCCCACACAGGGGACATCTCTCCTCTCCTGCTTTGAATTAAATTCGCTGCCTTCCCACGGGCTCTTCTTCCCTGACAGGCTGCTACTTTGTGGCCTTGGTGGCTTCTGTAGCGTTTGTCACCCCCTGCTGGAAGGTGTTTGTTTTTAACTGGGGTCTGGCCTCTTACTGATTTTCAAGGAGAATTCAGTCTGTGGTTCTCTGCTTTTGAGTTTGCTAGACAGTGTTGACATTAGATTTATTCATTTTTTTTTTTTTTAAAGAGCACGAGAAGAGATTAAGAGGCTAAAATGACACCAAAATGGTCTGCAGTAACTGCAGCTCAAAGGGGTCTAGCCCCTCGGCGGCTCCCAGCTTCTGTGGAAATGTCTGCTGCTGTCCTCTGCACGTGGCCAAGCCGTGGCTCCACGTTGTCGTTTGAAAAGCTGTTTGTTGCCCTGATAGACTCAAGAGGCAAGTTCACCTGAACAGGAGGTTGTGCCTTGACACGGGTTCCTGGCTCAGTTACTCCGCCCTTGTAGAGGCCGCCTGGGACGGTTGTCCAAGCCGCATCATGAAACCCACTCAGCATCACACCCAAGACATTCCCGCCCCAGCTTTGTCTGCTCATTAGCGGCGGATTGTGCCTGACACCGGGGGCAGATCGAGGTGGGGCTGGCGCGTGGGCGTTGCAGCATGTGCACGGGGAGCTGCTGACCTAGGCCGGGGTCCTCTCCGCTGCCATCACACCTGCCTTCTCCTCAGGTGTGTGGGCCCCGATGAGGAGGAAGAAAGGAGGCCTTTGGGGCGACGGCGGCCTGAGGAAAAGGTAGCTCGGGGAGGACAAGTGGAAGTGAGCCTGCTGGGAGTGGCGAGGTGATAGTGACAAGCACTCACCCTGCAGGTGCCCAGCAGCGCCCCTCAGGTGGGCTTGAGAGCATTCCTCTGCCTCTGGGGATGAGCCATGACCCTAGGTGAAGCCCAGGACCCGGAGTAGTGGAGATAGTCAGAAAGGCGGGGAACGTGAGCACGGTGTGGATGGGGGTAGGGGGAGGTGATGGGCCTTGGGTGGTGGCCCTGGGAAGCATCCAAAGGGGTGAGGCCCAATGTGGGGTCTCAGTAACGCCCCCCCCCCCCCAGCATCCACATCACCTGGGGGCTTGTTAGCACAGCACACTCAGCCCCGCTCCAGGAGGTGGCAGCTTGTGTTTTCGCAAGCTTCCAGGTGACTTTGGGGCCTGCCCATTGAGAATGCAGGTCTAGAATGGTCTTTGAGGTTCCTTTCAACTCTGGAGTCAGGTGTGCTGGCTCAGGCTGACTGGGAGGATGAAGCCAGAAGCCAGAAGTGGTATGTTTCTGGTATTAGCTGGTGGTGGCTACTACCCAGGGGAGTAATGGGGGCTCATCTCTCACGGCATTTCCCCAGACCTTCAGAGACACATTCTTTCTATGGTGATGTATTTCCTCAGAGGACACACGCCCACCCCCAGCCTTTGTAACAGATCTTAAAATTTGGTGTGTCTCACAAATGACTTGTGTATTTAATATATCCCCCGAAGAACTATTAAATAATTGGAATGTTTTATAATCAATACATCCTAAAGTCAAGGAGGTATATATAGGGGCGCCAGGGTGGCTCAGGGGGTTAAAGCCTCTGCTTTCGGCTCAGGTCATGATCTCAAGGTCCTGGGATCGAGCCCCGCATCGGGCTCTCTGCTCGTCAGGGAGCCTGCTTCCTCCTCTCTCTGCCTGCCTCTCTGCCTACTTGTGATCTCGGTGTCAAATAAATAAATAAAATCTTAAAAAAAAAAAAAGGAGATGTATATATTTTATTTGTCTCTTTTTTTCTTGAGAGGGAGAGAGGAGGGGGAGGGGTAGAGGGAGCGAGAGAATGTGAAGCAGGCTCCATGTCTGGGATTGAGCTAGATGGGGGGCTTGATTTCGTGGCCCTGAGATCATGACCTGAGCTGAGATCAAGAGACAGATGCTTTGCAGACTGAGCCACTCAGTGCGCCTATCTTTCCAACTCTACACCCAGTGGGGGGCTTGAACTCATGACCTGAGATCAAGAGTCACATGCTCTACTGACTGAGGCAGCCAGCTGCCCCTAGAATGTATATTTTATTATTTATTTATTTATTTATTTATTTTTTTAAGATTTTATTTATTTGACAGAGAGAGATCACAAGTAGACAGAGAGGCAGGCAGAGAGAGAGAGGGAAGCAGGCTCCCCGCTGAGCAGAGAGCCCGATGCGGGCCTTGATCCCAGGACCCTGAGATCATGACCTGAGCCGAAGGCAGCGGCTTAACCCACTGAGCCACCCAGGCGCCCTAGAATGTATATTTTAAATAAGAAAATGACTGTTCTACTTAGGACTTTGAAGTTGGCCTGCCCCATATTGATATCCCCTGGATGGATTTCTCTAGCTGGCCAGTTTCTGAATGACTGAGTCACACATCGGCGCAGTTACACTGGCACTGGTCAGTCTTTGACCCTGAAGGCAGGGCAAAGCCCAGTATTCTGTCAACACACCTCTCGGAGCCTGGGGTGGGGGCCGGTCACCAGACCCAGTGGGGCCATTTCCTCTGTCATGATGAGTGTTCCTGAAATTGATCGATCCATCCTAAATGCCAGCCAGAGACCCATTATTTCAGAAATGAGGCCTTGAGGGGTGGTGGTCTGGGGGTTAGGGAGCCTTCCTAGGGGTTAGTGTGATAGCAAGTGACAGAAACTGGCCCAGACCAGGAACTTCTTTCAGGATGCAGGGGTCTCCTGGGTCCCTCATGGAGGTGTGGCTGGTCCTGAGGAATCCAGGAGGCTTTGGGGGCTCTGCTGTTGCCATGCATTCCCTGAGGCCTGTCTCTACTTGTCTTCTGGTCACATGGTGGCACTGGCTGAGTGTCAGGGCCCAGAGTTTCCAGGTTTCAGTTCTGGGCCTGTGCTGTCTGACTTGTGAAATCTTTGTCTCTGTCATGAGTTTCCCTGAGAGCTCAGTTGGCCCAGCAGAGTAGTGTTCACTTCCCATCTAGTCAGAAGCTGTAGTCCTGGTGTTGGGGGCACATTTTGTGGCTTGGCAGGAGAGTTAGGCACTCATCCTAGGCTCTGCTTCCTGAGTCTCACTGCCTTCCTCTCCGCTGGAGGTTGCAGGGGCTTCAGACTCCAGAGCACGGAGCCTGGGAGTCTTGATTTGGGAGTTGGTGTTTCCCTGGTCCACAACTCCTAGTGCGATTAAAGTTTGGCCCCAGCTCCTCCCCCTACCTCGGCATTTCCCCTGCAACACCTGTGCCTCCGGGGTGTGGGAGGCGGGTGTGGGAGGCAGGCTGCAGCCCAGCATCCCCGACACTCTCCTTCCGGGCCTTGCTGAGGCCTAAGAAGCAAGGAGCCCACTGGGCCCTGACCCCTTCCCTGACATCTCAGACAGGAGTCTCAGCTCAGCCACACACTGCCTGGCATGGAAGGCACCAATATATACGGGGTAGCCTTGAGCGAGCCCTTCCTTTCTGGGGCTTTGGGGCTCCAACCCCAGACGATCTGGGTCTGGTCAGGATCAGACCAGATACTTGGATCATGAACCATGGGAACCTACGTTGGAGTCCCCGAGGGAAAAGAGAGTCATGGTGGTTTCCTGCCAGTTCACAAAAAAAAAAAAAAAAAAAAAAAAAAATTTGCGGGTGCATTATCCTTGGTTTTTTAAGTTTTTTTCTCCCTAAATTTTCCCTAGTGTTTTTTGACATTTGTCGTTTGCCTGAATAAGCAAGCAGCAAGGAAATATTAATAGAGATAGCGGGAAAGGTGACAGCTATGTGTCTCTTGTGGCCATTTTTGTCTTATGTTAGGACACTGGGGTCACATTCTTTTAGAAGCATTTTTCTGCATTCATCTGATGCGATCAGTGGCCAGGACGCTGGACTGTTTGGGAGAGAAACCATGGCTGAGACAGGTTGGTGTCACAGGTCAGACTACCTGGATTCAAGTTCCACTTGAACTTGCACTTGCACTTGAACTTGCACTCACCTCTGTGCTGTGTGACCTTGGATGAGTTACTTCTCTGTGCCTCGGCGCCAACAGCAGTAATGCAGAAATAGGATTTTCTCTATAGGGTGGTTGTGAGCGTGGATAAGATGGGGCTAGAGCTCTGGGGAGACTGCGTGAGTGAGTGCTTAGTGACCGACACTCTTACCATCATTGTGGCTTCTGGAACTTTGCTTTTCTCCCACCATCTTAGAATTTGGCTCAGCCTGTATTCTTTCTGGTCCCCGAGCCCATCCATGAATTCCTCAGTGTGCACACTCCGCCGGCACTGGGGCAGCCCTCCAGTGCTATGGTTTCAGGTCGTGTCTCTGCTGGATGCTCTCCGAGCCTCGAGCCTTGTGGCCGTTCCCATGCAGTCGGCAGGGAGGCATCTCCGTCTAGAGGAGGCCGCCAGAACCGCTTCTGCGCTCTCTTCTCCCAGAACCTGCCATCACCTTCCCCTGGTGGTCACACCTGCTCTCTGCTCCTCACGTCTCCTTGAGCAGCCGGAGAGGCGTGGCCCTGCTTGCGGCCACCCTGCGGCTCACACCCAGAGGGAAAGCCCCACTGTCCTGGCTCTCAGACCCCTCCGGGCCTAGCCCTTGCTCGCGTGCCGCCCTCCTCACCCACTGTGGCCGGGCGCGCCGCCAGCTCTCCAGCCTCTGAATGTGGGGCCTCCTCTACCGGCGGGTTTTGGTCTCGCCTCCCCGCTGGTCCCCATCCCTGCTGCAGGCCCCTCTCCTGCCGCTCTCCGCTTGTCCTCGCACCTCGGCGCAGGTGCTGTGTGCCCAGAGGCCTCCCCAGCGGCTCCCTTCTCTCCCACGCCTCTGCTGCACTTAGCGTCATTGGTAGTTTTTCTTGTTTGTGGAGCCCCGACCCCCGTAGAACGTCCTTAGGCACAGGAATTGTGCACATTTTGTTTGCTGCTGTGTCAGTAGTACCTGGACAGTGCCTGGCAAGTGGATGCTCAGTAAATAGTGTGTGTGTGTGTGTGTGTGTGTGTGTGTGTAGCAAAATGGAGATACATATACATCGCATGTAATATATGTTACATATGGTATATATGTATATATAATACAGTGTTCTGGGTGTGTGTGTGTGCGTGTGTGTGTACATGTAGTGTATAGCATAAATGGGCTTATGTCATGTGCCAAATCCCATGCAAAGAGCCGGGGCTATAAAGAGGCATCAGAAGGGTTCTGAAGCTGGAGGAACTTACAGTTTAACTGGTGGTAGATAAAGAGAATTTTGTGGAATGGAAGGGGAACGTGGGGATGGGCATTTCATGTTCTCGCAAGGGCCGCCCCTCAGTAGGGCCAGCTCCCTTCCTTTGGGCTTGCTAGTGCTGGCCTGCTGCCCATTGCTGTCCCCCAGGCCTGAGTACGGGGCACAGGGGGCTGGGCCTCATCATTGCCCTTTGTGTTCAGGTACTTGGTGAGGGGCCGCGGGAACAGAGCCTCTTGTGAGACCACGACGTACGCTAGATGGCCCCTCACTTGGTAAATGATGGGTCATGTCCATGTAAGAAAGAGGCTGATCTGTTGTCTGTCCCTGTGCCCAGCTAAGCAGGGGACGAAGGATTGGCGGCAGATGGCGGGGTGGGGAAAAGGGGCAGCTGGGGAGAAGCCTGCCTTCCACCAACTAGCTCATCACAGACGCCCTCACTTCCTTTGATGACGGGGGCATCTTGGACAGCGCCTGCTAAGGGAGGGAGAAGCTGTGGGCCATTCTGCTGGTGGCCAGGTTTGACATGCTTCTGTGTGCTGGCTTAGGTGACCACTGCTGGCTCTAATACGACACGATTATTATCAGGTTCTTCAAAAGGGCACTCCTTAAAAAAAAAAAAAAAAAAAAAAAGATATTCCTGCATCTGCTCCAAATAGTGTCATTATGTCACCAGAGGTCCTGGGTCAGGCTCTTACTGGGTCATGTTGGCTGCCCCTGGACCTCTCAGTGTGACCCAGGGCACATAGGAAGGTTGAAGGCTCATCTCCACCCTTGGCACATGGATTGGGCTCGTCCTTTGGAAGATGGGCCAAGAGGAAAGGGACATGCTGGGGCGGACAGGGTGACCAGAGGGGTGGACAGGGTGACCTGAGGGTCAGCAGCAGCACGGGAGGGGAGTGTGTGGGCAGGTGAGGCTGCGTGTTGACTGCTGGGCTGTGATCTTCTGCAGAAAAGTTGCCAGACAGCGAGCATTGCCACTGCCGAGAAGGCGGCCCAGACCCGGAAGCACGTGGATGCTGAGGTGCAGACGGAGGCCCCCGTGCCAGTCAGCGCGCCGTCCGTGTCCCTGCACGATGACCCCCGGCTCGCAGCCTTTCTTCGGAGGGTGGAGGCCATGGTTATTCGGGAGCTGAACAAGAACTGGCAGAGCCATGCTTTTGATGGCTTCGAGGTGAACTGGACTGAGCAGCAGCCAACGGTAGGGAATGGGCCGGTGCGGCCTGGGACGCGCCCCTCCTCTGCTCCAGCTCGCGCCTTGGCCCTGTTTTCAGTCCTTCTTTTAGGCCACCCAGATACTGATAATAGTAGTAATACTAACAGAGTTCACTGGGCTCTAACATTCTGCCAGGTGGATAATTTTATAAGAGTAAGTCCTCAGGGGCCCCTGGGTGGCTCAGTTGGTTAACTGTCTGCCTTTGGCTCAGGTCATCATCTCGGGGTCCTGGGATCAAGCCCTGCATTGGGCTCCCGGCTCAGTGGGGAGCCTGCTTCTCCCTCTCCCTCTGCCCCTACCCCCTACTTGTGGGTGCTCTCTCTCTCTCTCTCTCTTACACTCTCTCAATAAACAAAGTATTAAAAAAAAAAAGAGAGGGACCTGTGGGTTGTTTAGTCGGTTAAGCATCTGCTTCAGCTACAGTCATGATCCCAGAATCCTGGGATCGAGTCCCACGTCAGGCTCCTTTCTCAGTGAGGAGCTTGCTTCTCCTTCTGCCTGCCATTCCCCCTGCTGCGTGTGCTTTCTTTCTCTGACAGATAATTAAAATCTTAAAAAAAAAAAAAAAAAAAGGACTTCCTTGCTGTCAAGAAGTAGGCGTGGTTATCTCCATTTACAGCTGGGAGGTACTGAGAGGTACAGGTGGGAGACTTCCAGCTGAAGTGACTTTTCCAGGGTCACACAGAGCTAGTTAGCAGTAGAGGGAGGGTTTGAACCGGGGGAATCTGACTCTGGACTGAATTCTCCCCACTGCTTGGCTGTGTCTCCCCAGGCAGCACACACTGAGGGCTCTCTGTGCCATCTCATTCAGCATGACTGCAGGAGGCAGTACTAGGATGATCGCCATTTTATACAGGAGGCCCAGAGAGGCTAAGTGACTTATCTGTGGTCACACAGCTTCACGGGCTAAGCTGGGACATGAGCCCTGGTCTGGTTTCACTACTGTGCTCTAGTGACTTCCGTGTCTCCAGGGCTCAGTTCAGAGCTGTCACCCTGTAAACTCAGGTGACCAGCTGCACAGACAGCCCAGCCTTTGAGATGAGGAAGCCTCTGAATGAATGGGAGGGGCTCTTGGCTTTGGCTCCGCGCTGGGCCTCAGCCTCCCCTGCGGACAGGGCGCTTGCTCCGTGCTGCGTGCCCTTGACGGACCGGCTGCAGAGCCTTGGAGTTCCGGGCCAAGCTTTTTATACGATGCTTTCTTCCTTGGGAAACAGAGGTGAGTAACTATGTATTCAGAGGTCATAAGCCCTGCTCTAGCCGCTCCTCCTCCTCTGCCCACTTACCCCCAAGTCAGTGAAAGGCAAGGGAGAGTCGGTTTGTTCCAGGGAAATCCTCAAAATCCCTCAGAAGAGCGGGCGTGGATGCCACACCCAAGTGGGCGGTCCCTGAGGCTTAGGAAAGCTGCGAGAGGGAAGGGCTCCGTGATCAGTGAGAGCCCAGCCCGCTCTTCCCCTGCCGAGGCCCATGCACGCACCCACCTCCCCAACTTTACAGTTGCATTTAGAGAGGTTAAACTTCTTTTTATTATTAGAGGTGCTTTTACTCATTTCTATGGATTACTTTGGTCTGAGTGTATATTTCTCTCTCCCCTTTACAAAATATCTGTTTTCTGACTGCAGAAACAATATGTGTTCATTGTAACAAATCCGGGCAGTACAGAAACACCAAGCGTGTACCATGTAGACAGCGGGAGGGAACTCCTGTTCCTGGGCCTTTAACTCCTCCCTGTGCTACACTAACACACACCATGTTACTAGTGTCATTAAGAACTTTTTTTTAAAGGATTTTATTTATTATTTATTTGACAGAGCGCAAGCAGGGGGAATGGCAGAGGGAGAGGGAGAAGCAGGCTCCCCGCTGAGCAGGGAGCTGGACTCGTGGCTCCATCCCAGGACCTTGGGATCATGACCTGAGCTGAAGGCAGACGCTTAACCACTGAGCCACCCAGGTGCCCATCCCCAGGACATTTCAAACAAAAAAAAGCACTGTACATTTTCTTTATGACTTTTCTCACTTGCCAGGGCTCTCCACGTCAGTTCCTATAAAGGTGCCCCAGGCTGCATCCCACTGCATAGACGTGCCATCCTTTATCTGATGCTCTTGTGGGACTCGGTCTCTTCCGGAAACGTGCGGACAGGCGGGAAACCGGGCCCCTCTGAGTGGCAGTGGGGCGCGTTACCCTGTTGGCCTCATATCTTAGCGGTTCCAAGTTTGCTGTTAGATTAACAATGTCAGCGAATCTCTCTCTCACTTCTTCTTTTGCATCAGCTTTTTGTTGATTTCCTCATAGTAAAATTATGGTTTTGGCTGATATGGGGTTTTTCTCTCTTCTCCTGCTTGTCAAGGTGTTGGCCTTGACATTTCATCGCTCTCCTTCGCACTGTTGTAGCCGCTCCGGAAAGGCTGGGACGCCGTGCTCAGAGAGAAACCCTGATTTCAGATTTCCAAAAACAATCTGACAACCTTGGGGAATGCTTAGAAATCAGAGATGAGAGACAGGGGCTCCCACGGGACTTCTGATCTTCTGGCTCTGTTGCTTCCTTCCTCTGGCTTTGCACTTGTGTGTGGACAGCTGTGTGTCACTGTGACCGATCTCGGGGTCTTTTCTGTTCGGGAGCAAAGCCTGTTTTGTGTTGTCAGGTGGCTACAGAGACTTCATGCTTGTCCTTTTAAAATCTCTGAATGTTTTATCCGCACACTGTATTTTTTTGTGCCAGGTTTCTTTTTTTCTTTTTTTTTTTTTTTAAGATTTTATTTATTTGACAGAGATCACAAGTAGGCAGAGAGGCAGAGAGGGAGAGGGAAGCAGGCTCCCTGCTGAGCAGAGAGCCTGATGTGGGGCTTGGTCTCAGGACCCCGGGATCATAACCAGAGCCGAAGGCAGATGCTTTAACCCACTGAGCCACCCAGGCGCCCCTGTGCCAGGTTTCCTAAGGTGTATTCTCCACACACGTCTGTTTACCCCTTGTGCTGTTCTGCGTCCGTCGCGGTGACAGTGCGGTGGCCCCGTCGTCTCCAGCTTCTCCCACTTTGTTGTCTCATCTTCACATCCCGGTTGTACTGGTTGTTGCAGTTATAAGTAGTGTCATGACGAATAGTATATGCGGTTTATTTCTAATGTAAACTTTGGTGGAACATGACAGAAAAAGGCACACATCTTGCCACTTCAGGCCTGTGGCTTTTCAAAGTGAAAACCCTTGTGGAACCAGAACCCAGATCAGGAAACTGAATGCAGCGTGACCCTCCCTGGAGGTTTTCTTGAGTTCCCTGCACCTCCTCCCCACTGCACAGCTTTTCTTTTTCCTTTCTTTCTTTCTTTCTTTCTTTTTTTTAAATTAATTTATTTTTAAGTAATCTCTACCCCAGATGTGGGGCTCAAACTCATAAACGTGAAACCAAGAGTTGCATACTCTGCTGTCTGAGCCAGCCAGGCACCCTTATATGACTTGGTTGTAAATAACAGATTTATTGAAATATCATTCACATCCCATATAATTCACCCATTTAAAGTGTACAGTTCAAGGGCACCTGGGTGGCTCAGATGGTTAAACCTCTGCCTTCAGCTCAGGTCATGATCTCCAGGTCCTGGGACTGAGCCCCGCATTGGGCTCCCTGGTCAGTGGGGAGTCTCCCCTCCCTCTCCCTCTCTACCTACCCCTCTCTCGTGTGCATGCTCTTTCTCTCTCAAATATAAATACAAAAATCTTTTTTAAAAAAGTGAAGTGTAGGTGCACTTGGGTGGCTCAGTCAGTTAAGCGTCTGTCTGCCTTTTAGCTCAGGTCATGATCCCAAGGTCCTGGGATCGAGTCCTGCATCAGACTCCCTGCTTAGCGGGGAGCCAGCTTCGCTCTCTGCCTCTGCTGCTCCCCCTGCTCGTACTCTCTCACTCTGTCATATAAATAGATAAAATCTTAAAAAAAGTAGTGTACAGTGCAGTAAGATTTTTTGTTCCTAGAGTTGTACAACACTGGCACAACTTTATTTTTATTTTTTAAAGATTTTATTTATTTGAGATAGAGGGAGAGAGAGAGATCGTGAGAGAGAGCACAAGCAGGCAGGGGGAGAAGCAGGCTTCCCGCTGAGCAGGGAGCCCGATGCGGGGCTCGATCCCAGGAGTCCGGGATTATGACCCGAGCCAAAGGAGCCCCCCAGGCGCCCCACTGGTACAATTTTAGAACACTTTCATTGCCCTCAAGAAGAAAGTCCATACCCACTAGCAGTCACTCCCCATTTCCCCCCAAATCCCTAGCAGCTACTCATCTTTCTATCTGTACGGTATCCGTTGTAGACATTTCCCGTGCGTGGGATCCTGCACGAAGCCGTCTCGGTGACTGGCTGTGGCGTGTGCCCGCAGCTCTTTCCTCCCTGTGGCTCGGTAGTCCTTCCTGTGTGGGGGGTGTGCCCCATCGATCGGCTGGTGGGCATCTTGGCTGTGACACCCGTGTACAAGTTTTTGGATAAACGTGGTTTTCAGTTCTCTGGGTGTGGACCTCGGAGCAGAATTGCTGGGTCATAGGGTGCCTCTCTGTTTGACCTTTTGAAGATCCACCAGACTGTTTCCCCATGGCGGCCGTGCCATTCTGTGTTCTTGCCAGCGGCACGTGAGGGTTCCCACCGTACAGCTTTTTACACATATTAAGTTTTTTCCGTTGGATAGTTTCCTTCTGTGGAGTCACGAGGTCGGGAGTATGCAGCTTTTCATAGAAGTTCTGGTCTGTGCTGCAGATCCCAGCCCAGAAACCTTGGGCTGAGGGCTCACAGCGGCCCACATGGCCAGCCTTCTCATGTGCTGTGCCGGCCGGCCCTGGGCTGAGAAAGAAGATGCCAGGCCTTTACATGTAAAGCCCTGTGGCACTGAGTATAGTCACATTGTACAGCTATCACTACCATCCAGTTCCAGAAGTCAGAGCTTTTTCTTTCTTTCTTTCTTTCTTTCTTTTTTTTTTTTGAGGGGGTGGAGGGGCAGAGGGCGGGGGAGAATCTTTTTTTTTTTTTTTTTTAAGATTTTATTTATTTGTTTGACAGATAGAGATCACAAGTAGGCAGAGAGGCAGGCAGAGAGAGAGGAGGAAGCAGTCTCCCCGCCTAGCAGAGAGCCTGATGTGGGGCTCGATCCCAGGATCCTGGGATCATGACCTGAGCTGAAGGCAGAGGCTTTAACCCACTGAGCCACCCAGGCGCCCCGGGGGAGGGAGAATCTTAAACAGGCTCCACTCAGCACTGAGTCTGACACGGGGCTCAGGCTCACAGCCTGAGCCGAAACCACCAGTAGGACATTTAACCAACTGCACCACTCAGGCACCCCAGAAGCCAAAGCTTTTGAAGTGGTGTGTAGAACAGGGTCTGACTCTGATCCACAACCTGGTGTTTGTCTCGGTTTGGAAGATCCTTTCTTCTGGGTTTTTGGAAGTATCCTTTGAGGAGTATGTTTGGGTGAAGCCTCCAGATTTCCCTCCAGCACTGGGCAGTGGACCTGTGGACCTGGGTGGCTTGGGTGTTCCAAGGCTGTGTATCATTTTTTTTTTTTTTTAAGGTGACTATGAGACCGCCCGTTGGGTGGCTCTGGGCTCAGGGTTGGGGATGGTCTATCTCTTGCAGGTGACCTGTTTACACACCCTGGGCTACCCCCCAGCCCAAGGGGAGGGTCTGCACGTGACCAGTGTCTCCTGGAATACCACTGGGTCTGTGGTGGCCTGTGCCTATGGCCGGTGAGTGGCTGCCGTGGTGGCTGCATCGGGCACTGGGAGGCCCTCAGACCCTGGTCTAAGAGGTCTAACACCTCTTTTTTCCTGTCTGTGTGGTGAAGGGTTGGCCAGAGCCTGGCCATTCTGGGAGTATTTTTATTCTCAAGGCTGCCTGGGCACCAGGTTGGCTGGTAGGAGCAGAGGAGGGAAGGGTTTCAGGTGAGGAGTCCTGGTGCCCACCTGTCTGTCCGCACAGGGCAGTGAGCCTGGGCCTGCCGCCGCTGCTCCGTGAGCTGCCTCCTGATGGGTCGTGGTTCCCCCACCCTGCCACCGGGTGCACCCATCCTTGGTTTCCGGGTACCCTTTTCTAGAGGTTGTGCCCCTGGGGTGCCATGGAGATGCCTGTGCCACTTCAGTACCCAGTACAGTCTGGGTGTGATGGGGAAACTGTGGCTCATCTGTTCGGGGTTGCTTGGGGAGGACGGTGGGTCAGGTGATAGGAACAAGGTGGGGAGGAGGCCCCGGCCTCAAGGCAGAGCCAGCTCAGGCTTGTCCCTGTGCAGGTTGGACGACGGGGACTGGAGCACGCTCAAGTCCTTCGTGTGTGCCTGGAACCTGGACAGGCGAGGCCTAAACCCCCAGCAGCCGTCGGCGGTGGTGGAGGTGCCCAGCGCTGTCATGTGCCTGGCCTTCCACCCAGCACAGCCATCCTACATCGCCGGTAAGCCTTCAGCCTGCTTCGCTTCTAACCCGGGGAGGAGGGCCGGAGGTGAGCTCTCCACTGGGCCGGCAGCCCCTGGGCACAGCCAAGGCAGGTCTGCTGAGGGGGGAGGGGAGACGGGGGGGGGTGCTCTGATCCCTGAGCTCAGGTGACGATGCCGAGGATGGCTGGTGTGGAGCTGGGAGGCGGAGGAGGCAGGTCATCGCCGTGTCTGGCGGGCCATGCATGGGCTGTGGGCCATGGGGTGTGGGCCATGGAAGGGCACGGCCAGGTCAGGACCAGAGGCGGGGCGACGTGAGCACCCTTGGGGAACTGCCAGCGATGATAGGAGCCCCATGTGTTGGGAAAGGGGGTTGTGCTGGAGGGAACGGCAGGATGCTGGGGTGGGGAGATCAGCCTGCTACGGGAGAAGCATCCTGGGTGTGTGGGGGGTGTGCGGAGGACCAGGACTTTCCCTCCTCAAGGTAGTTTTGGGGAAGTGGCTCCACGTCCTGGCTCCGTGGCTCTGAAGGGCTGGCACTTGGCCAGGAAGCGGGAGGGGGCTGGATGTGGGTCAGTTCCTGCCTGGGCCTGCTTGGTCCCACAGGTGGGCTGTACAGTGGTGAGGTGCTGGTATGGGACATGAGCCACCCCGAGGACCCACTGCTCTGGAGAACGGGCCTGACAGATGACACACACACAGACCCCGTGTACCAGGTCAGAGCAGTGGGCTGCTGTGTGGGTCCAGGAGACACTATCCCCTTCTTGCGAGGCTGGGCTGGGCTGGGCTGGGCTGGGCTGTCACAGGCCTGCTCCTGGAGGCCATGCAGGACAGAGGGTGCCCGCTCGGCACAGGCATGGCAGAAGGTCACTGGGGAGTTGGCAGTTGGACAGCCGCCTTCAGCATTCTCAGAGCTCCCAGGGCCTGAGTCACATCCCGCCCCCGGCAGGAGCCACCCACAGGGCCCTGGGCCATTCCCAGCTGCCCCCCCCCCCCCCCAAGCTGCCACTAGAGGTTCCCAGCTGTCCTGGCCTGCCTGGGCTCAGGGACAGCTCAGAACCCTCGGGACTGCCCCCTGGTGTGTGAGGTGGCTCCTGGCCTCCCCTAGAATTCTCCTTATTTTCCTAGAAGGGGTGGGTGGGAATGGGGGATGACTGTTGGTCTTGCTGGGAGGTAGGAGCAGGCTGGGGAGCAAGCAGCGCTTTCCTGACCTCAGTTCTGCATCCCGCGGCCCCAGGTGGTTTGGCTGCCTGAGCCCCGGCACAGCCACCGCTTCCAGGTGCTGAGCGTGGCCACGGACGGGAAGGTGCTGCTCTGGCAGGGGGTCGGGGCGGGCCGGCTGCAGCTTACGGAGGGCTTCGCCCTGGTTGTGCAGCAGCTCCCGAAGAACACCAAACTAAAGAAGGTACTTGGGGCCCAGTTGCCCCTGGACCCTGCAAGGCCTCCGTGAGGAGCCCTGGGTGGGCCGGGGCAGGGGACGCAGGCTCCCACACTGCCAGTGGAGGACCTGCCGGTTGATCTCCTTGGGCCCCGGTGCCCACTCGAGGGACTGGGCTCTTTTGGGACACTGTGGGATTCTCTCGACTCTGCCCTGGCGTTCATTTCTCCACAGCCTCCCCGGGGAGAGACTGAGATCGGTGCCACGGCGGTGGCCTTCTCCAGCTTTGACCCTAGCCTTTTTGTCCTGGGCACGGAAGGCGGCTTCCCACTCCAGTGTTCACTGGCAGCGGAAGAGGCGGCCCTCACCCGGATGCCTAGCTCTGTGCCCCTGCGGGCCCCGGCACAGCTGACCTTCTCTCCCCACGGCGGTCCCATCTACTCCGTGAGCTGCTCCCCCTTCCACAGGTAGGGAAGGCCCCAGTGTCCCTGGCGTAGGCGAGGGGCGGGGCGAGGCGGTCCCGCAGAACCATGGGAAGGGCCTGTAGTCTGTTTCCGGCCCAGGTCTTCCCCATGGGCGCTCTCGTGCCCAGAGCGCTGGTGGTTGGCTCCAGGGCATCAGCCCCTTGCTCCCTAAGGGGATCCCTGGTTTGGGGAGGTCCAGGGAGGCCCAGCGGACTAGGACATTCAGCACTCCTCCCCTGCTTCCTGTCTAGGAATCTCTTCCTGAGCGCGGGGACCGACGGCCATATCCACCTGTACTCCATGTTGCAGACCCGGCCCCTGGCCTCCCTGCAGCTGTCCCACAAGTATCTGTTTGCCGCGCGCTGGTCGCCGGTGCGCCCCCTGGTGTTTGCAGCTGCTTCTGGGGAAGGTAGGAAGGACGCCAGACTCCGATCCACTACCGCCCTAGCAGCCCCGCACAGGTCTGGAATTGAGCTGGGGAGAGAGCGCACGTGCGGGGATTGCCAGACCAGCCGGTAGCTTTACTTCGTGCTGCGGCCTGTCGGAGTTTCTCTTCCCTGGGTACGCAGGGGACTTGGGAGGAGGGGCAGACGCTTGCCCCCACGCATCTCTCTCTGCGCAGGTGACGTGCAGCTATTTGACCTCCAGAAAAGCTCCCAGAGACCCACAGTTTCGATCAAGCAAACTCAGGATGAAAGCCCGGTCTACTGTCTGGAATTTAATCGCCAGCAGACTCAGCTCCTGGCCGCAGGCGATGCCAAGGGCACGGTAAAGGTGTGGCAGCTGAGCACCGAGTTCACAGAACAAGGGCCCCGGGAGACCGAGGACTTGGAGCAGCTGGCAGCTGAGGTGGCCACCTGAGGACAGCGCAAGGACAGCAGGGCCCTGCAGGGGGGGGGGCAGGTCTGGCGAGGCCACACCTGTGCCGCTCTGGGGAGCGCTCATGGAAGCTGAATGAAGACATCTCCAATCTCTGGGGAGAATCATTTATTTGTCTTTTACATGGAAACCACATGAAGGGGGAGAACAAGAAGGGAGCGAGCCGGCTGCGTAGACTGCTCGAGTCGGAATGGGGCAGCTGGCTTCCTGACGGGAGTCTGGGTCCCCACGGCAAAGGGCGAGTGCCTCTGACCCGAAGCGGCTTAGTGAAGCACCCGTTCTAAGTCTTATCCCCAAGCTAAGCGGACGTGAGCTTACAGTGGAGTGACACTGGACGTACTTGAGCAGCACAGAGAGGAGGTGACATGCAGCGAGGCAACGGCAGGGCAAGCAGCGCGGGCCAGGCGGGGCGGGGGCGGGGCGGGGGCGGGGCGGGGTCAGTTCACGAAGAGCGAGCGGGTGAACTCCACGTAGTCGAAGGCGGTGGGGAGTTCGCGGCCCTTGCCGTCCACGTAGGGCTTCATGTGGGAGACGCAGTAGTCGGCTTGTTCCCGAGTCAGGTTCTGGAGGGAGGAGGCCGCCTGTCAGCGCAGCCCGGCTGCCCCCCAGGGGGTTGGTCGGGGCGTGGGGGACAGCAGGAACCCCCGGCCCCGGCGTCAGGGAGAGCCGTGCTCAGAGGCCACAGCGTGTTCGCGGACGCGGTGGGCGGGGTCAGCAGCAAAGAGGGATGAAACCCCCGCGCCCCACAGAGCGCTCCACAGGGAGGTCTGTGAATTCGGAGGGTTCTGGCCCCGGGGCAACCTTGGGCTTTACTCTCAGAGGAAATCTCCACCTCCAGGGCAGGGAAGCAGAGCCCCAGACCTGGTACAGCTCCTCCTTGGTCACGTAGGGCTTTCCCTCGGAGCTCAGGGCCCGGAAGGCGCTCTCGATCTCCTCGCTGGATTTGACATTCTCGGTTTCACGGCTGATCATGAAGGCCATGTACTCTTGCAGGGAGACGTGGCCGTCCCTGGAGAGGGGCAAACGCAGTGAGCCAGGAAGAGCCACAGGCACAGCCACCTCTGCTACCTTCCCTCCAGCTCACCTGTTTGGATCCACGGTGTCGAGGATCGCCTCGAACTCGGGGTCAGGCTCCCCTTCCTCCACCATGGGCAGGTCATAACCCAGGGAGCGCAGGCAGGACTTGAACTCCTGGTGGTTCAGCCTGCCCGACTTGTCCTTGTCGAAGTGTCTGCCGGACAGAGCGCTGCTCAGCACGGGCCCCAGGGCCAGGCCTGCCACCCCACCCCCAGGGAGGCCGTACTCACTTAAACATCATGCTGAATTCTTTGAGGGCCTCCTCGGTCACTCCAGTTGTGTTCCTAGAAGAACAGGACGGAGTGAGCAGGTGGCAAAGTCTGCGGGATCCCAGCAGAGCGAGTGCCGGACGCTGGGGGGACCTGGGGGCGCGCACCTGGCCTGGATCTGCTGCTCCAGGTTGTGCTGCATGCGCATGCCCAGCTGGTCGAGCTGGTCCCACTGCTGCGCCAGGCCCACGGTGCTGTGCTCCGTGTACTTGTTGTCCAGGATCAGGGCCTCCTCCATGGCTGCCCCGAGGTCCTCAATCTTCTTGAGCTGACTCCTCATGGCTCGAATCTCCTGGTGCTTGCGCTACGGGCAGGGGAGGGAGGGTGTAGGGGCAGGGGCTCTCGCCTCCGTCACCAGGCTCAAGAGCCTGTTCAAGAGCCCTCCCGGCCCAAGGTCTATGGGGCGGTGTGGGGCGGCACGAGGGGAAATTCGGCAGCCTTGGTCCACGGAGGGACCAGCAGGGGCAGACCGCGGAGGAAACTGTACACTGAGAACCAAGGTGTCCTCATTCTTTTTGGGTAAGACACCACGTGGCAACTGTCAGAAGCAAAAGGCGCTCTCTAAAATGATGGGGTTCTGCGCTGCTTCATGTAAAGGGAGAAAGCGCACCCACCCAGCCTCCTTCCTGCCGGACTTTAAACAAGGGGACCTTACCTTGGTAGCTTCGAGCTGGGATTCCAGAGTCCCGGATTCTTCCACCATGCAGGACCTGAACACAGAAGCACAGTGAGGCGGGAGGGCCGGCTTGTGAGCTCAAACCTAACTATCCCCAGGTTACAGTGCCTGCTGTCTTGGAACCTTTTTTTTTAAATCTCTTTTTTCAGGGAAATGAAACCTATCTGTTATTGGCCACCTCTTCCTAAGTGGCCCTGGGAGCCGGGGAGGGGAGGCAGTCTTTCTCCTGCTTCAGAGACAGGACGCTGCCACCCCAGGTGGGGCACCACCTGCCCCGGGCCAATTGGGGGGCCAGGGGCGAGCCCCACCCAGCCTGCTCCCAGGCTAGGACCCTTTCTCACGTGGCTCCTCCGGCCCAGCCAGGCTAGGACCTGGTCCCTCACTCAAACTAGGCCCTCAGTCCTCAAGGGGTACCTGAGGAACCGAGCTGAAGTTGCTCTATGGGACATCAGAGGGCCCACGGGCCTGACAGCATGTCCCCTCCGCAGCCACTGGGGAGAAGGCTGCTCTGTACACCCCTGGCCTCTGCCCCCTGGGGAGACCTTAGCAGGGAGCGGCTGACAAATAGAGCGCTGCCCCCCAGAAATCCCTGGAAGTCTCCTGCAGGTTCCTGAGGAGGGGAGCCACATTCTAGGGTGTGACAGCCATGGAAGAGATGCAGTCAGATGCCCCCTCAGACACGAAGCTGGGATGCTAAGAGATTGTGACCAGATTGGGGTTTTGAAAACGATTCTAATTCTGACCAAAGGAGGGAGGTGGCTGATTAAGCCCCAGATTCAGGGTCCACGAGACTGTCCGGGCCAGAGGCTCCCAGGGCCAAGTTTCGAAGAACAGGGTGCCCCAGGGAGCTTCCATCTTCCCGACGCTATACAGTGTGAGGTCACAGAAGGCCACCAGTGAACGAAGACAACAAACGAGTTGGGGTTACGTGCAGGGACGAGTCACACTGTGCGCGGGTCCGTGGTGGGATTTTAGCCCGGCCTCCCCTGCACCCACGTGTGCCCCAACCTACCCTTTCAACACCCAGCGAGCCCGGGTTAGCTCTGAAATTTCCCCAAGTTCAAAGTGCTCGAGCAAGGCAAGGCACCAGGCTTCCTCCTACCCCAGCAGTTCAGACTCACAGTCACGCCATGTCCCCCAGGGAAAAGCAACACCCCCCGGCCCCGGGGGCAGGAGGCTGGGGGCCGGCGCAGGGGGAGGAGGACAGATCCCTCCTTCCCAAGCGGCCGAGGGCGGTGGGTTAGTCGGAAAGCGGAGCCGCCTGGGGAAGTCAAGAGTGCATTGGGAAAACCACAGTGAGGGAAGAAGAGAAATAAGAGGAGAAAAACCTTCCAGACAGATCATCCCCAACTTCATACTGATAGACACGAATGACCCGACGATACGCTATGCTAGTCAAAGAAAAGAAACCAAATGAATACACCGAAGGCACGGGCAGGCAAGAGCAGACCGAGACAGACACGCGCCACAAGGCCCAAGCTGGCAGTGCACAGGCGGGGCAACCCGGCGCCCAGGCAGGGACCTGGCGGGGCCGGGCCACCGGCCGCAGGGAGGACAGGCGGCCTTGGGGCAGCTCACACTGGGCCCAAGCAGGACGGGACAGGGCTAGGCAGGAGCCACATGGGAAGGGGAGCATGGCACCCACGGAGACAAGACCAGCTTGGCAGACACAGCCACAGGGCTGGGGAGGAGAGTGGAGGCCAGGGGGCTGATGAACTCAAGCTAGAAGCTGTGACCCCTAAATCCCACCCCCCCTTCAGCACAGGTGGTCGCGTCAACGTGCGCCTCTTTCTCCTGGTGCCATGCTGAGCTGCCCCAACTACCATCTGCAGAACCCCAGCCGCGCTGGCCTCAGCTACTGAGGTCCGCCCCCCCGACCCCTGGCCCCCGCGCTACCCTGGCTTTACGTGGGCCTGGCAGAGGCCAAAGTCTAGAGGAGAGGCCACTCCCAGGACTGGACTGGGCAGGGCCGCCCTGCTCCTCCCGGGGGCTCCCCCCGAGCCTCATCTCTCCATCGCATGAAAGCCCGGGCACTTCTGCCTATTAGGGGCAACGATGCTCTTTCCCTTCCTCTGGGAACACTGGGGGGTGGGGGCCTGGGGGAGGGTCCGTACACAGCTGGGCACTCACTGCACCCGCTGGATCTCCTCCTCCATGCATGACCATGACCTCCTAGGAAGCTAAGTATGGTCCCACTGGACACTGGACACACGGGGAGAAGCAGAAGAGAAGGCCAGGGAAATCCCAATAGCTAAACAAGCACAGGGTTTCTCAGAGGCTTTGGACTCCAGCTCTGGCCCTCTGGCTTGGTCACATTCCCTGAGAACCCCTGGAATCTGCACAGGAAGGTGCGAGTGGCTCCCCTCCCCAGACCGCAGGCTGTCAGGACAGTGTGGGGCAAGGCACAGACTCCTTGTAGGGGGTGGGGACGGGGGTGGGGCAAGGGTGGGCGGGGGAAGTGCAGCCCTCCTGGGGCAGAAAGGCCCACCCTGGGATCCTCCGCAAGCCAGGCCATGGGGGGACAGAGGGCAGGGGGACAAGCACACGAGACACCACCACACCACGAGCCCGGAGAAACAAGAAGACAATATTAACCCATCGAGGAGATACGTTCTGTGCAGATGGGATCCAAGCAGCCGCGAGACAAAGTGGCGTCCGGACAGCAGCGGTCGGGAGGTGGGGGACAGACAGACACAGGAAAGAAAAGAAAAACAAAACCGAGAACATCAGTACCCACATTGCATTCAACTCTGTTCTGTGTATCACCGTGGTGCTGCCTAGGACTGACCACCGGCCACGCAGGGTTCCACCCAATCCAGGACACCTAGCAACCTGACCTTCAGAAAAAGGACCTTCGAGACTCTGTCCACCCCTCTGGTTCGAGCCACACCAGGGTGCGCCCCGAACTCTCCTTCCTTACTGTGAGCATGCCTTCTGGTTTCCCGCAGAGCTCCCCTCCCGCTAGAGCCGGGGGGCCCAGGAGCGGAGCGCTGGGGGCCTGTGCACCGGGGGTGGGGGGCACCTGGTCTCCTGGATCCACTGGTGGAACGCATTGGCGTGCTGGGCGAACTCCTGGCGCAGCTTGTCATTCTCCTCCTGCCGGCGCTGCTCCTTCTGCAGCTCCAGCTCCCGTTCCTAGGGCCCAGAGGAAGGAGAGGCCGTGTCACCAGAGCCTGTCCTTCCTGCTGGTCTGCTCTCGGGGTGGACGAGCGGCCTAATTTCAGTTTCTGGACACTGAACGTGACCAGAAATCACGGTTTTGTGGGGCAGGGAGAACCAGATGTGGACATCAACCCGAAGGAGCAGCCTGGGAGACACTTGGGGAGCTCAGAGTCCTCCATTCCCCGCCGCTCACAACTGGCCCCCTAAGAACTCTGGCAAAAGATAAGGGGAAGTGGCTGATTGACAGCCTGGCAGGGGGGCTGCTGGCTGGTGGCCCTGGGTGGGGGCGGTGGGCACCTTGATGATCTTCTGCAGGTTCCTCCATGTCTCCTCCAGGGCCTCCATGGTGAACCAGGTGTAGGGGTTGGAGGCCACACGGAAGCTCTTGATCTGGCGGTCCAGCTCGGCCAGCTGGCTGAAGTCAGCCTGAGCAGAGCTGAGGGATGAGCGGAAGGCGTCGTGGGCCTCGCGCAAAGCTCTGATCTCTTCCAGGGAGTTGCAACGCACGGGATCGGTCAGATCTTCTTCGGCATTTTCAAACCAGCTGTTGAAGGCAGAGGCCTTTTTGGCGAACGTCAGGAAGAGGTCTTCCACCTGGAAGCGGAGCAGCCTGCGTCAGGGCCCCCGGGGCCGCATGCACCACGCTTGGGCAGGAGGCAGGATAGGAAAGGGGGCGGTCGTTCTGGGGACAGCCAGGGCAAGCCAGGGTGCCCCACTTCCATGTCTCAAAAGGCCTCTGACTTTTTTCCCTCGCTACCCTTTCCCCTCAGTCTGTCTTGGGTGCTTCGGAGGCAAAGGGCCCTCTGCTGGGTTCCAGCAGACTCCGCCGGGGGCAGAGGTCCCCGCAGCCCGACTGGGGGAGCTCTGCAGGGGCCCACTCCTACCTTGCGGAAGTGACTCTGTGCCTCCAGCAACTTCTTCTTCCGGGTGGCCGAGTTGGCCAGAAGCTGGCTCCATCGCTTCATGAGGGCGGCGTGCCGGGCCTCGATGGCCTTTGACTGAATGTGTTTGGCAGCCAGCAGCTGGTCTTTGAGCGCGGTGATGTTGGCGATGCCCTCCTGCTGGAAGGCCTGCAGGCCAGCGTCAAACGTTTCCTGGAACAAAGAGCGGTGGGCCCGATGTGCATGGTCGCCCGGGATGCTAGAAGCCACCCTTCCACAGCGGCTCAGCTCGATGGCACCAGTCTGCTCAGCCAGCCGCCCAGGCCACCCGGTCATCCCCGAGTCCCCACCTTGTCCTGACATCCTCCTGCCCCCTGGGCAGACTGAGGTTCGGGGTCCCCTAGATGTGCCACGCTCTCCCCACCATCTCTCCCCAGAATGAACGGCTACCTCCCCGCGACCAGCTGCGGTCTGCCCTTCGAGAGCGAGCCGAGACGCCTCTCCTTGGGCAAGACCTTCCCCATCAACCCCGGCTCGCGGCAAAGTGAGTCAGACAGCTCTGGGGGTTAAGTCCCCAGCACTTCCCATCGCTCTGCACCCCGGGAGCGCCGTGCGGCTCTAGCACAGAAGCTTCGTCCGGAAGTTCCCCGAGGACCAGAATGATCTTGCTACCTGCCGGGTCCTTAGGGCCTTTCTCAATGGAATATGCCGACCGCCACTCATGCACCGGGAAGCGCTAACCGCATACGTCCCAGTCTGGTCGACAGGGACCACGACTGACCTGTTTGGTGAGCAGAGTCTGAACGGAAGACAGGTCTCGGCCATAATCATCTGTCTTCAGGCTGTTCTCCTTTTCACCTAGGAAATCAAGCATGGGAAACAGGTCAGCCTTCTTGGTACAGTGAATTACGAAGGAAAAAAGAAAACCAAGGTGCACCTATCACCCTGCTGATGGTTAAATTCCAGGATTCCTAACCCCACGCCGGCTGCCCCTTCCTCCCCACAGCCCAGGCCCCACTGGCCAGCTGTAGGGAGAGAGCCTTCCAGCTCGTCCTGGATGTGTTTCCACTGCCACTTATGTGACAACAATCCCTAGGGTCACAGGGGTCCTGAAATCCGAGCCTAGCTGCCCTGTGCTCGGGAGCCGAACTGTGCCCAGGCAGCGAGGGGACAGAGCAGCTGGGGGCCCACTGGTGCGCCATCTTGCTTAGCAGTGACACTTACTGCTTCTCCCAGGGTTTAAAGATTCTTGTTTTGTTAACCCTGGTGCTGACCCAGTGCCAGGCACCACGGGGTCCCCCACTCTTGGCCACAGGACATGACTGAAATGGCCGAGTTAGATCATTTCTTCTCTGCAGAAGACCAGCTGCTTAGATAATACATGAGCTACGGCTCTGGAATAATCTTCCCAGCCGGGCGCAGAGAAGAGACTGGGAGCCGGCCGGGCGGGACAGCGCTCACCGATCCAGGACTCCACCACGTCCGCCTTCCAGTTGAACTGAAGGAAGGCCGAGTTCTCCTCAAGCTTGGCCTTCCTCTGGGCGGCAGCTTTCTCCAAGTCTGACACCTTCCCGTTCAAGCCCTTCATCTTTGAAGAGATGTTCTCCTCGTGGTGATTGTTCTAGGCCACAAAGAGAAGGCACACTCGGGTCGGCCTCACGCCCTGCCGTGGCCGGATGATCCACGGCCTCCCGGCCACGGCAGGTCCTCCAGGGCTGCAAGGTGGGCCCCGCGCCTCCGGCCCAGCACCAGCCGCCAGGGGAGAACAGGTTAAAGCTTTTCTTTTTTTTTTTTTTTTTTTTTTTTTTTTAAAGATTTTATTTATTTTTTTTACAGAGAGAGATCACAAGTAGGCAGAGAGGCAGGCAGAGAGAGAGAGAGGAGGAAGCAGGCTCCTGCTGAGCAGAGAGCCCGACGCGGGACTCGATCCCAGGACCCTGAGATCATGACCTGAGCCGAAGGCAGCGGCTTAACCCACTGAGCCACCCAGGCGCCCAGGTTAAAGCTTTTCTAAAGGCAACACGAGTAAAAGCCTTGAGAGGATGACTGCTGGCAATTTCACCGATAAGAACGAGTCCTGAAAAAACGAGGAATGCGCCGAAACATCGCGGCGACGCACCCGTTAGTATGTCTGGTAACAAAAATTAGTAAAAGAGCAAATACTTAAGACATAAAATGTGAGATATCCAAACAGCGGCTCCTAACACAAGCAACAAACACGATGGCTCAGAGAAAGCAGACACTGAAAATTCTTACGCCCCAAACACTCGGATTTGGTTTTGGAATAACGGAGTCTGAGAACACACACAAGCCAGCATAGAATTTAGAGAGAAACTCGAGGAGGAAACAGGCTGCTGCTGACGGTAAAGCACCGGGCTCCTTTGCTGGCCGCAGACAGTCACAGGCTGGTCCCCGCGCGCGCAGAAAGCGCAGAGACCGAGACGCAGGGCTGTGTGTGGGTGACGGTCAGACACAGACCTCCTCCCTCTCCATACGCGGTCTGGACTGGACATGAGCTTCATGGTAGCTCATTTGCCCATAAGGGTAAAGGAAACAAAAGCTCAAATCCAAACACGGATTTGAACATGCTGTTACCTATGAACCAAATCTTCAGTCTCAAGGCCATGCTGACTACAGCAAATCCCGGGATGAGAAATCTTCTCTACTAGTTACATTTGCAACAGGAGATTATAGTTGTGAAAAGTTCTTGTCTTCTGGTACCAAACACCTGTCACAGCACCTAAGTGATTGGTGGTGACTAAATGGGGACCTGGAATTCCAATGTGCCACAGACCTGACTTCAGTGCTGGGGAGAAAGCCCCTGGCCCCTCCCAAATGCTCTCTCGCTCGGGGGCTCTTTGAGTGACACCCAAGTCTTGTGACTTAAACACACTCATTTCTAAGCCAGCCTGGACAGCAGCCAGGCTTTGTAGAGCAACGAACATCGAGGAACGGGCTCTGTCCTGGGTAGGGGCTGTTCTCATGACGCTTCCTGCATCTCCAACCAGTTCTGTCGAGAGCCTGTAGCTCCCGGTCTCCATGCAAACCTTTCCAGGGTGGATATTCCGGGCAGATGGGTTTTGCCGGGCCCCGGCCCCAGCACGGGAGTGTCGGGTGTGGGAAGTGAGCGTCTCCCCAGCTCACCTTCTTGATGAGGTCCTGTCCGTTGCTGCAGACGTCATTCACACGGTCCTTGTGCACCGTGAAGTCTGTCTCAAAAGCTTCGTGTTTCTTCAACAAGCCCTGCAGTGGAAGAAGAAAGGCCGGTGGCTGAAAGCCTGGCATGGGCTGGTGGGCAGGCCCAGCTGCGGGTCGGAGGGAACCAGAGCTGGACAGCGCCTGCCCTCAGGGGCAGCCCAGTCTAGCTGGGGACGGACGTCGGTGGGTAATCACGAGGGTGCTAAAACCTGGAGGCAGCAAGGGTAACTGGCAGTGAGCTCAGCTGGAGCAGGGACGTCCGGGAAGGCCCTTCGGAAGGGTTAAGCTCTTGCTGAGCAACCACTACAGTGTCCCTCTGTCCTCTCTGGAAGGCCACATAGGAAACAACCCCGTGGAGCTTAAGACAGAACCCAACAGACGGCTTCCCTGAATACAGCTCCTAAGGGACCTTCCAAGTGTCCCCGTCCTCAGTAGACATGAAAGACTGGATCCAGACCACGGCTCTAGGCGGGCTTCCTGGGGACAGGAAGAGACCTCCCCTAAGCCACCGGAAGCATCCGGACCAGCCGACCAGGGCAGCCACTCTGAGAATGTGGCTCAGGGACCACCCAGACTCTGGGGAAGGCAACCTCTGTCTCCACGGCCGATGGCCCACATGTAGGAACATGGGGCTTTATGGGGTAGGGGTCCCCCCAGCAAGAGAGGAGGCTGTTCAACTAGCCCATGGCTCTGGGCTGTTTGCGACCAGTCGGACCAATGGAACGCAGCATGGCCAATGTCATGTAACATGTGAAGCTAAAACTGGAAGCTTCTCTCTGCCATTCTGAGGGCTACCTATGGACACGGGGCAGGGCCGCTAAAGGAAGGGAGGTGTGGGGGTCAGGGGACACAGAGTCGTGCCAGCAATTGGTGACATACTGGCGGCTCTCTCGGCCTGCTGCCGCACCTTGGTGCTGGTGAGGGACCCCCCTTGGGGAACAAGCTACTGTGGCCTGTTGGGCTGTCACAGAGTGTACTGAGGGCAGAGGCTGAGGCACTGACCCCTGGCACTTAGGAATGTGGAAGACGCAGACAAAACCAACTGAAGACACTCAGAGGCCACTGGGCGGGGCCCAGTCCAGGATGACCTGCGTCCTTCTGAGCGGGAACTCTGGACGCAGCGGCCCAGAGGGAGAGCCGTGAAGGGCAGAGACTGCGGTTATGTGGCCACAACACAAAGAGTGCCAGCGAGAAGCTAGAAGACCGGAATGGGCTTCCCCTAGAAGTTGTGGGGAGCGAGGCCCTGTCTACGCCTTGGTCTCAGACCTCCAGCCTACAGGACAGCAACGCCTGCTGTACGACACCCCCGGCCAAGGGCGCGCTGGGGTGGCAGCTGCTGGACCCCCATGGACATCAGGAGCCTGTGGGCTCGGGGCCATCGGCCGTGGTGCATTTGGACAGAGGAGCAGCATCTCTAGCATGAGGTCGGAGAACTGTGACCAAGCGGGAAGGCCCAGACTGCCGGCCGGGGGCTCTCCCGGCACCAACGCAGCCACTGGACCAAGCGAGGGGCGGCGCGCCAGCTTCTCTGACCTGGACAGCGGCAAGCGTGTCTCCGTAGTCCTCGCTGGCTACAAGCGTCATCTTCTCGTGGATCCACGCTTCTTCCTCTTCCACATTGGCCACAAACTGCTGATACTCCAAGGACTCCTCCAGCCGCTGGCCCCTGATTACAGGACACACCACAGCAGCCACTGATGTCATCCGACTTCAATGCTCACAGCTAATGCATGTTCAAAAACATTCCTGGGGCTCCTGGTGGCTCAGTTAAGCGTCTGCCTTCGGCTCAGGTCAGGATCCCAGCGGCCTGGGATCGAGCCGCACATGGGACTCCCTGCTCGGCGGGAAGCCCGCTTCCCCCTCTCCCACTCCCTCTGCTTGTGTTCCCTCTCTCGCTATGTCTGTCAAATAAATTTAAAAAGGTCAAAAAAACCTCTACAAAAAAAAGTTGTTTTTTTTTTTTCAAACACGGGATAGGACTGGTTCCATCAACCGTTCTGTGTAACGTGAAGCAGACACAGGGCTGTTCACATGTGAAGCTCCCGAACCGTATGCGGGTTCAGATCCACGCAAGGGAACCCACTCGGCATGGGCCAGTCCGGGCGGCTCTGAAACAAGCCGGCTGTGGTGCCCACGCCCAGGACAAGGGTCCGGGAGGCGGCAGAGGGCCCGGCAGCCCCAAGCCTGGCCTCCCACGCGCAGCGCCGGCACCCCTTCCCTGGCCGCTCACCGAGCAGCCGCCAGCTGCTTCAGCTCCTTCCAGTGCTCCACGAACTGGGTCAGACGCTGCTGGATCTCCTCCTTGCCAATGGTGTTGTCGTCAGACAGCTTCTTCCCGGTGTCCAGGACACCCTGACAGGTGAGAAATGACAACGGCTATCACCTGCCCTTAGGTGCGTCCAGAAAAAGGCCTCAGCATCAAACCCAGGAGTCCTCTCTTCCGGGTGCGGAACGGGGGCTCCGAGACCCCGCAGACAGCAGGATGCGCCAGGGCAAAGGGTCTCCCTGCCCGTCACCCGCCCCTCACCTGAATGGCGGGCTCGTGGGCCGCCAGTTCCGCCTCCAGCCGCTTGTGCTTCTTCCTCAGGTTCTGCACGCCCGTTAGGTCTCGGCCGTAGTCTTCAGAGCTCACCAGCAGCTTCTTCTCCCTGTACAGCACGGGCAGGCGCTCTGCACCCCCAAGTTTTCAACTGGACAGTTTGGTCAGGAGCTGTGACGTCTCCGGACCCCACGTCCTTCACCTACACCTGCCGATCTTGCCACAGAAACCCTTACCAGTCTTCTGGAAAATAAAAGCCTCTATTTCCCAAACGAAGGGCACTGGCATGGGCACGGAGGAGCCCCACCAGGGTCAGGGTGCGCAGGAGAACAAGGAGGCGCCAGCGGGGTCGCCTCACGAGCCCCGCTTTTCCAAACGTGCAGACACCACACGTAGAAATATAGAAAAAACCTGAACAACATTCTCTAAGGAAGCAAGGAAGAAGAGACAGGATTTTTGTCCTTCAAATATGGTGTTTACAAAATGCTAATCCCCTCTGATTGCAATGGGAGAGGAATTAAAAACAAACAATTCTCCCCTCTTCGGGGACTGACCCCGCCCAGGATATCGGGCTGCCTTTTCCAGAAAGGAAAAGACTCGCTCATCTCCCTGAGGACCCCGGGCAGGGTCTACACAAAGTCTGGCTTCATCATCACCTACTGTTCCCACCTGAGGCCATCGATGGCCCTGTCACTGCACAGCTGGGCAACAGAAGCCGCCAAGGTGTCCCCGGGGGCCAGGTGCTGCTACACTCTGGGAGAGAGCCAGACCTCACGGCCAGGCGGCCCAGAGCTCCAGACCCCCCTGGGAGGGTGGCTCCGAGCACCTGCCAGCAGAGGCTCAACGGACATCCCAGAGGACCCGACTGCGAAGGCCCGAGGACACGTACTTGATCCAGGACTCCTCGTCATCCATGTCCCGGAAGAACTGGTGCAGGCGATGGGATTCATTCAACTTGGCTCGCCGGGAGGCTGCCATGCTCTTGATCTTCTGGAAACGACCGTTGATGGTGTCCCGCTTGTCCTTTACTTGGGAGGTGTCGAAGGCACTGCTGGTCATCAGGCTGTCTGCTTGGCTGTTCAGGTCCTTCAGGCGATCCTGGGGCGGGGGACACAACGGGAGGGGTGAGGAACCTGGCTCTCCCATGACTGTCTGCCTGAAAAGCAGAAGTCTCGAACTCTTCACTGACAGCCTGGCTTTGTGGCGTGCTGGATGTTCTCCCAACGTGGCCTAAGTGGATACCTGGGGTTCTAAGACATCAAAATTATTTTCTTAATGACACAAAGACCCCATCTGCCTTCCTCACTGAGTGGACGCTCGCATGTGGATTTTATTAAATCTCCATCTCAGAGAACGTGTCGGTGTCAGCGATCTGTGTGACACTATGGGAAGTGCACACAAGCACCTCAGCAGCACGCTCAAGTTCAAGGACGGTCCGGAGGAGAAGCCCATGCCCTGAGCCAAGCTGGCTGCTTGTTCTTGTCCTCACGGAAAGAACGATGACCAGACTACGGCCATCCAGACTTTAGCGTCTGACAGAACCTTCTTCGGAAAGACTGAAGTGAAACTGTCACTCTCAGGAAGGCAGAGTCTGCTGCTTCTGATAAAACCTGAACTTTCAGGTGAAAGTGGGAATTCTGGAGGAAGTGCACTGGCCTCCATGAGGGGGACCAGCCACTCAACCAGTGAAGGTTGTCCTGTCGAATGGCTGTGAAGTCCGTGACTGTGACATGGGAGCTCGTGGAACGAGAGGTAATTCTGCTTCAGTCAGAAGGTTTTCCAAATGATTCTGTGACATCATGCACTTAGACGTGCAATGAGAAAAACATTCCATGTCCATGATGGACCAGTGGCTTTTTAATATTAAATGGTATGAAACACTGACGGATCGGGTTTCAGAGTCCACTTTGCAACTAACCATTAAGCACCGTCCATATACTGACTCTGGTGTGAGAGGACCCACAATCATGTGAATGGAAACACTACTCCCTTCTCGAACTCCCTGTGCGAGGCTGGGTTTCCATCGGCTCTGACCGACCCCACACACTGAATTTGGAAGTAGCTACGAGAATCTGGCTGTGTTCTACTAAACCAGACTGAAGAGATTTGCGAAACAGCCAATGCCAGTCTTCTTATGTATCTTGTTTTGGTTTTGGACATGGCTATCGTTCATAAAAAATGCTGCTCTTTTTCTCAGACTTACTCTTGATTTTTCATCTTGAAATAATTATGGACTCACAAGAAGCTGCAAAACCAGGACAGCTTCAAAAACCAAAGACCAGGACCGCGCCTGTGTGCCCTTCCCCCAGGCCCTGCCCACAGCAGCAGCTTCCGCGGTGCCCCAGCAAGACCAGGCCACGGACCCCGGTGCAATCCATGGTGCAAAACCACAGATTTCACCAACTGTACGTGCATCCACCCGTGTGCGTGAGGGTGTGCACCCATAGTGCCACATGACTTCCCCAAGCGCAGAGTCCCATAACCCAAACCAAGCTCCGTTGTTCTGTGAGCACAAGGGAAACCCGTGTCGCTTCCTTGCTGCGCCCACCTGCGTCTAACTCCCGGGGACCACTGCTCTGCTTTCCATCTCTCATTTTGTCATTCTCAGAATGATAAAAAAATCCCCTAAGACTGTCTTTTTAAAATTTAACTTTTAAAATTAATTTTTTAATATAAACAGCAACTATCGACAGACAAACCCACATAAAAAAACTCTGGCTGGGGCCTTCGCTAACAGCACAGGGTATAAAACAGCCTCAAGGCCACACTGGGAACGTGGCTCGAGGTGCTGGCCGTTACGTTCCTCCCCCACATGCACTGGGTCTCCCCAGGAGTCAGGCACCACTGCGTCCCAGAAGGGCCCGGCCCCCTCTGATCACCTCATGGGCAGATATATCCGCCTCCAGCAGCTGGTGTTTCTTCAGCAAGTTGTTCACGGAAGCCAGGTCTTTGCCGTAATCCTCAGACGCCAGCAGGGCCTCCACCTGGAAGGGAAACAGGGAAGGGGAGATGTGACCGTGTGGTGCCCCGTGGGTATGAGGCACAGTGGGTGTTCTGGAAAATCCACGGTGCCCTGTTGTCTGGCCAGGTCTTTGGCCAGCTGCAAACCTGTCAACCCCAAGTTATGTTGTCACAGTGACTCAGCCTGTATCAGCCCCTGTGGCCTGAGTCCTTCTCCCTTCCTGTTAATCAAATTCAGACTTGAGAGCCTAGAACTTGCAATATCACAGCTCAAGGCAGGGTCCCGGTGCCCTCGCAGAGGTTCAAGGGTGAAATGCGGGGCGATCTCACTTAGGGAGCCCCGCCGAAGAACAGAATCAGCAGCAGCGGCTGAGATTAAAGCACGAGGATGTCTGGTGTAGACGTCCCACCAGAATGCAGGGAACACGTCAACGTCCACCAAACAGGAATGGTTCAATTATGACAGGACTAGGACGGACCCAACACAACTCCTCAAATGCTTAGGAAGAATTCTTTTTTTAAAAGATTTTATTTGTATATATGACAGGCAGAGATCGCAAGTTGGCAGAGAGGGAGGCAGAGAGAGAGAAGGAAGCAGGCTCCATGCTGAGCAGAGAGCCCGATGCAGGGCTCGATCCCAGGACTCTGGGATCATGACCTGAGCTGAAGGCAGAGGCCTTAACCCACTGAGCCACCCAGGCGCCCCTTTAGGAAGAATCCTTAATGATTCAGGATAACACTCCCAAAACACACTCACGAAAAATTATATTCTGAGATCAACTCCATATACAAACAGAACTACGCTACTGTTGATGGAAATATGCGTAGACTGGAGGGAAATATTAACGGTAGGCTCCAAAAATTTCTTTTCCCGAATTTTCTCCTAACTCTGGCTTCCTGACTTAGCTGCTACGTTGGTTTCCACCCAGGCAGAGTCTCTAGAGCTACCGCCGCACAGACCCTACTATTGCTCCCTGTTGGCATTCCCACGGAGACAAGCGAGCCGCTGCCTAATTCCTATCAGCGCTTTCTTCTGGAAACTTTCATTCCCTCTGACCCCTTAGAGCACAAGACTCTGATAAGGAAGATTCTGTGGAAAGGGGTGCCTTTTTTCATGGTTTGGAGCTGACTGACTGTCCGGTTATCCCAAACGACCAGAACCCCTCTGCTGGTGAGAGGGGAAACCTGCCATTACCTCGGAAAGCCAGAAGTCGAAGTCCTTGATGCCGGTGTTGAAGTTCTGCTGTTTGTTGGCTTCTTTCAGCTTCTGGCTCTTCTCCGCTGACTTCTGCACCAGGAACTGCCACTGGTCAGCTAAGGCAGCCAGTCGAGCCTGGCGAAGAGAAGGGGCCATCAGAGATGGGGAAGTCCAGGAAGAGCCCCTTCTCTGAAAGCTGAACAATTCGTGGGGAGAGAACAGACAGCCTCATGGGAGCCCTTCTTACCAACTCCCCATCGGTCATGTAGGCAAAAATCTTTATCTGCTTTTGTTCTTTTTTTTTTTTTTTTTTTTTTTAGGATTTTATTTAATTATTTAACAGAAAGAGCGAGCGAGTGCACAAGCAGGAGGAAGGGCAGAGAGAGAGGGAGAAGCAGGCTCCTCACTCAGCAGGGAGCCCAACATGGGGCTCAATCCCAGGACCCCGGGATCATGACCTGAGCCAAAGGCAGACGCTTAACGACTGAGCCACCCAGGCACCCCCATCTGCTTAGTTCTTAAAGCCATATTTCAAAGTCGTCACCACGCGGCCCGTACCTTGACAGCATCCTCACTGCCCGCACAGGCCCCGCGCTCGATGAGGGAGTTGCCCGTGTCGATGACCCCGCGGATGCGGTCGGCGTTGGCGTGTAGTTCTGCTTCGAAGGCCTGGTGCTTCTGGTGCTTGCTCTAAAATTCCAGAAAGATGACCTTTCAGAACCAGGTCCTGTGAGGTTACCTCCGTTTAGGGAAGAGGGAGTCTCAGAAACTTAAGACAACTGGGGGCAAGTGTCAACATTTCTTCTAGAAGGCAGTCATGGCATTTGTCAAACAGTGTGGGGTTCAGCCTGCTGGGAGCAGGGCAGAAGGACCTGGCTGGGAGAAAGGAGATGGACCAGCTCAGGAGCAGGGGAATGGAGTCAATTCTTCAATCAGCTGGGAGGGAAATCCGAGAATTGAGTACTTTCTACCATTCTGCAGAAAACGCCAGCAGCCAAGGGCAGTGTTTAAACTACTTGGACATCAGTTTCCATCCACAACCTTCTCCTCCACGGACAGACGATCTTAACAGGTGACACACACCTGGCTCGCCTGTCATACACATGAGGCCGTGATCACTCTGGCTGGCAGGCGGACTCTCCGCCGACAAGCGAGCATCTACAGCTGCCCCAGACCTGGACTTTGCGGCCTTTTGTAGCTGTCATTAACCAAAACTCCTGAGCACTGTTAAAACCCAAGCTTGACTGGAGGAAGGAAATGACTTTTGCTAAGGAAAGAGAGGGCTGGGAGAAGGCTCCTGATGCTAGGTCTCAAGGGGATTTTCAAGAGTCTGCAAAGCAAGAGAAGGCACGGGAAACACTACAAGACAATGCAAGGACACAGCTGTGACACAATTCTGGGTGAGAAAGGCAGGGTCTCGGGGGATGTTATTTGGGGGAAAAGAACTAAAAGAAAAAAAAAGTACGGTCAGGGAAGGATTCTGCATCAAATGTTTCATTTCAGGGGCAGCAACTGTCGAAGGACGGAGCCGCCCGGCGGGCGGAGCGCGGTGCCCACATCGGGCGGCCGCCTTCCGCGTTCCGCTGCCCGAGTCCGAGCAGGGTCTCAAATACCCACAAACCCTGACGCGAGTCCAGTTCCTGCTTCTCTTTCTTGCTCTGATCACTCTTTGGTTCCAACCCCACCTATCCCATTTCTTCATTTCTTCGATCCGTTTAAAGCACCACCTGGACTACATTTTCACCGAAAAGTCCCCTACGCTGCCCCCCTGCGCAACAACGTTCCTCTTTTTCCTTAATCTCTCACCCCTGGCTCCGGTCAGCTTTGGAAGCAGATCATCTGCTCCCCTGAGGCAACTTAACTGTCTGTCTCCAGGGACCAGCACCTCTGATGGCAGCCTGGCTGCGTCATCAGACTCGTACCACGCCAGACGCCTTGTCCTCGGCCACCGAGAACCGGGAGCACAACTCCATACAGAAAAAACTGATTACTCCTTTTTTTTTTTTCTTTTAAAGAAGCACCTCTGAAAAGCCAGTAGTTAACTACTGCCCCCAAATAAAACATCGTACAGAACTTGCCTAAGTGACACATGGGGACAAGGGAGGGGGTGCAGGGGTGCAGGCTAATTACGACAGAGAAAGCCACATCCCACAGGGACACTTGAATGGAGTGTGATGGGTCATTAGAAATGAGAAGCACGCGTGAGGAGACGCCAGCCGACCACACGAGGCCACAACAAGGATCTACGCAGAGGGACACAAACACTGGAGCGCATTTAACTAAAAAACTCTTGAAGAAGATTAGAAACTTACCAGCAGCTTGGAAAGCTACAAAAACAGATTAAAATAACAAGAGTTCAGTACACGGAGGTGAAAAGTACATATCCGCTACTAAACAGAGGCTCACTCTGTGGTCCTTCCCCTGGGAAGCGCGGCGTGGGGCAGAGCTGCTAGAGGGGGCGCCGCCCACTTCTCTAGCAGACACAGCCTCCACGGGGACAAGTGAGGAAGGCATGTCTCACATCGGGTCATTTAGTGACACCTCTCCACGGGCTGAGCTTCTTGGAATAACCTTGGCTGGCTTCCACAAGGACACAGGAAATGGTTCTCTAGGTGGAGCCCCCACAGCTGAAGCTGCCTTCTTTACCAGAACCTTTACCAGAACCTGTCCCAGAACCAAGGCTGCCTTGGGGACGAGCGGCCACTTGGCTCGGCTCACCTGGATGTTAGTGGGGTCCTTGTAGGACTCATCGCTTGCGGTCTGTAGTTTCTCACTGATCCACGCCTCGATCTCATCCACGTCCCGGCTGAACTGCTGGAGCGTCTGCGATTCTCCTAGCTTCGACCTCTTCTCAATCATCTGGGCTTTTAGGCGGCGCCACCTGGGATGGTGAAATGGAACCCAAGCGTGAAGCTCGCGGAGAGCAAGACGGGCTGGGGGGTCCCCCAGGGCCCGTGAGCGCGCGCAGCACCACCCCCACCGACACGCACCTGTCCAAAACCTCGTTGCGCCGGCTGCAGATGTCGCCCTTGGCATAGTGGCCGGCGGCGACGAGCTGCTCAGCAAAGGACTGCAGGGCGGCGATCTTCTCCTCCTGTGGGCAAACAGAGGCATGAGGCCAAGACGGGCGGGCGGGCGGGCCCAGCCTTGCACGGGCCGCAGGTCTTGCACAGAGAGTGGCTGTTCTGGGTGGCGATGCCCGAGCCGGCGCCGGGATCGGACTACGCTGACACTTTAGAAGCCAGAGAGCAGAGGCCAGGAGAAGCTTGATTTCGACCACTAGCAGAGTTTAACTCAAGATGACTCCAGGTCACCCTGGGGACAGGGGCTAGGACACCAGGAGTTGTCACACACAAAATCAAGCTGATTGTCAGATGGGTGCCAGATTTTCAACAAAATGGGCTATAAATCAAAGAGGTGCCCATCTTCCCGAGCTGTTAGCACTCAGGCGTTCTCTCTCCTCACCAGCACATTTGTGATTCTGCTTTGACAATAAGTTTTTTCTGCGGGGCATCCCAGTTACTAAAACCTCACAAGTATCAGAACTTAGAAGTTCTAAAAAGCATCCAGGTCCATATGCGCTTTCCCAACAAGGGGGGCCGCTCTTCCTTCGTGTGGCCAACAGCAAGTCTCTTCGCTTCAGGGAGCCGCCAAGGCTGAGTTGGGCACGTCAGGGACGAGTTTTTATTCTAGTCGTTGAGACGGAAAGCGGCAGCAGCCCCCAAAGAGAGCCGTCCATCTGGACAAACCTACACCGAGGAGAGAAAGGCCTCACCTGGACGTTGATGGCTTTGTCGAAGTCCTCGTGTTTTTTGATCAGAGCCTCCACGCTGTCCAGCGAGTCTCCTTTGTCCTCGGTATTCAAGAAGGCCTCGCGGGCAGCCATCCAGTTCTCAGCTTGCTCGCAGTCCCGATGAAAGAGCTAAAGAAAAGGAGGCAGGTGGGCAGATGGGGCCGTCGGCCACGAAGCTCCCGGTTCGAAAGCCCATGGCAAACAGGAAGCGACGTCCTGTACGCACCTGCAGCTCGAGGCACTGATCCAACATCATCCTGCGCTGAGCCCAGGCCTTCTCCAGCCCCGCGCGCTCCCGATCTAGAATATCTAGTTTCTCCTTGACCTCTGGGCTGGCGTAGTGCCCATGAGCCAGCAGCTGCTGCCCAAACTGCTCAAAGGCCTGGAAAGTGCCAGCCCTGGCATCGATTTCTGTCCGGTGCTCCTGCCAAGAGGAGGGAAGGGGTTAGGTAACCGGCACGAGATGCCCACCGCCCTGTCAACCACTGATGCGTGGCTAGGGTGCTGCTGGCGGCAGGGGGGCGGGGAGGGCGCACAGTCTTCCTAGCCCAGCAGCACAACACCCCCACCACCACTTGGTGGGCAGAGCCCCCTACCTGGTGTCGTTCCAGCAAAGCTTCAGCTCCGGTGACATCCCTGGCGAGCTCGTCTGAGGACACCAACCCTCGTATTCCATTGATCCAAGACATGAGGTCCCTGGCAAGCAGACACAGAGGAACAGCGATTACATTACCTGGCAAGCAGGCTTTCTGCCCAGGAAAAGAGAACCACACAATTCCTGTCTCAGAAGATTATTTGGGGTCAAGTAGTTAATCTACTAAATGATTATTCAGGGTCAACTAGTTAATCTACTAACCGGCTAATCTACTGAATGGTTAACTAGTTATAATCCGCATCTCTGGGCAAAATATTTCAAAGCCTCTTGTTCATCCTATTGAGATGTTAAAAAAATTAAAAACGACAACAAAAGACTGAGCATTCCTCAGAAATCAACGCACTAAACTTGTGACTAAGATCTTCCAGCCGTAAAGTAGGTTTGACACAAGCAACAACTATGGTGGGGTTTTCCACAACTTCGGAGGAAACGCTTTTCTCTGAGCTTGCAGCAGTCCTGGGCCCACGCAGGCGCTGAACCCAGCTTCTGACCGATGTCTGCACGTGAGGGCACAGAAATCAACGTGTGAGGGCACAGGTCCTATCCTAGAATTCCTTTGATCAGATACACCCAGGATCGGCAAATCCAGAGACCGAAAACAGACTTGATGAGGAGAGGAGAAAGGGGGGTGACTCCTTATGGTGCTCGGGGTGCTCTTCTGAGGCGGTGGAAAGTGTCATAACTTCAGAGAGGTAGTACTCGTATAACACAGTAAGATTACCAGTGAATGACATCCTTTAAGACACATAACTGTTCTGTTATTTGATTTTTACCTTAAAAAAAAAAAGAAACCGGAAACCAAAAACCCAACTGGGACCTCCTACCAGAGGCCTGGGAAGGGGAAGCGCATCACCTGCCCAGCCCAGCCCCGCAGAGCTAGTGCCTGGGTAAAACACACCTACGTGTATACCCCCGTGTGCACACACCCGTTGTGAAACCCTTGTAAGCACAGAAGCGTGCCACAGAGAAACACCTGTCCCGAATGGGTGCCAGGGACCAAATTCTACCTCACCCGCCGGTGGGGCACTACGTAGCCTTAAAAAAGCTTGAGGCCCTGGTCATGGGACATCCCGCTAGACACCCAGCCTCGACCCTTCAAAACCGTCAGTGTCATGAAAGACAACATGCAGAGGGCGGAGGGGTCAGGCAACCACTGACCCAAACACAAACCCGGACTCGTGAACACACATTTGAGACGACCGGGAGAACCCGAACCGGGACTAGGTAAGCCGTTGCTGTGCTGGCCTTGGACGTGAGGGTGGGGGGTGGAAACGCGGGGCACGCAGGAGGCAGAGGCCCAGGTATTTAGAGGAAAAGGGCCGTGTTATCTGCAAAGCACCGGCAGCCGGGTCAGCAACACAGAAGCGTGTGTCTGGCGGCAAAGCCAACTGGGGGCTACCTGCGAAGGGTGTCAGCCGGGTTCCTGTTTCATCCTTTCTATTTTTCGAAGACTATGAAGTTTCTCTCACTAAAACAGGTTTGCGAAAGAGACTATGGTACATCTGTAGTAAGTGAGAGAGACGTCGAAGGCAGAAACCGAATGCCATCCGGCGGGAAACGGTGCGCATGTGGACAGGGACGCGGAGACTTCTGCTGGCACGGGGGAGCCAGACGATGCCGCCTCGCCCAGAGGGACCTGCCCGAAGCGAATGACCGCCCACCGGCTTCAGGCCTCCTACCGGAAGTCACTGAGGAAGCGCTGCAGGTCGTGGGAGTCGCCCAGCTTGGCCTTGCGCTGGTCCGCGCGCTTCCCCAGGCTGCTCCACGCCTGGTCCAGCTCCGTGCACTTTTCCTGCAGGTCCTCGGCCGACTCGGGGTGGGACTGGATCAGGCGCTCGGCCGTCTCCCCCAGCGAGTTGACCTGCGGGAGCAAGGTGGCGGCACGTGAGGGAGCTGCGCTCTGCCGAGTGGAAGAGTCGCGCTGCCCGGGGCCCAAACGTCCCCCACCCTGCCACCTCTCACCTTGTCGCCGAGAGCTGCGAGGTCACGCTCAAAGCCCTCGTGCTTGCGCTGCAGGGCTTGGACGCTGGCCAGGTCGTGGCCGTAGTTGTCAGTGTTCAGAGCCTGATTCTTCTCCTCAATCCACTCTTTGGTCTCATCCGCATCTCTGTGGGGAGGCGTGCAGACGGTGACGGACTGCTGGGCACAGCAGCTACCACCAAAAGCTCCACGAAGCAAAAAACCCACATTCGCTCCCTCCCTCCGTCTTTACTGAGCAGTGCACCCCGGGACAGGTGTGGTCCCGGACGCCAGAGCACGGAGTGAGCGGAGGCAGCCCGTGCAGGGACCGCCAAGGGCAACCCACTGCAGCCCGGAGCTGCCCCTCACCTGTGGAACCTCTGCACCTCGTGGGCGCTGCCCAAGAGCTGGCTCCGCTCCTCGGCCAGCTGCTGCAGGGACCGCCAGCGCTCGTTCAGCTCCTGCAGGAGGACAGCGGTCAGCGCGGTTGCACCCAGGCCAGCCTCCAACACGCGGCCCAGAACCAGAGGACCGGCGCTCGGCTTGCAAGGAACGGCCGGAGCATGGACGATTTCCTGTCTCCACCCTTCCCAGCGCAATATAGTACAGACGCAACAGCACAAATCCAGAAGCTGAGGACTGCAGCAAAGTTAGCCACGTCTGATGGCCTGAATGCTCCGTGAGCATCTGACCTGGAATCATCTCGAAGGCCGCAGGGACATGCAGCCGACTCAGCCTCCCTCTCAGCTCCAAGCTGCCGCCTGGAGCAGTTGCTTCATCAGCAACTACCCTGCGGGGGGGCGTCTCACTCCACCCCTGTCCTGATCTCAGGGTTCTGGGCCTGGCCTGGGTCTGGCTCCCTGCTCAGTGGGGAATCTGCTGCCGCCTCACCCTCTCGCCCTCCCATACATGAGCTCTTTCTCAAATAAATGGACAAAAATCCTTACAAACAAACAAACAAAGGAACTAGCGTGTGGATGAGTCCCAAGCCCCGAGCCCAGCCACACCCCATGCCACGGCAGGCCACGTGGGGCCCGGTGCTTGAAGAGACAAACACTGGGGGGACCTACACTTCTTGCAGCTCCTGGCCCTACTAGAAGGGAAGGGAAGGCTAATTTTACCACTAAGAGCAGGTGAGTTCTTGAGCAGGGAAGGCCACCCAGCCACCCTGCTGTGGGCGGAGAGCAGGCATTTCCCCAGGAAAACCTCGCAGCCGGGACAGCGACAAGTGCAACAGCTCGTGTGATGACTTAGGACAAGAGCTCTGCCATAGTCCGGAGAAGAAGAACAGGGAGGGAGACTGGGAGACGAGGGGGCTGGCCAGTTTCTTACCTTGATGGAATTAAAGGTGGCCACGGTGTGAACCATCAGACGAGCAGACTATGGAGGGAGGAAAGCAAAAGAGCAACGCTAATCCCGTGTCTGCCAATTACGGCACAATTCCGAGGAGCAAGTGCCATTCATTAGGTCTCAATCATCAACCAAAATTGTCTTAAGGGGACACGGTCAAAATGCTGAGCAGAGCCACAAATAAAGGATTAACCAGTGGAAAGGCACAAAGCACCCAAGTGCACAATTTAACTAAGTTCACTGGATGAAGAGTCAAGAGAGAGTGGTGACAACCACAATTAAAACAGCTGGCTGGGGCAGGGGCGTCTGGCAGGCTCAGGCTGGGGAGCACACAACTCTTGATTTCAGGGTTCTGAGTTCAAGCCCCACACTGGGTGTAGAGATTGCTTAAAAATAAAATCTTAAATACACACATATAAAACCCCCCAGCTGGCTGACAGGAAACAGAGCTCAATGTCTAAGTATTAGTGTTGTTCATACTGCAGAATAGGCCAGAAAACACCCAGTTTAACAAATGCTGGGAGTTGAGACTGTTTATGCCTAAAAATGCCAAGAACCTCATATCTCTTCTTGGCTATCAGGCTGCTCGTCTTTTTAACAGTGTCCCCCTTGAACTAAGGGCAACAGCCTTACCAGATAGGGGCAAAAAACGCCAAAACAAAACACAAAGACCAGTGAATTAGCTTTCTTCTCACCAAGGTACAAATCAGACATTCCTTGGGATCACAGAACCCACCAGTTTTATGTTTTAAAAAAAATCCCACATTACAATACCGGTAATCTTCAAATATGTTAAGAAAATCAGGGGCCAAAAGCTGGGATGTGAGGGAGTCGGGCTCATCGGTGCTGCCGTGACACGCCCAGGTGACATTTTCAACCGGTGTGGATGTGTACAGGTTCAAAAAGTACACACCTTTGTCTCCAATCCGTTTTAGAAATAAAAATTAAAAAGAAAACTCGTATGCATTTGTTTGGTGGCGTTGGTGTTCACAAAGCCACCTGAAGCACACTTCCGAAAACACGCCCGTTACCAGAAAAACCAGGAGGGGAGACGGGTGAGGATGTTGCCCACTCACATCACCAATGATCATACCCCGCAACCTAAGAATAATTACGATTGAAAACAAGGAGAAAAAGCTGAATCGAAGAGAAAAGTCATGCTCCTCCCCCCCAGTGTGAAACCTCTTTAATGACGGAAACATCCGGGCCAGGAGGGGTGAGGAGGCCAGAAGCAGGGGGCCCTAGCCAAGCACCCTGTGTCTGTCTGGAATCGTGTCTGTCATGGAAGATACATCTCTTTCTACTCCTCCTTCTACATCTCTCTGCAGGATCTGGTATCTTTGAAGAAGCAGTTCTTAGGCCCCTGAGGAAAGTGGCTAGGCAGAGGTCAGTTTCTTGTCCCTGTTCTGTCCTTCGGGACTGCAATCCCATGGGTGCAACCACGCCTAACCACGCAGGGCCACCGTGCAGGCTTTACTCTGGCAGTGACAGTATACAAGGCCATCTAACCGAACTCGTCCTGAGCACCTGCACGGAACACCTGCTTCTTTTTACTAAGGGCTACATTTTAAGACATGACAGAATCAAAGGATAGAATGCCAGGGTCAAAAGGAAACCAGCCAACAACTCCAGAAATGACCAGAGACTCCCAACATGCCCAAATCCTCAGAAATAGACACACCAGAAAAAAACCATAAAATATGTCTATTCCTGAAAACCTTTGAAAACATAACTGGCAAGGGAGTTCCTACCTTCCATGGGGATGCAGTCTTGGAATCCGTGTCATCCTGCTTAGGGGAGAGGCAGACATTAGGAAGCCATGCAGAGCAGAACAACTCAGCCTCCCCACCTCCCATCCATGGTTGGGGTTCTCTAGAGCCATCAGCCAGGGTAGCATTTCCCTGAGATCAGAAACTGACTGCTGCTCAGAGCACACCACAAGGCAGCATGAGGGAAGGGAAGCCAATAAACAGGAGAGGAAAATTTCTAGTCTTTTATGAAGTGGACAAAAATGAAGAGAATGAAGAAATTTAGTAAGAAAACCACCAACTCTTGTCTCTGTCCTACTCACTGGATTCTTGGAAAAAGGATAATAAATAAACATACAATAATTGCTGTGGAAAAAGCTTTAGAAAACTGAAGAGAACTTTTTTTTAATGGTCTTCAGGAGAATGGCAAATTAAAACCTGTTTCTGCTCTTCTTTCTCTTCCACAGATTTTTACCAACAAAAGGCCTCTCTGAGGTTTGGGGACGGAAATCCGTAAGAGGTTCATGACTGTCTATTCTTCCCCCAAACCTACCCTTCCTCACGTTCCAGGTTCCACACAGACTTACCCTGGGCATCATGCCACACACCTCCTACAAGGAAAGAAGGAAACGAGTTTCATTATTCGAGAAAACACGCAACTTTCTGTGACACTTGTTACTGTCAAACCCGGACACGGGGACAGAATCACAAGACAGACAAATTGCCCCAAAGAGCTTCTTAAGAGTCTGACAGACTGTTTATATGCAAGACCTTTTATTCATTTAAGAAATGGGTAGGGTAGGTGGCTCTGTGGCGCAATGGATAGCGCATTGGACTTCAAGAAATGGGTAAGGTTACTACTAACTAAGGGCCATGTAACAGCAAACAAGGGACGCCTGGGTGGCTCAGCTGGTTAAGCGTCTGCCTTCAGCTCAGGTCATGATCCCGGAGTCCTGGGATCGAGCCCCACATCCGGCTCCCTGCTCAGCAGGAAGCCTGCTTCTCCCTCTCCCACTTCCCTTGCTTGTGTTCCCTCTCTGCCGGTGTCTCTCTCAAATAATAAAATCTTTAAAAAATAATAATAAATAGGGACGCCTGGGTGGCTCAGTGGGTTAAAGCCTCTGTCTTCGGCTCAGGTCATGATCCCAGGGTCCTAGGTTTAAGCCCCGCATCGGGCTCTCTGCTCGGCAGGGAGCCTCCTTCCTCCTCTCTCTCTGCCTGCCTCTCTGCCTGCTTGTGATCTCTGTCAGATAAAGAAGTAAAATCTTTAAAAAAAAAAAATAATAAAAAATAAAGAGTAAACAACTTTCACGACATGAAACGGGCACATGGAGAAGACAGGAGGTAAACGAAATGGAGCCAGAGAGGACCTGACCACACGTGGGCCAGCACAGTGCGCTACGGGACGCCACGTGCTGGGCCCAGAAGGGCACAGGAAGGAGCCACGTTCCTTCCCGCCGGCACACGGCTCCATGCGAGCCCGGGGTACTCGCCTGCTGCTGGACGGCCTGCACCTCCTCGGCCATCAGACCTTCGGACTCCAGGTCTTCAGCCACCTTGTTGATGTCCTTTAGCCGCGACTCATTGGCCTTTAGATCCTGTAAAGCAAAACCCGTAACAGCTAAGACGCTAAGAGTAATACAGAGGAGGAGGCGGGCAAAAGAGGTTCAAACTACAGTTTGAACCTCCAGGGTTTCTGTTCAGTAGGTATCCTGTGAACCAGTTTCTCTATTCCATGGGAGTCACCTAAACCAGGAAGTCCTGACTGTGGCGATCGAGGAAGCAAGGCAACCATAGGGCACTGACTGACAATGCCTCGTCTGCAATCTGCCTCATCAACGGTGGTTCATACGCCATGATTCTGTCAGGATGGGAATTTGTGTTCCGCTTTCTTCGGAGGAACATGTTTTTAAAATGTGCTGAAATTCTAATGACAGCTCCTGGGGGCGGGGACGACAGCCCCTCACCCACACGAACTGGTTATGAAACTCTTGAAGTGGGAACGAGAAATAAGATGTGGTTTAGGCACACAGTGGAGACCCATTCAGCCATAAAAAGTTGTGGAGTCCCGACACCAGGGAGGCAAGAATGAACCAGGAAAACACGCTGCTCCGTGACAGCCGCCGGCAGTGAAAAGTCACGTCATACAGGAGTCCACATGTACGGAATGTCCAGAATATGTCAATTTGGGGACAAAGGGCCAGGGATCCCGGGAAGGATGCTGTGCTGAGGGCGCAGCTCCCCCGTGACACGGGAAATGGCCCGGGACCAGAGAGGTCAGTGGCTGCGCCGCGCGGCACTTTCAAACCGCCTACTTGAAAAACGCGTAACCGTGTGTCGGGTCCACTTTACCCCAATTACAAAAAGTACTTTAACATGTTTTTGTCTTTTAAGTTCAAAAGCTCTTAAGAGAATTAGAGAAAAGCGCCTCGACTTCCGTGAGGCTAATTCAGCCAAAGAAAAATTCCGGCTCATGTCCCCGTGACGCGGCTCCCCGGCGGGCCAGCGCCACCCGGGCCCTGGGGGTTCCTGTGAATTTCAGTCACGAGGCCGGCACGCCCTCGGGCTGCTCATCAGAGGCCAGACCGCCCGTACCTTCTGGAAGTCATCGAACTTCTTCTGCAGCACCTCGACCTGCTCCAGGTCGGCGCCCACCTCCTCGCTGGTCAGGGCCGCCTCCTTCTCGTTGATCCACTGCTGCAGCTCGTTCGCCTCCCGGAACAGCATGAAGCGCTTGCAGCTCTTCTCCAGCATGGCCTTGCGCTTCTCGCCCAGCTCCAGCAGCCAGTGGTACCTGCGGGAGGCGGGGAGGGTGACAGAGGGCGCGGGCAGGCCGTTAGCTTCCCACGGACGCTCGCCTACGGCCAAACCACCAGTGTCTCTGAGATGCGGGTCCAAGGCCATGCGTGTGTCGCGATGGTGCCCGGGTGACAAGGTGTCAGAACACAGACGAGGAGGCGGCTCCTACGGGCCCGCGCCACAGCCTCGGGGATGAGCGCCCACGGTGCTGGTCGCCACTGGGTGGCTGGGACAGCCGGCACACTCATCCCTGGGCCCACGTGGCCCCGAGAACATCACAACCACAAATGACTGGAACCAAGCGTCGAGCACAGGAACACAGGGGGCATGCGAGCACCGCGGAGATGAGAGGAGTGTGCGGGCACGATGCAGACCGAGGTGCCGCTCCGCTCTCCTAACTCCCTGAGCCGCCCCGGGCCAGGGGCTGGGGTGGCGGGGGGAAGGCATGCCCGGCTTTACAACAGCCTCGTACAGGACGTTAGCCTCTCTGAAGGGTGGGCGAGTGATACGCTGATTTCTCAGTGGTTTAGCAACTAGACGGAAAATCAGGTCAAGTACAGAGTATCCACACCATTTTGGTGTTGGAAGATTTCAGAGGAATCCAAGAGTATTTGAGCTCTTAGGAGCCAAAATACAAAAGGATGAGCTACTTACTAGCTTTGGAGATATGAACGTGACAAACGTAGTAAAAACGAAGTTAGAGGCTAAAGAAAATCCACCGTCACCATCAAATCTAAGCTTCTCCGAGTGAGATTTTAAAAAAAAAAAAAAAAAAAAAAAGCAACGCGATACCCAGACTCAGAGCACTTTAAAGGGCGGAGTGGAGTCGGCTTCCTACTAAGAAACACTATGGGCCCGGCCTTCAGGTTCGCTGCCGAGCGCGGCTGGCCCACCACCAAAGCCAGCGGGGGACGCGGGGGACCAACGACACCGAGCGCACAGCTGCACACGGAAGCGACCCAGAAGACAAGCGGCCATCGACTGACACGGCGCCACCGAAACCTCATCCCTGGTGAGCGAAGCTGCCGCAGGGCGGCGCAGTACCCCCCCACCTCGTCCTTCCGGATGAACAAGAGCCTTGGAGAGAAGCGGCAGAGGGAGAACGGACACGGGCACCGGCAGGGCCGCCGCCTACTCACAGTTCCTCCACCTGTTTCATACGCAGAGACACGCTGCCGGCCTCCTTAGTTACGCGCGTCCTGCACGGGGGGCACAGCAAAAGCATGCACAGATTAGTGCGATTAATCCACGGGAAAGGACAGTGGCCGCTCCGACGGGCGCCAGGAGGCCGGATGCTTCGAGTGGGGGCAACTGAGGAGCCATTCAAAAGCTCTTAGGAAGGAAGCCAGGCCACGAAGGAAATCAGGAAAGAAACAGCCAGCAAAGTAAATTAGAGGGTTAGTTCACTTTCCTTTTCCACAACAGTCTGCCACGTTTAAGGCGGACAATGTTCCTTATACTGGCCGCTCTGGGCACTTGACAAAGCAAGGCCAGCGGCGGGAAGGGCTGCTCCAAGGAAGGGACTGGATAGAGTGAACACAGCCCTCCAGTCACGTGTCAGGCCGGCGGCTTTACTCCCACGGTTCGACCCCGGCCCCAAGCACGCTCCTGTCTCAGCAGGAACGGAAAAGGTCTGGAAGCGGACACGTAACTGATCTTCTCAGGGATCATCAGACTCACAGAAGTTCTACTGTAATAGAATCTAGTGAGAACGTAACTTCTGGATATTTTCTAGTGTCTAAAAACTTCCGAGCTTATTAGCAGAGCGAGACACCCTACGGGAGGGACTCAGGTCACTACGGGAGCTTAGCTAGAGGACAGAGGACAGAACTACTTCGTAAAAAACCACCTCTGCCCCAGAGCAGAAAGCAGGAGACACCCACTCTCCCAACAGCCTTTGCAAAAGAGAACCTCTAGATCTCAGTCCCAGAGCGCTCTCCCCAACTGAAGGACAAAGATTCAGAGGCTGAGGTTTAGAAAATGCTGTGGAGGAAGAGAAACTCACTTTAGGGGAAGAAATAAAACATGGAAAATAAAGGGGTCAAGGGTTTTAGGTCCAAACAGAACGCTGTGGGTTAAAAGGGACTTGGCGGCAAGTGGGAAGCGGATGTCCTGAGTGCACACAGGCACAGGAACAGTCGCTCCGAAACTTCTGGACACTGCCTCAACCGTGGCCTACGTGGGACGTGAAGGAAGCCCCGAGGGACACCGGGGCCGTGCTAGTCGCCCGTGGGGCCCTTACTGGTGGTCAATCTGTTCTTGCCGCACAGCTATGCTGCCCTGCTCCTCTAGGAGGTTCTCGCGGGAGGCCGACTGCGCGGGGTCCAGCTTCTTCACGTACGCTGCCGGCACGAAGCCCTGCCGGTCATTCACTTCCACCTTCCACCAGTCCTAAGGAGACAGACGGACAACCGGAAGCATGAATTCCCGAGACCGAGGAGGCCTGTGCATACGCACGTGCGTGTGTGCGTGCGCGCGCGTGCGCACACACACACACACACACACACACACAGGCACAGCCTTGACCAGGTCAGGAGGATCCCATGACAGTGTCAAAGTCACGTTCCTCAAAGACTATCACCAGCCAAGCACAGCATCACAAGAAAGCTGTGACAACACCCAGCATGAAAGGCAGTCCTGTCACTCTCCGGAACTGCACTAATCGTGTGGCCACTAGCCACACGTGGCTGCGTAAATTTAAATAAATTAGAATAAAACTAAATTTAAGAGCTCCATTAACCACATTTCTAGTGCTTAATCAACACTTGCGGGCACAGCCACGGCAGAGCCAGCACACACAGCAATGTCCACCATCACGGTAAGTTTCTTGGGACAAGACAGGCTGAGAATCAAAAGAAACACAAATCACAGATTTCCTCAAACGCTCACGGTCAGGGTAAAGGAGGGCTGTACGAGTAAGGGTCGTTGATGGCGACGGCAGCCATCTCTCCGGCCTCGACTGGCAGCTTTTGTGATTCATCGGACAAAACTTATGGCGTGCCACGCACCTCACTCCCAGGCACTATCAAACCAGCACAGGTCAAGGAAGGGAGGCTGAGGACCCGGGAAGCATTTAACGTCGAGGGCTTATGGGGTGACATCACGGCTGCCGTCAGCTCTGCTGGAGCCACACGGTCTAGGTTAAGAACCTGCAGCTACGAAGAGTTCCAGAAAAGCAAACTCTGGTCTAAGGAGTAGGAATTCCTCCTAGATGTGTGTAATCAGGAAAAGCAGCCGCCGTCTAGAGTGGGAGCCAGTGCACTGCCCCCAGGTGTCGGGCAGACGCACAGATTACCTTCTTGATCTCCCACGAGATGGACCTGTATCAAGGGGGAGACTGATGGGGTGACTCTGGTCTCTCCTCAAATTCTAACCCAGGCTTGGTCCAGACACAAAGACCCACAGAAACCCCATCGAGCAAAACCGGCGGTGCTAATAGAAACAGACACAGGACCACTTCTGACGCCTTGCCTTGTTGGTGCTGTTGAGCAAGGTGAGAATATCCCCTTTCTTCATGGTGACCTCTCGAGGGCTCTTCTCCTGATAGTCGTAGAGAGCCAAGACCAGCTCCTTCCCAGTCTCGTCATCCATGGGGGCCACTTGTTGCTAAAAATCCCAAGGAAGGGCAAACCCGATTAAAGGATGCTCATGGTATGTCACAGAGCACAAGACAGACTCCGATTTCAACTCCAACTGGACCAAATGTCCCAAACATAAGTTCATGAGAGTTCTCCTCTAAGCTACCAGTAAAATCTGATTCCAGAACTTTAGCTATTCTGAATCTTAAACAAAACAAAACAACAACAAGAATCTCATTTTAACCCGTATATACGTCTTTGTGTCCCAGGACGTCGCAGTGAGGCCACCAGAACGTAGCCTACGACTGTCACACGTGCTGGAAGGGCCAGGGCCCTGCAGCTTCCTGTGCCCCAGAAGGGCCCCAGCTCACCCGGCATGACTGAGCCTGGTCCCGCAGAGCCTGGATGCTGCTGCCATAGGCGCTGAGATCTGACATCAGAGCTTCGTGTTTCTTCAGTAGAGCCTGAAACCAAAGTCACAGATGAGCCCAGCGCAAGGAGCTGGGACGCTCTGGCCACGCTGCCCCAGTGACCCGCCAGCGTCCCGAGACGCACTTGGTTACACGCTGATTTCATCACCTCCTGCTCCACGCTCTCCCCCCATTTCTAATGAACGTCAAACGTGGAGGGCATACTCTATGTGATTCACAATACTCTCTTTTCTCCCTGCCTGTTCGTGCCTCTGCGGGGCTGGGAACAGACAAGGAGACACAAGGCACAGTGTCATACACATGGGGAGCCCACTACCCGTCATGAGAACTCAACAGCATCCGCAAACCGAAGCGCGCCGGGTACGTGCCCTCCCCGTGGCTGCTACTCTCCCTCGCCACGTGGGGCTTCACCATCGCCTTCCACCACCGCTGCCCAGGCTCTTCAGTCCCCCCGCCCCGTCTCTGGGCAGAATCTGGTTTGCTGCATCAACATTCAGCTACTCTGCTCACGCAGACTCGCAAGCTAAGAGGTCATTAGAGCGCCACCAGCCCTTTGTGAGCAAGATGTCAGAGTTTGACTCAAAAATGCAAAACACGGGCTCATGGACATGTGTGCGCGTGCATGAGGAGAGAACAGAGGGACAAGAAGAGAAAGACGCTCCAGGTAGGAGGTAGTCTCCGCTCTCTCATGGCCAGGCTGAGTTTCCACGGTGGAAAGTAAACAGGTTCTAAACTGCCCTGAACACCGACAACACAGAGGCCACACCCGCCGCACACGGGCACTTCCCAGCAGGGCCCCGCCGCGAGCCCCGGCAGGCTCCTGGCGCTCGCTCACCTCCGCGGAGTCCTCGTCCTTCCCGTAGTCGGTGCTGCCCACGATGGGCTCCTTCTCCCGCATCCAAGACTCGGCCTCGTTGGCGTCGGCGAAGTACTGCTGGGCCTGCAGGGAGTCTTCCAGGTCCTGCCGCCGCTGGGAGGCCTTGGACTTGAGGGACTCCCACTTCTGGTTCAGTTCACTGAGCTTGGCTTTCACGTCCTCGGCAGCAAAGTGGCCTGGAAGGGAGGACAGTGCAAAGGAGGCTGCCAGGGCGCCAGCCAGCCAGACAGACAGACAGCCAGGCCTTCCAGGCGTCCATGGCCCCTCGCTGATGCCGCCATGGCGAGCCAGGCCCCTTAGTCCCGTTTTAGGAGGTTCGGGTCCCAAACTTCTAAGCGATCTGCTCTATTTCTGCCTCCTCGAGCCATGATCTCCAGCCAGACCCTACGAAGCAGATACCCCAACTGACACCAGGGCCTGGAGCGCAGACACATAAGGAAAGCTTAACAGCGCCACCCCTGGGTCCTCACTGAGACACGCACCAGGCTGTTCCACTCTGTCCCCTACTTGACCTCAACCGACCCTCACAGCGAGGTCAGGAGGAGGCCCTATTACCCGCATCTCACAGGTAAGACGTTCAGAGCGGGAGGACAGGGTCTAGTCGAGGGCACAAGCGAGAGGACGGAGAAGATCCTCGACCCCGCAGTTCAACCTGACTCGAGTCCACACACTTAACCACAGAAAGGACGTAAGGACAAGGGCACGGCGGTCCCCGGGTGGCACCCTCTCACCTTCCTCCACCATGGCGTCCCCCTTCTGCGTGACGGCTTTGATGCGGGGCTCGTGGCCAGCAATTTCTGCTTGGAGGGCCTGGTGCTTCTTCAGTAGATTCTGGACGCCAATCAGATCTTTGCCTGAAAGCAGAAACCGCTCCCTGGTCACCCAAGCCATCAAGGGCAAAGTCAGCCCGGTCGTTCTTCAGGTTCCACCAGGGTTCCAGTTTAACTTAAACTTGACCTTCCTTGTTCTGACATGCACCTCCTTAGGCTAGGAGAGTAGAGCCCCTTCTCAGACTTGATTCTCATCTGGCGGAAGCAGACTGACCTCTGTTGGTAGACGCAGCGATGGGCTCTTTCTCCCGAATCCACGTCTCCTCGTCCTCCACATCACGGAAGAGCTGCTGCAAACGCAGGGAGTCAGCCAGCTTCTGCTTTCGGGCGATCATGGGTTCTTTGAGCGCCTCATAGCGAGCCACAAGGGCTTCCTGCTTTTTCTTGATGTTTTCGGCGTCAAAATGGCCAGCATCCTGAAACTGGCGGGCCTGAATGGTGATGCCATCAATTCGATCCTGGGGACAGAAGAGGACAGAGGCTTGAAAGCGTGGCAACTAGGTTCTGGACGGATCCAATCCGACTTCAAGGGTCGTTTGATCACATACAAAAATACTCTTCCCAGCCCGGGGAGCATTTTTTCTGCCATCTCCTCCCCCTCATTTGGGGCTCCCAGAAGGCTCTGTGGGAGGAGTTTAACCGGAGAAGACAGAACACGTAAGGCCACCGAAGCAAACCCACACCTTTCATCCTTCCAAAAACAAGTGTGGTCTCACGTCGCCTGCCGGTCTTCATTCCCATTTCCACACTACTGGCCTGACGAGAGCCCCCAAGTAACCCTCTACCTGGTGAGCGGCCACGTCAGCCTCCAGCAGGGCGTGCTTCTTCTGGAGGTTCTGGACGTTGGTAAGATCTTTGCCGTAATCGTCTGAAGCCAGGTGACCCTCCACCTCATACAGCCACAGCTCGATATCCTCGACGTTGCGGTTGAACTGCTGCTGCTGGTTCGCCTCGCGGAGCTTTATCCCTGGTCAAAGGAGCACATCTGATTACCTAGCTGTTCACGCAACAGCTGTTCTGCCAACAGCACCCACCATGACGGCACCTTACTGAGCGACTCGGGGTCAGGACCGCAGCTAACGCTTCGTGTCCTTCACAAAGGACAGGCAGTGAGATACGGACTTGGAAGTTCCGGGGGAGAAGAATGTCTGAGAATTACTGAGTGTCCTCGGCTCTCAGCTGAGCCTCGATTTTCAGTGAGAGGACCCAGTCCAGTCACGGCCGGGTGACCAGATCTCCCCCTTCTGACTCAGGCTCCCCCACTCACCAGCAACGTCTACCCCACGTGCCCCATCACAAAGCATCGAAAACGCACAGCAAGTAACTCCCGCCGGGACATGAGCCTGCGTACATCTCCGGGCCCCCCTTCCCTCAGTGCTGTAAGTCCCTGCACTTAACCGGGAAGGGACGTGGAAACCCCCAGCCTTCCTGTCACGACCCAGGGAGACACCTCCTCTCACCCTTCAGTTCAGTGGCTTCCAGCAACTTCTTCCACAAACTGATGACCTCATTCATCCGAGCGGCTACCTCATCCTTGGCGTAGTGGTTGACATCAATCAGCTTTTGCCCTGCTTTCTCCAGGGCGTCAATGCGGCTCTGGTTGGCCGAGAGCTCAGCCTCAAAAGCCTGATGCTTCTGTACTTTTCCTTGTAGGTTGGATGGGTCCTGCCAATAAAAGGAAAAAGGGGGTTCTACCTTGAACCTGAGCATGGTCAAGCTACCCTGTGTTACCTTCATACTTCTCTTATTGGCAGGGGGTAGAGGTAGAAAACCATCTAACGTTAAATAGTGCAGTTTTGGGGATTCCCTATTTCTTTCTTTAGCTATAATTTATCTGAGAGCTGCCTTTAACCTCCTAGCCTGACGCTACACCGCAACGCTGCAAGATGTTACTTTATAAGCTTCATCTGTGGCAGTTTTCATCTTCTCGTTGACCCAGCTCTTGAGCTCATCCGAGTCGCGGAAAAACTGCTGCAGGTGGAAAGAGTCGGCCAGCTGGGCCCGGCGACACATGGCTCTCTCGTGAAGGGCGTTGCGGCGGCTCAGCAGCTGAAAGACAAGGAGCCACGTGAACCTCTGCTTCCTACTCCCCAGGGATTTCTGGCTCAAGAGCCTACATGGCAACACACGTCCCAGAAGGGAGAGCGGGGGACCGAAGGGAAGGCACGTGGGGAGCCCCGGAACGCACCGCATCTCGGCGGGTGGCCACGTCGTCCATGGCGTAGTGGTTGTTCTGAATCAGCTTGGTTGCAAACTCATCCAGCGCCTATGAGGGAAGAATCGGGGTCCCTCGCTGGTAACCACATAGTGGCACAGCGTGGCCTCGTAATGACTGACCGGACACAAAACAGGTCAACGTTTCTCCTTCACTTTTGAGCGTCTGCTTGATGGTGTCAGTCAGAGCCAGCACTATCCTGCCAGCTCCCTTCCAGACGGGAGACGTTTGCTGTACCTGATGTCAGGACATGTCTGACAGGATCAGACAAGGGGCACAACAGGTCAACGGCCTTCCAGTTCATGCATCTAAGAACTGTTTTCCAGAGGAAAACCTCTCGCATGAGCTCCAACTACTTCTACTCTTTAATTTTATTTTTTGAAGATTTTAAGTAATCTCTACACTCAACATGGGACTCGAACTCATGACCCCAAGATTGCACAGTCCACTGACTGAGCCAGCCAGGCGCTGTGAACTCTAACTACTCGCAGTGGAAGTGAAACGTCAGTGTGGAGGTTGACATCACGAGAAGATCTCGTCCCGTGAGCGACGGCAGGCCTCCTGCGAGGCCGAGCTCTGCCACCACGGTGAGGGCTGCAGCTGAACCCGGTCTCGCGGGTCCTCTGACGTGTGTGCCCAGAAACCCTCGAGAAGACAATGGACTCTGGGCGGAACCTGAGGATCACCCAAAGCTGCGACAAAGAGAAGGGTCTTACTGTGATCTTTTCCTCCTGGGCGCTGAGGGACTTCTCGAAGTCCTCGTGTTTCTTAAGGAGCGCCTCCACGCTGTCCAAGGAGTCTCCCAAGTCTTCGTTCAGCAGGAAGGCCTGGAGAGAGAGACCGAAGCGCTCAGAGAGATACCCCCCGTCCTTTCTCACTTAAGGCTTTTGGCCCGCAAAGGAGAGGGTGGCCGGAACACGCAAACAGGAGATTCTACAGCTTTTAAACTCGCAAGATCTCTTCCAGAAAGCCTAACGCCCTTTTGATTCCCTCAACACTAATCTAATGAGAGGGTGACCCCCGAGCCCGGCGGCGGGAGGCAGTGGCGCTGGAGGTCCCTCGGCGAGCCCTCCTCTCCCGATTCACAGCCTCAGCGCTGGTGACTTCCTGCCCGAACCAGGCCAGCCGCCCCAGCAGCAGACGCCAGGGGAGGCCAGCGCGGCACGTGGGCCGTACCTCCTGCTTGCTCATCCAGTTGTCCACCTGCTCGGTGTCGCGGTAGAAGAGCTGCAGGTCCATGCACTGCTCGTACTGCTGCCGCCGCAGCTCCCACAGCTCCAGCAGCGCGGCCCGCTCCTCGGCCAGGATGCTCAGCTTGGGGGGGGGGGGACAGGAGGGCCGTGAGGTGAGGACAGGGCAGGGCGGCCGCCCACCCCCACGTGGAGTTGTCTAACCCTCACGCTCATCTTCAGGCCTGTTTCCGAGCTGGCAAAAGGGGGCGAGTCACAGGCCCTTGTGTCTGCCACGTCACGGGGAAACACGCAGACCCTGAGCGGCGTGCGTGCTCACGCGAAGCAGAAGAGGGAACTCCAGCTCGTCTAGAATTATTTTACTGCCACGTTATCAAAGGACATTAGGTCAAAATGCTAAGGAAACTTCAGGTGGCAGAGGAAGGGCATCTTTCTAAGGGCGGGCAGCAGGAACGGAGTCAGGGGTCTCTGCGGACAAACGTCGACTGGGTGGGTGTCCCGTAAAACACGGGCAGCGAGCAAATGCCCCAGACGGCATTTTTAGGCCCCAGAGTTGACAACAAGTGTCTTTGGAATGTCTCTTCCTAGTGTGCACAATCTTAAAACATCACTCTCCGTGTTCCTCAGCTATCTGTATACTCCAATCCCGTGGCGTCAACTAAAGAAGGCAACTCCTTTGGCTCCACTGCTAACATGGGACTCCACTTCCTGCAAAGTCCTCTTTCAGTAGGGGATGGGTCACAATCGCCCCAGACGGATGGGACTTTCCGCCTCCGATCACACAGGTCTTCTTTCTCAGTCCCTCAAGGAGCTGCCCCTGCACTTCCCAGCGCAAGCTCTGGGGAAGCTTCCCGCACACCATGGCCACGTGGCCTGGGCACTCCAGGATGGGTTAAGAGCTCTCAGAGGCGCTCCGCTGAGGAACCTCTCCTCGCTTACCTTCTCTCTCACTTCATCCGAAGCATAATGCCCAGCGGCCAGCAGGGCCTGTCCGGACTCATCTGCAGATTTAAAGCTGTCCTCGTGAGCGTCGATCTCACCCTGCAGCGAGAAAAGGCACGATGTATGCCAGCAACGCTGACTTTCACACAGACGTTACAAATCAGGATATCCCATCTCCATCGAGGAGCGGGACCAGCAAGGAGGCCACGCTCCGTAACATCAGTCTGGGTTACCAGCCACAAGGGCACCGTTTACTGGGAAGTTTTTTGCCACTGACTTCTCAGGCCACCTCTGTCCAATCCTACCACACTGCCATATGCTCGAGGGGTCCGAGCCCTGTCTTCTGTTCCGCTGGGGTCTCTCCGTCCTCCTCTGCCTGAGGAGTAGCTTTAGGATTTTATAGTACCTGGTAGGGAGCTGCTTCCCCTGGTCCCACCCCGTTCTTCAAAATTGCCTCAGCTGTTTTTGAGGGGTGTTTTTTTTTTTTTTTTTCATCTAAATCAAGTTTAGAATCAGCTTGTCTCACTCCGGAAAAAGACCTGCCGGGTTTCTGTGTGGAATAGCACTGGGCAGACAGGTCCTAGGCAGAGTTTTTCTACCTTTACAAAACATTGTTCCAGCCACACGAGAGAAGACATTCTCCTTTTCTCTTTCTTTCTTCAGTCTTTCAACAAAGCCTAACTGCCTTCTCCACAAATGTCTTCCAAAACTTTTGTTAGACATATTCCCAACTACATTATACTTTCTGATACAATTATAAGTAGCATTTTTAAAAAGTTATGTTTCTGTTGCTGGTATATTTGACATTCATATATTGACTTTTTTGTATCTACCACATTAAAGCCTCTCAGAAGGCTTACAGTAATAATTTTTACAGTCCTGTTTCATAGTGCTTTACAAAACTGCTCAGCCATTCAAAACCTTTCTAGGTAAACCTATTAAGAGCCCATAAAACCAGTTTTCTTTGGAACACGGCTTAGGAAAAAAACAGAGTAAGAAATTTAATTACACCAAATATGAGACTCAGCATTTAAACGAAGACACTGTTTAAGATGGTACGTGACTGATGCACACAACGGTTACACCTCCATCCTGCTAGGGTGAGGCCCTCACTTTTCCAGACCAGCTTACTCTCCTGACATTTAGCCCACTTCGCCATCTGTGAGAAGCAGGCAGAGCCAGTCTCCAAAGGCAAAACCAACAATCCCCTGGTGAGAGCCACCGGTGGACAAAGTTTCAGCCACCTGGCTGTGAGAGTCCCATCCTGATGCCTTACAAGCTAAGGCCTTTCCTTCTAGAAGATGTTGGAGATGCTACCTTATGCTCCTGATGCCTGTCCAGCAGGGCTTCCGCCCCGGCCACGTCATTGGCGAGCTCATCTGCATTGATGAGGGCTTTCATCTCAGTCACCCAGCTGGTCAGGTCGCGGAAGTCAGCAAGGAATCGCTGAAGCCTAGAGAAAACCCAGGTAAGTCGTTAGATGTTCCCAGTGGAGAGCCCGGATGAGAAATGCCTTTCTAGGGGCGCCTGGGTGGCTCAGCGGGTTAAGCCGCTGCCTTCGGCTCAGGTCATGATCTCAGGGTCCTGGGATTGAGTCCCGCATCGGGCTCTCTGCTCAGCAGGGAGCCTGCTTCCTCCTCTCTCTCTGCCTGCCTCTCTGCCTATTTGTGATCTCTCTCTGTCAAATAAATAAATAAAATCTTTAAAAAAAAAAAAAAAAAAAAAAGAAATGCCTTTCTAATAAAGCTCTGAATTCTGTCCTCAGACAACTCTAGTCCTGGGATACAGAGGATTCTTCAGTCTGACCATAAAGGAGAGCAAGAGAAGTTATGAAATCAATCCTTTAAATCAATGCTTTAAAATCTAGGTTGTGTCCACTACTGTGATTCCCCAATCTGGTCCCCTCTCTCCAACTTCCTTGTCCTTCCCCAGCTCCAGCTCTGGTGAGGAATTAGCATCCTTTCATTTCCTAGTCCTTGATTTACTCAGTTGTAATGGTATATTCTTTCCACTGGTGCCCTGATCACTAAGGAGAGATGCCCACTTCTACTGGTCATAATGCAGCAATATAAAATGGAAAGATATTCACAAAGTCATAAATACAACACACACACACTCTCTCTCTCTCTCTCTCGGCCAGTCTCCAAACACATAGGTCATAGGCAGGAAAAGGCCCGTCGCTGAGCCCGGGGAGAGGTTTCCCACCTGTAGGAGTCGTTGAGGCGGGCGTGTCTCTCGGCGGCCAGAGTCCGGATCTGCTCCCAGTTGGCAATCAGCTCCTCTCGCTTCACTTGAATCTGGGCGGCGCTCAGCGGGTGCGACTGCTGCAGACGGTCGGCCTCGGTGCACAGGGCTTTGACCTGGAAACGGCCCCCTTCAGACTGTGCTCACAGCCCGCCCCCCCCACGCTAACTCAGGCATGGCTGCTTTCTGAACCCACCTTGTCCTCCAAAGCAGCAAGATCTCTCTCCAAACCCTCGTGCTTCCGCAGCAGAGCCTGAACGCTTGCCAGGTCGCGGCCAAAATCATCAGAGGCCATTAACTGCTCCTTTTCCTTAATCCAGCTGATCGTCTCATCCACATCCCTGTGGGAGACACCAGGGCAGCCATTTACGGTGACCATCTAGAGCTGGGGATGCCAGACCCCAGGCAGCTCCAGCATCTTCTTGGCATGTGCCGAATCCGGGACCTGGTCCCCCAGGTGCGTGCCCGTGCCCCACAGCCCGCCCCGGCTCAGTACCTGTTAAATCGCTGAACCTCAGCCGCCCCGAAGAGCTTCCCCTGTCTCTGCAGGGCCAGTCCCTTCAGCCGCTGCCAGGCCGCGTTCACTTCGTCCTGCTTGGTCTTGATGGTTTCCTCCTCGGGATGCTGTTCCTACATGAGGGAGAGCAGAGGCCGGCCTGGGTCCTGAGCCCCCAGCTCCTCCCAGTCTCTGCTTCGGCAAACCTTCATCTTTCCGAAGAAATACTGGGTTTTTGTGTGAAATGAAGCCAAGCTTGTATAAAACTAGCTTCCTGGGGCACCGGGACATCTCAGTAGCTTAAGTGTCTGACTCTTGATTTCGGCTCAGGTCATGACCTGGGGGTCTTGAGTTCGAGCCCCCACGTCAGGCTCCACACAGCCTGTTTAAGAGTCTCTCTCTTCCTCTCCCCCACCCTCCCCCGCTGGCTCTCACTCTCTCTTGCAAGTAAATAAATAAATAAGTAAACACAACTGGCTTCCATTTCGTCTTACCTAAAAAGGGGAGAGTCATTATCTATCCCTTGGAGTAGATGGTGAGGCCATAAAGCAGCAGAGGTCATCAGTACCAAAAACCTTTACGTTGTAACAACACTTCGGCCGCTGTGGGGTGGCCTCACCAATGTACCCATGCCTGCCCAAGTGCTGGGAAATCTGTTATTTCGAATGTTCACGAGCCCATCACGCGTTCCTGCCCACAGATGTGATCTTCAGGGTCTGCTCCTCCCTTCAGACTGGAGCGCTCTTTAAAAGCATCCTTCCCCACCAACCACATTTTTAAAATAAATGTGGTTTAATAAATAATTAACTCAATAAATAAATTTATTTAATAAATTTAATAAAAATGTTTTTGTTTTAATAAAACTAACACGTAAAGTAACAAATGAAGCATTTCAGGGTTCTGGGATCCATCTGTGAGATCTCAGGCTTGGCCTGACCACTCTTCTCAGCACAATCTGAGGGTGCCCCGAGGTTCTGGGGCAGGGGGTGGGGGCTCACTTTGGAAGGTGAGGTATTTCTGAGGAATGCTGGCTCTTCATCACTGGCCAGAGAGGGAACAAGTACCAGCCCTGAAGCAGATGCATACATTTAAGATTTAGAGCCCCCAAATCAAGTTTCCCTGAAAGCAAAAACTAGTTCCTGCTGCCGGACATCTGTGAGGCGCTCTGACCCCCGCTGCAGACACAGAGGAGAAAGCGGCAGCTTAAGGAGCCGGCACACAGGCAATGGGGAAAGGTTCCATTATCCCCTCTTAATGGCTGAGCCGCCAGGGGAGAGCCCATTCATTACCGGGTTCCCCAGGCTCCCAGGAGAGCAGGCCGGCGTCTGTGGATGCGGGCCAAGCCCGAGGCACTCACCGCCACACCCTCCTCTGGGAATCCTTGACACCAGCTGCAGCAACCCAATAAAAGCATCGCCAAGCCCTACCCGAAAGTGGGTGGAGGCAGCAGATGAACTCTGCCCTTCCTGCCCGTGGCCACAAGCTAGAAAGCAGTTTCTACCTTAGGAGTAATCAGCACTGCTGCCTTACTTAGATCTGAGCAAAACTCTCACACAGGCTTACCAAACCTCGCTCACTCAGAAACCAGGGAAGTGCTCATCGAAGTTTTCTTCTGAGGCCCCTTGGGGGGGCTCAGTGGGTGAAGCTCAGGTCATGATCCCGGGATCGAGCCCCACATCGGCCTCCTTGCTCAGCACTGAGTCTGCTTCTCCCTCTCCCATGGCCCCTGATTGTGCTTCCTCCCCCCCAAATAAATAAATGAAATCTTAAAAAAAAAAGTCATTGGAAAAAAAAAACAAACATAAAATTTTCTTCTGAAAGCATCGGAGAGTTCTATCAGGACAGGGAAGGTGTACAGAGCACGGCTGCCTACCTGAATGAGCTTGGCGGCAAACTGGTTCACTTCATTAACTCTTTCTTCATGGGCAGCCATATCTGTTTGAAACTCTTCAAATTTCTTCTGTAAAACCTCCACGTGCTCCAGGTCCTGGCCCAGCTCCTCAGAGGTCACAATCGCTTCCTATTCGGGGACCATGAGAGAGCCAGAGTCACCGACCGACACTTGGAAACAACAGCGCCCAGAAACGCAGCTCGCACTCTGCAAACCCGCGCCCGGGACGCGTACCTTGTCATTGATCCAATCCATCACGTCCTCACACTCGCGCAAATACTGCACGAGCTTCTGGGCCTGCAGCAGTTTGACTCCCTTCTCCCGCATCTTCTCCAAAAGCAGCTCCCACTGGCGGTGCAGCTCCATCAAACGAGTCTGCGGGTTAGAAATCAGCCTCAGAGATCACAATCGTTTCTATGGGATCTGGCTCCTCCACAGACTTCCCACAGGTCAGAAACCCCACAAGTCAGAGCTCAGAACAAGTCTTTCTAAAGATAATGCCCCCCCCCCAAAAAAGATACTTCTCGAAAGGAGAGGAAACCAGAACTCTTGAGAACAGGAAACAGTAGACAGCATACAGTGGCTCCGGAGGTCTTAAAGAACAAAAGAACTGACCTTCACAGGTGGATTTTGATTGTGGTTTACTTCAGGGGATTATATTCAACTATTATCGATATTCTATTGTTTATAATTAATGTTCTTAATAATGAGGCATTAAGTGGGATTCCTGGGTCAGAAGGCTACTGTGGAAGGAGAGAGGAGGAAATGACGTGGAAACTGAGCAGAAATCCCTGAAGGGTGTGCTCGGAATTTGTGGAGGGAAAGAATGAAACGAGATCCTATGGGCACCGTGAATGCAAAGAAATAATGACAAGGCCCAAGTCAATAGGAACACCTTCATATAAAAGGAGAAGAGGGCACCTGGGTGGCTCAGGTGATTAAGGGTCTGCCCTCAGCTCAGGTCATGGTCTCAGGGTCCTGGGATCGAGTCCCACATGGGGCCCAGCGAAGAGCCTGCTTCTCCCTCTGCCTCTCTCTCTCTCTCTCATAAATAAATAAATAAGATCTTTAAATTTAAAAAAATAAAATAAAATAAAAGTAGACGGGATGGTGTCCTGAAACGTAATCAGCGACTGAGACGGATTTTTGGCAGAAAAGGTTTTGGAACTTCTGTGAGAAGATAGTTTATGGGAGTGCCTGGGTGGCTGAGTGGGTTAAAGCCTCTGCCCTTGGCTCAGGTCATGATCCCAGGGTCCTGGGATCGAGCCCCACATCGGGCTCTCTGCTTAGCAGGGACCATGCTTCCTCCTCTCTCTGACTGCCTCTCTGCCTACTTGTAATCTCTGTCTGTCAAATTAATTAATTAATTAATTAATTAATTAAATCTTTAAAAAAAAAAAAAAGATAGTTTATGGTCCAATATGTCTTGGGTTGAGTTTATTTTCAACTTCGCCTGAGTGGCAGCCCGAGGCCCAAACATACTCACTTCCCAGCATCTTTGGGTTCCCATTGGCAAAGTCCTAGTAAGGACCCATCCACAACTGGGGGCACGTGATCACCAATTCCAGTTTCTGGGATGCTTTCCGGTATCTAATCCAATCTCAGTGTGTTGCCTCTGCCTACCCAAGATACTGGGAGTTTCCACCTAACACTGGTAGGCCAAAGGGCAAACACACGGCAAGGCTGAAACACTCACAGAAGAGAAGTCTGGGATTCACCCATGGTTGAGACGCCCCTCCCAGCTGCCTAAAAACTTGAAAGCCAAGGGACAGCCAACATGGGTGGATCCTCTTAGAAACAAGAGTGTGCAGTTTCTCGTGAAAGGAGAAACAGCAGTGGGAAATAAACGCTCACACAATTCACTTCCACCACTGGCAGGATGCAAAGCCGCCTGCCAATGGGAAGAAAGTGAAAGGCACTCCAAGGTTGTGGGGGGAGGGGGGGACACAGGCAAGCAGCAGCCACTCAATGTTCCACCTACTCGGATATGGGACCCGATGTGGGTGGCGGTGACTATGGGGCGCCACGCGGTCCGGTACGGTGTGAAAGTCTAAACCGGCGACAGACAGGTTATCCAGGACGCAGAAGCAATCTTCACCCTCCACTCCCCACCCCCGTGAACCAGCCTGCCAACCGCTCTGAGTTAGAGGGCCAGGTGAAGCTCCAAGCCAGGATCACCAGGGGAACTGTGAATGAAAGCCCTTTGCTCCAATTAAAAACGAGACCACTGGGACACCTGGGTGGCTCAGTGGGTTAAAGCCTCTGCTTTCGGCTCAGGTCATGGTCCCAGGGTCCTGGGATCGAGCCCCGCATCAGGCTCTCTGCTCAGCAGGGAACCTGCTTCCTCCTCTCTCTCTGTCTGCCTCTCTGCCTACTTTTGATCTCTGTCTGTCAAATAAATAAAATCTTTTGAAAAAATAAAAAAATAAACATATAAAAATAAAAACGAGACCACTGAAGGCTCCCCCCAAAACCTAACCCTCAAGTCCATGGTCAGTCTCCCACAAAGTTCCCTTTCACACCCTCAGGTAAGGAACTAGGGCAAAGCCTGCTCCAGTACTGGAACCACCTCCTGCTCCTGGTGCCTCTGATCTCGGAAACACTGCAGGTCAGAGAGTCCAGCTTCCCCAGCGCACTGCTGCCCGGGAGCAGGAGGGGGCGGGCAGGCAGGTGCACTAGGGGATTGCATGGAAAGAGGCCAGGGCGGCCCGGTTCTGGGGCATGAGCAAACAGCAGGAGCTTGCAGAGAAGCAGCTGGCCAAGAAAATAAGGAAAGGGGACAGAAATGACATACAGCTTGGAAAAATACAGGAAATAATTCTCAGTAGACAAAGGCGTGGACTGGAATTGCAACGGCCATCTACTAGCTGTGGGATTTGGAGAAGTTACTCAAACTTCTCGGAGCTTCCGTGTCTTCCCTTCCATACTGTGGGGATGGGGGTACCTAGCGAGCTTCTACTGGAGATCAAAGACGACTTGTGTCAAAATGGCCAAGTGTTTGCACATAAATAGCTACTCAACAAACAGTGGCTAATAGTACTTTTAAATACTGCTTTAGTAAGATCTCCAGGAGAAGGGTCGTCACTAACAGCTGGAGTGAGTGAGTCTCCTCCTCTCCAGATTAATCACTAAAGTCAATCACCTGACCTGTCTCTCTCGTTTCCCTTCTGCCGCCTGGTAATACACTACATCACCGCGTACTCTGGAAAACAACTTCTATCGAGCAAATAATACAGCATGCTGCTTTCATTTACTTCAAGACGGTGGACAAAACAGTGGGAAAACGAGCAGAAAGATACTTATATTTAATCGCAGAGACACATGGTACATATTTAATTGCGGGGATACATGTTAATTACCCAAATGGGTTGAATGTAATTAAATAGTTGGTCACGTGGCATTCAGAATTTACTCTTCTACTCACGTCATAACTAGTAATAGTTAATTATTAATAATAAGCCCAGGGCTGACTTCAAATCTTCAATATGAGACTGTGGAGTGCATTAGTGCAAAAGAGAGACAATAGGTATTTATTGTTGAAAACCACTAGACCGGATCCTACGGAAATGAAAGCTCCACAAGGGTGCTGGGGAGGAGGGGGTGGGGCGTCTCTACTGGGGCTTATGAATGTAGCTTTCATCGAACTCTCCACAGTTGCCTTGACTGCTAAGGGACTGCAAAGGCCAGTCCCTCAAGAGAACGGGCCTTTGGATGACAAAGAACAAGACACATAGACAGGAAGGAGATAAATCAGAAACAGGAAAGAGTATCCTGTTATGAGAAACCAAGTGTGCAAACTTCATCCTAAAGAGGTCTGCTTTCCCTTAGTACCTTGGTACTGGAAATGTTAGGGCCCAGACAGATCAATTATCTGTGAACTGGAACCAAACGGGCCCAATCACACACTGTAAGGACATTTGCTTCACAGCTGGCTGCTTCAGTCACTAGGTCACCGACCAACAGGTGCCACAAGTCACTGCTAACAGCTGGGCCCTTAACTGGCTTGGGGACGGGCCCTTAACTGGCTTGGGGACGAGACCTCAGCAAACCACCTCCTAGGGCAAGTCACCAAGATCCAGGCCTCGAGTTTTCAACAGAGAACTTTATGGTGTCTGTGATTAATCCTACTGATCTTTGTGTCCTAATACCCAAATTCACCAATTTCACTAACATGCTCTTCCCTCTACCATCTATACATTTAGGTTTCATTTATGTAATCTTCTTTAAAGTATAATCACATTCTAATGTTTTGCAAAAAGAATATTAACTCCCCACTGAGCAGATACATACTTGTTTATATTCATACTGAATCATCATATAACAAAGGCAAAACTTCACAAATTCTCTTAAAAGGCTAGAAAAAGCTAGTGACTTTGGCTCAGATCACAATCTCATAGTTCATGGGATCGAGCCCTGTGTCGGGCTCCACACTCGGTGGGGAATCTGCTTGAGGGTCTCTCTCTCCCTCTGCCCCTGCCTCCCTCTCTTGCTCTAAAAATAAAAATCACCAAAAAAGCTAGAAAAGGCTTTTTTAGAAACCCAAATTGGCACTTAATCCACATTCCTCCCCCAACCAGACCAGATGGCCTCCAGTAGCAGGCACAACTCCTACTCACCCTTATGGTTTCAGATGCAAAGTGCCCTTCTGAGATCATCAGGTTACCAGTTTCATCCAGTTTAACAATGGCTCCTGAGTTGGCCTGGACTTCAGCTTCAAAGGCCTGGTGCTTTTGAAGCTTGCCCTGTTGAGGGACCGTGAGGTGAGACACAGCTGCAACCACATGCCAGCCACCTTTCTTCCCCGCCCCGCCTCAGGTCCCCTTAGTTCTCTCCTCGTGAATCTCGTTCCCTCTAATTAGGGATACTCAGCATTGCCCCCACTTCCCCACAATTACTTAAATACTCTGACCTCATCTATACGGCTTTTGGAAGCTTGGCCACTGAGGGCCACCAACTTTGCACTATCTTTACTACCAGGAAATTAGCCTTTATGTGGACATCCAATCCCTCTAGAAATACAGGGCCACACCAACAATTAGCATGTACGATTTACTCCTGGATAATAATCCATCCACATTCACTCAGTATATGACACTTTCTTCTCTTCTGGGAGGACTCTGGGGGTAGTAAGAGAACCATGTGTTCCACTTGCTAAAAAAAAAAGTCCTTCACCAAAATCAATGAGGAGAAAGGCTCTGTCCTTTTTTTAAAAAACAGCTTTACTGAGGCACAATTTATATCACAAAATTAACTTCAGTTACAATTTAGTGATTTTTAAAGGCTTGCTTCTGATAAGACTTACCAGTGAGTTGCTTAAAGAGATACCTAACTATAAAATCTCCATCAGCAACACTATTAGTGTGTCTTTCTTGAAAACTCATTCTAAGAGCTCAACCCGGGCCACCTGGGTGGCTCAGCTGGTTAAGCGACTGCCTTCGGCTTGACTTGGGTCATGATCCCAGAGTCCTGGTATTGAGTCCTGCTTCAGGCTCCCGGCTCCACGGGGAGTCTGCTTCTCCCTCTGACCTTCACCCCTCTCATGCTCTCTCTCTCACAGTCTCTCAAATATATAAATAAAATCTAAAAATAAAATAAAATTAAAATTCCAAGAGCTCAACCCAGACCCTCCCCGTGAAACCACCAACAGTTGCAAGCCAGTGCTTTGAGAACCATCAGCTAGAAGCATCCAGAAAAGAATGCCCCCGAGATTCCACATACATCTTCGTGTGTACAGTATAACACACACACCAAGGGCTTTTCAGAATAGTGAGTTAGTCCTGCCTTATGTCTGATCTACATTCTTCTTGCTCAAGGTCATAATTAAATGAGTTTTGTGTGACTTTGGGGCAAAAACATTTGCGCTCCTGAGTCCTGGCAGGAAACTCAGGGAGATGAGGCGCACCTGCAAGTTGGTTGGGTCTTTGTAATTCTCATCGGATGCGATTTGTAGTTTCTCCTGAATCCATTTCTCCAGCTCCTCAGCATCTCTCTGGAAAAACTGGAATCGATAGGAGTCTTCGAGCTTCTGGCGCCGGAGGGTTGAGAGCTCCTTGAAGCGGTGGTATCTGTCTAGGACCTGCTGCCGCCTCTCCTGGATGTCCTCTGCTGTTTCCAGCACTTTGACCCCACTTGGGTCCATTTTCTGAAAAGACAGAATGCCCTGAACTAAGTAAGCACCACACGACCAAAGTGGCTTTTACGGAGTCAGCCTCTCTGAAGGAAAAGAATTACCAGAGAGCCCTGGCAGGTGAACGAAAGGAGAAGGGAGTCCCTTCTCAGGACGGAACAACAAGCATTAATTCTAGTCCTTTGTGAAAAACAGCCATCCACTCGCTATGACGGTCCCTCAGAGGACGCCTCACCAACACCACAGCCAAACCCAGAGAAACTGAGAGAACTAGAGTTTCCCAGCAATTCTACACAGGCTTGAAGGATTCAAAGGAAATGCCAAAGTGGTTCTCAAAGAATTACTGAGAAATCCATTCGAAGGTCCTGAAACCTGGTCTCTGCATTCCACTGTGTGGAGCTTAGGAAGAATTTACTCTTACTTAAATCGGGTTTTCTATCTCTCCAGAACTCAGCCTATTATCCAATGAAGAAAAAGGGGAGGATTACAAAGTAACCCGGTCCTTAACGTCAACGAGACTTCACCTAGTCAGAGCCCCTGAGGTCCTAGTTCTTGGGAACCATAATCCCACAAGTCTTCCTCAGGCCACCAGAGCGTCTGCGCCAGGAACAGCCTGTGTCCCGTGAATGTGCACAAACGGAAAGTCACAGTGCAACTTAAAAAAAGAAAGTGTGGTGAGTTGCACACCCAAACCTAGTAAAAATGGTCGGTCAACTACACGAGTTAAAAAAAAAAATTCAGGTTTATGTCACAAATACTTGCATTACATAAATTTTAAAGCAATGGATGCTTTACATAAAAAAGAGTTATGGTGATTACTAATAAACAGGAGGTTGTGCCTCTAAATCTGGATCTGATGTGATACTCAAAACCAGAAATCTAAACACAAGAACAAGAAGGGGTGGTGCCAGGTTTACCCTGCCCTCCGCCCGCCTGCTCCCATGGACGGCACACTGGCGTTCAGCATCAGTTTCAAGTTCGCTACAAGGGCAGGCTGATGGAGGAAGCAGCACTCCCCACAGTGCTCAGTTGGCCCCAACTTAAAACCCCAGATTTCTGAACACTTTCACCAAATTCTCACGTCAAAAAGAAAACCTGACCTATAGGTGGGCAAAACCCAGAAGAGGCACCCCACGCTCTTCAGGATTAAGCATGATTCCTCTAACCTACGGATCACAGCGGGACAGAGGTACAGACTGTTGACGAAGAGCTTCTAAATCGGGCACCTGTGTGGCTTATTCGGTTAAGCGACCGCCTTCGGCTCAGGTCATGATCCAAGGGCCAGGGATGGAGCCCCGCATCTGGCTTCACTGCTCCTTGGGAAGCCTGCCCCCCCCGCCCCCGCCTACTGTGATGTCTCTGTCAAATAAATAAATAAAATCTTTAAAAAAAGAAAAAAGAAAGAAAGAAAAAAGAGCTTCTAAATGTGTCAGTACCACATGACCTTGTGCGAGGCACTTTCCTGTGCCTTGGTTCCCTACGATGACTAAAAATGGCAGGTGAAAATGGGGCATCTCAGAACCTGTTGGAAGTCAAATTCCATTCTACAGAAGATTCAGAGATTTGGTGGGAAAGCAGAGCAGATAAACTTTCTAGCCCCTCCGGCTGCTGCCCGTAATTTATATACGGTATAAAAACCGTGCTGGCCAGGAGACATTTGAGAGCTCTTCTGGCTCACCGGGCTGGGCTAACAGGAGACAGGAAGCAGGCGAGGGACCGGGACCGCAGGGAACACGGATCCCAGCATCCAGCTGGGACAGAACCAGCATGGGTGGGTCACTGTTTTTAACTCTTTAGGGATTAAATCAGCTTCAAGAGGTGGCAACAAAGCATCCTTCAGACCTGATCCACTCTCGGACTACCTTCCTAGAAAGCTACCAGATTCCTTACCAAGAGGACATAAGGGGATTCTGGCCAACCACCATCGTTTCCAAACTATTCTCCACATACTGACCCCTTCTTTTGGTTGTATTATTGTTTCTCCACAAAGTCTGGTTGATTGGGGTGCCTGGGTGGCTCAGTGGGTTAAGCTTCTGCCTTTGGCTCAGGTCATGATCTCAGGGTCCTGGGGTCAAGCCCCGCATCGGGCTCTCTGCTCGGCAGGGAGCCTGCTTCCCCCCCTTTCCCTCTGCCTGCCTCTCTGCCTACTTGTGATCTCTGCCAAATAAATAAAATCTAAAAAAAATAAAAATTTTAAAAAGAAAAAAGAAACATGTTCTTGGCCACATCGCTCCCATGCTTTAAGATCTTTCACGGCTCTGTTCTGAGGGAGGAAAGGATCCAGCTCTTTAGCAGGGCATGGTGATCTGGCCCAGCAAATGAGGCTGGTATCAGCTCTCTTCCACATTCCCTACCCTCTAGGCATGCTGAAATATACTTTCTTCTCCAAATACAGGATTCCCTTGAAAGACTCCACGCTAGCGGGGCGCCTGAGTGGCTCAGTCATTAAGCGTCTCCCTTTGGCTCAGGCCATGATCCCACTGTCCCGGGACTGAGCCCTGAATTGGGCTCCCTGCTCAGGGAGTCTGCTTCCCCCTCTCCCACACCCTAAGCTCAGGTTCTCTCTCAAATAAATAAATAAAACCCGAAAAAAAGAAAAAAAAAAGAAGAAGAAGAAAAAAGACCTTAAGCTAGAGACGCTGTGTGGCTTTGTCAGTGAAGCATTTGCCTTCAGCTCAGGTCACAATCCTGGGGTCCTGGGATCAAGTCCCATTTCAGGCTCCTTGCTCAGCCGAAGCCTGCTTCTCCCCCTGCCTGCCGCTCCCCTGGCTTGTGTATGAGCTTGCTCTTTCTCCCTTTTGACAAGTAAATAAAATCTTAAAAAAAAAAAAAAAAAAAAAAAGAGGCAGACTCCCAGCTATTTGCTATTTGCCTAGGCCTCCTCTGTGTAGAATGTTCAGCCTCTCCTCTGCCTGGATAACTCCTATTTATACCTCAACGCCCAGCCGAGAGGAGTAAGCTGTACGAGAGGAGTAAGCTGTACGTTCTTGCCTCCTCCCCACGCTGGGCTCCACGCTCCCTCCTTCCCTCCTCCTCAGATTTAATCATACTTTTGTGCAGATTTATGAAGCACTTGTATATACTTCCCATGGTATAATTAGACGGAGCACCCTAATCTTTGTATCTGCGATTTCTGGCATATACGGCCATTAAGAAAAGTGTTGACAAACAACCAAGGATATGCTGAGTGCTGGTGCTGCTATGCGGGACACGGGAATTCACTTGTAAAAGGTGAGGCCAGAGCCCCATCGTCCGCCCGAGTCACCCTCTCCATACTGTCAAACTGGGATTCCACCTGGGGAAAAGCCAGATTTGTGACAAGAACAGCAAATGGAGAACGAGTGTCTGCAACCAGGTGTCAGCCTGCTGAGCAGAAGGAATTACTAATCTGGGCCTGAGCACATGGCAGTTTTGAGAAATGAGGTGGCCTCTTTACTTGGCAAGGGAGGCGGGGGTGGGGTGGGGGGGGGCTTGATGAAACAGAGCTCAAGAAGGCCGTTCCGTTATCAACAGACCGCTATGTCTGGAAAAAATATCTTCTATCCTTGAAACCAAAATCTGAAGGTGCCCTTAAACAATTAAATGTCTGGGGGCGCCTGGGTGGCTCCGTCGGTTAAGCGTCCAACTCCTGGTCGGTCAGTGATCTCAGGGTCCTGGGACTGAGTCCCCGAGTCTGGCTTCATCCTTGGCACGGAATCTGCTTGAGATTTTCTCTCCACGCACCCTCTGCCCCTCCCCCTGCTCCCTCCCTCAGGTAAATAAATTAATTAATTGATAAATATATTATTATTTTTTAAGTAAACATCTGGGGCACCTGGGTGGCTCAGTGGGTTAAAGCCTCTGCCTTCAGCTCAGGTCATGATCTCGGGGTCCTGGGATCGAGCCCCACATCGGGCTCTCTGCTCGGCAAGGAGCCTGCTTCCTCCTCTCCCTCTCTCTGCCTGCCTCTCCGCCTACTTGTAATCTCTGCCTGTCAAATAAATAAAATCTTTAAAAAAAAAAGTAAACATCTGTTTGCGGCAGAGCGGAATTTCTGTTAACAATACTTCGTCACAACGGGGCAGAATCTGAGCGTGCCTGCGGGCTGACTGCCGGCCAGGCTCTTGACAAGGATCACGAGCACCACCAGCCACACGGTCTAGAATGTAAACGTGACTTCACGGACTCGCCTACACGGTCTGCTCCAGCCGGATCTCTTATCAAACTCCCACGCCAACTCCAAGTTACAGGCCCTGGCAGGGCCCATTTCCCAGCTCAGGAAGTCCCCCTTAGGCAGGACTGTTCTCTCCCACTCACAGCTCCAGCAGCGAACACCACACAAAGCCCTGCAAGTCTAGAGCAACTGCCTTGTCCCTGTCCTCTCTGCGGTCCTCAGTCAGCAGTCTTCACTGTCCCCATGCTCTTCAGAGGACCGTCACATTCTGCCAGGTTTTCTCCCTGCTGTCTTTGTGGTTCTTTAGTAAATTTAGAGTTCCTAAGGGACTATATGAAAAAGACCTTATCTTCCTCTTCCTCTCTGACCACAGCACTCGGCACACATTAGTCAGTTACATTCGGAACTTGGAAACAGAGAAACTGCTGCCACTTCATTATTAAGTAGGCAGGGGACACAAGGTCATCCAATAACCAAGTCACAGAGCCTACCTGGGGTGAGCCGGGACCCTCTGGTTCCCAGAACCATTGATTCTGCCCATGACTGCAGCTGCCATACTCTATTTTTATTTTTTAGAGATCGTATTTATTTATTTGATAGAGACACAGCGAGAAAGGGAACACAAGCAGGGGGAGTGGGAGAGGGAGAAGCAGGCTTTTCACCCCAGAGCAGGGAGCCCGATGTAGGACTCGAACCCAGACCCCAGGGTCATGACCCGAGCCGAAGGCAGATGCCCAGGTGCCCCAGCATACCCTTTATTGGTGGCTGTTTGCTTATTCCTTCCTTTCACTGTTATTTTTCCCATCACCACTTTGGATGGAGAAGGAAGAATGCAGATATATTAATTATTCAAAAAATAAAAATTGGGCACCCGGCTGGCTCAGCCGGTGCCGCATGTGACTCTCAGGATCGTGAGTTTGAGTCCCACACTGGGTATAGAGAGGACGTAAATAAAAACTTAAAAAAAATTTTTTTTTTAAATCAAGAAATAAAAATTGATTTTGCTTTTGTAAGAATGAGTCTTAAGGTAGCAAACAATCAGGGTTAAGAAGTTACATACTTCCTTCGTTCTAATCTCTTGGGAAACGGTTTCAGATGAAGAAACAGCAGGAAATTGTGCCTAATTTGCTCCCTCACAGAATTTTCTGGCAACAAAATGTGCCATGGAAGGTGCAGGTATGTACGAAACCAGCACAGTGCACATGAGCTCCTGCAAGATGTCTGAGTCCTGGGACGCTTGGGTGGCTCAGTGAGTTAAAGCCTCTGCCTTTGGCTCAGGTCATGATCCCAGGGCTCTGGGAGCCTGCTTCCCTAACTCTCTCTCTGCCTACTTGTGACCTCTGTCTGTCAAATAAATAAATAAAATCTTAAAAAAAAAAAAAGCTTGAGTCCTTAGATTAATGCTTAGGGCATCTGTCCTGCTTCTTCACACACAGGATTCACAGTATTTCTAAAATCCTTTAGCTGCCACGGAAATTTCAAAGAAATCACATTGGGGAGCAGGCCCTTTGTGATGAAGCCAAGAATCTCTAACATAATGTGGCAAGGGCACCACCTTAGCAAGTCCCCCTGCGTGGGTCCTGCCTGTGGATTTGACTCTACCAATCCAGGGAGACAGTCCAGCGAGGCCCTGCTGAAATTAACCAACCTAAAAGGCCCTCTTTGTCACCCCAGTGAAGTAGAACGAGTCAATTCTATACCAAGTGCTTTGGTCAGGCAATAATGGACTTTTCTTTCCTGCAGATCAGCTGACGTCAGTAGGTGGGAGCTCTGCCAAGCCACCACTGGCTGTCCCTGGGGAGCTGGGCATCTGAAAGTCATCAAAGCTCTCCCACTGCTGTGGGCCTGCAGGATCCTCATTTGCATGGTTACAGGAGCCTGAAATGATGCATTAATAAGAGTTCCCCACCCCTTAACCTGAGAGGGAGCTGTCTCCAAGTTCATCTTTAGACACTCTAGTTTCCTTGCTCCGAAATGGGTCATTTCCATTGATTATATTAAAAATAGGAAAAATATTCCTATCACCAAGAAATGCTGCCACCGGAAGACATGTTAGCCTCTCACCCAAAACTCTGTGAGGGAGTCAGTGGAATTTCCTGGCCTCGGCTTGTGTGAGCAACACGTCCCCCCCAGGACCGAGGCTGTAGGCTGCAAGAACTCCACCCCTGGCCTGAAATATGCAGCTGACTGATAAGGCGGGCTCCACTGAGAATGTTCCAGGCCGGTTCCCAACCTTAATGGGATTAACACCTTTTGAGAGCTAGAAAGGAAGACTTTGGGAAACGTGCCATTAAAAAACAATCTCCAGGGGCGCCTGGGTGGCTCTGTGGGTTAAAGCCTCTGCCTTCGGCTTGGGTCATGATCCCAGGGTCCTGGGATTAAGCCCCGAATCGGGCTCTCTGCCTGCCTCTCTGTCTACTTGTGATCTAAGAAATAAATAAAATCTTAAAAAAAAAAAAAAAATCTCCAACCACACTAGCCTATCTATTTTACTAACTGCCTAAAAACCCACAGAGGGACCAACTTCCTAGGATGGCAGACGACTGCTTATCTCGAAGGAGTCCCTCAACTCTGATTTTGCCAATCAGGTCCCTGTCCACGGAAAACAGAGGGCAAATGAAGCGCTGAATATATTCTCTGTATGTTCAAGGGCAGCTTCCCATGGAAGATCCTGAAGAAAAAAGTCGTATTTTTGCTAATATTTTTCACAAAGACTGAAGATGCAGGCTATTTATAAATGCTGCAATGCAGCAGTCAAAATGTTAGCTGCATCATTCAGCAAGGAGTATGAATTGATCTCAGGGGATAAAACAGGAATTACAACTATGTCCTCTATTGTAATAAATAAAAAGACCTTGTCAGCATTCTTACGATACTGCCAGATCTGTGGGAAGAAAGAGAGGGGTCTAAAGATATGGACCTTGGGCAGAAAGTTCTAGCTTAATCCAAAGATGTAACACACCCGAGAATGATTCCTCATATCTGACGCAAATTCACACATATTATCATCTGAAAATGGATTCCTACAGAAAAGCCTAGCCACTAAATAAAAATTGTCTTCTTGTCAATGCCAAGAGACAGCAGTCTGAGCTAGTTCCTGGCACTGAGGGAATTTTTAAATGCTTGGGCCTCACCTACAGAAGCTATCCGCCCTGCTATGCATGGGCATCCGTCCGTCTCTGGAGGGCGGGTGAGACCCAGACAGATGGACTCCGAGTTAGGCAACAGAAAAGACTGCTGAGGGAAGTCATTCTCAGACCAAAGGTCAGATGCCTCCCACACAGCGAACCTGGCACCTGCAGTGAGTAGTTTAGGGCACCGTCCCGCAGATCTTGGGAGGACGGAGGAATTCAGCACAACTTCCCCGTGGAACCCCAGCAGAGAAGCCACTGGTGGTGAGCAGGCAGGAGTCACGGAGACAAAGCCCCCGTTCCGCCACGGAACGTGCTGGATGTAAGAGGCATCTGGAAAACTACACAATGAACTCCAATTTCACCAGATACACTCCTTTGCAAGCAAAGGGATTTGGGGGGACTAAGGGGATGAACAGATCACTGGGCTCTATGGGAAAATTCATACACATCGCCCAAAGCAAAAGGTCAGAAAAACCATCCCTCGGATTTACCGTGGTTGCTTTGTCAGAGCTCAAAGGTGCAGGACTAACAACGCACGTTTTTCCCCCTGGCTCCGAAAGCCAACCCATTCTCGAATTTTACAGGTGCCAAGCGGAACTACAGCCGCCCATGTGGACGGGCTTCTCTGGAGAACAATCCACGGAAGAACCCTTTAGCACCCATTAACATGTTCGGGCAGTGGAGTCCCACACCAAGCTAATGAGCCGCTAACCAGCCTTGGGGCAGATTTCAGCGGCAGAGCGGATGGGAAGTAGCGAGGTAAATAGTACAAAAATGAAGAGTTTCAACCATGAATAAAAACTAGTTTTGCTTCTGTGGATCTGCATGTCAGCCTTCAGACTGATTAACTCACTTCACCTCATGGGCCCGTTTCCGCAGAGGTGAGCAGGGACTTAGCTTTAAGAAAGCAAAAGGTTCATACTGCATTGCATCAAAATCCAGAAACGCAGAGCAACGTTGAGAAAACTTACTTCTGAATGCTTCCCAAATACTATCTTGCTGCGACTTACCTCTTAACCTGTAAAATTCAGATGAGAGGTATTTAAGTGCAAAATATTGTTTCTGACAATCAAAACAGGGAAAGGTTAAAATGTGGCCCATTTTTATAAACCTCATTTCAGCCAATTCACCACTCTGATTTATAAAAGGGCTTGCCTTGGATTTATCACCCATAATCACTAGAAATTCGCAAAGTTTGTATTTCTCCTTATGGGATATTGAGACATTAATTTTAAGCATTTTTCTTTTTCAAAAAGGTCCAATTCAGCAAACATTCAAAAACTACAAAATGAAATATATACAGGGAGCTTTTTTTAGCCAAGAAAACGCAAGCTCCATTTCATTACAAGGCCTGTGGCAGGAAATATAAGCCGGTGGGAACAGGAAACAAACCCAAGTTTATGACATTTGTCAAATTTTAAAATACTACTTTTACGACACATTTTCAGATTATTTTTTTCCAAATAGCTAAGATAATCTGTTTAGTCCCTTGGTTCTTAAGAACCAAGTAACCATCAATTAAAAAATCAGCAAACATTACATGCAAACACCAGTAGGGTGAGAAGAAATTAATGTATTCATGCCTGAAAGAGAGGAAGGCAAAAAGCAGGAGGCTTTGGAAATTTTACAATCAATGTACTAAGACTTCTGTTCACGTAACACCAAAAAAAAAAAAAAAAACAATGGAGAAAAACCCCAACCCAAACCAATTGGCTTAACAGAAAGGTCATGCAGGCAGAGCTTTCTCCCCCTCTCTTTAGATCATTCAACCTCTGCCACAAATGTGTCTTCACGGCAAGCCAGGCAAAACCAAAAAGGCAACCCGCTTCCTGCATGCTGGTCAAATACCTGGACTCTGCGTTTACGAAACGATGACAACATGATGGAGGAATGTGGAGTCTAAAGAGGGAGGGGGAAGAGCGAGATAACAAGCTTCTAAGGGCAAACTGAACAAAATAATGTCAAAATGAAGAAAACAGACCATTAGGATATACGAAATACAAATAAAAAACCACATTCCTGGTGTTCTCCCTGTGCCTTTCTTGTTCTTTTTTTTTTTTTTTTTCCTTCTGAACCCCACCAGGGATTTAAAATGTGGAAAGAGAACCCAAGTTCTCTGTCTGGCCCCTTAGCAGTTCCTGGTGATCTAGATGTGCTGCCTCAGCCAAGTTACACCCCCTCTGGGCCTCAGTTTCCCCACTTTCCAGATAAAGAATACTGAATATGCTTTCTAACACTAAATACGCCCTCCCCAGAGCCACCGCCCAATAAACTGAGACTCCCAGGACTAGCCAATTTCTAAATCCCCTCCCATTCAGACATAAAATAACAGAGAGAGACCCATGAGAAGCAAGAACGAACTCAAGCTATAGAGATCTGACTTGGGCCTCCTTTACAGGTACGGGTCCTTACTAAAATACTACTTCCTATTCAAAACCCATACAAGAGGAATATGCAAAAAAAGGTGGAAGAGGGGGTGCCTGGGTGGCTCGGTGGGTTAAAGCCTCTGCCTTCCGGTCTTGATCCCAGGGTCCTGGGATTGAGTCCTGATTCGGGCTCTCTGCTCTGCAGGGAGCCTGCTTCTTCCTCTCTCTCTCTCTCTCTGCCTACTTGTAATCTCTGTCAAATAAATAAAATCTTTAAAAAAAAAAAAAAAGTGGAAGGGAATAACACAGCTGCTCTCCCGCCAGGGCCTCGGCCCCCAAAGCGATCAGCTCTGTACTCCTCCTCGCATTCCCTTCTTGGCATTCCGGCATTCCCGGAGTCAGCACTTGCCATGAGGGCAGTGCAGTCTGCTACCTAGTCTGACCACAGCTGCGGCAGCCCAGACCGCATAGCTAGCGGAGTCCTTGCATAGCCCATGGAGGATTGATTACGAGGCCGGCCTCCTGCCCACTAGCCTTCGTGCAGCTTCAGCAGTGACAGGGCTGTGGACCGCATGGGACTCGCTGCTCAGGGTCTGCAGTCAGCCCCTCCCTTTGGGATGAAGGCAGGTAAGGGAAAATAGAGCAAATACTGACCCAGGGAACCAAAAGAAAGATGGAATTTAAAAACCTGATCTTGGGGCGCCTGGGTGGCTCAGGTGGTTGAGCGACTGCCTTGGGCTCAGGTCCTGATCCTGGAGTCCCCGTGGAACAGATGAGTCCCACATAGGCTCCCTGCTTGCCAGGGAGTCTGCTTCTCCCGCTGACCTCACTCCTTTCATGCTTTCTCTCTCTCCAATAAATAAATAAAATCTTAAAAAAAAAAAAAAAACAAAAAAAAAACCCTGCTCTCCTCACCTAAACCCATCCATCAGATTATTTGACAAGTTCATATTAGAACCCGAGACATATCCGATTTCTCCAAACGCTAGTTTGCTACAAAACCCATGGCCAAGACCAAAAGCATACCCCAAGATGTTACCAATTGATGGATTACTCTAAGAACGGCTTCACACCTGTCCGGCACAGGGCAAATCCTCCTTTGAAGGCTCGTCTCTCCGTGGAGGTCCCTAGATAACAGCTAACACACTTTGAGGGTCCCAGTGAGTCATTATTGGCCCAGTTACTAAAAAAGGCTTTCTGTTAATTTCCTGCAGAGGCCCTTACTGCAGCACATTTTTTTTTCCCCCTACAGCACATTTTTAAACTTTTGACTTCAATTCGACCTTTGAAAATCTAAGACATTAGCGGCAACAAAAGGTTAAGGAGTTTAGGAGGTGAAACCTTGGCTCAATAGCTTCAGACAGCTCAGTATTCCCACCGCTCTTCTTAAGATTTTCTGTTTCCTGGCTGCAAGACACCCCCAACCCTTCCATCTTTGATACATTGTTTTACTTAGGTCCAATTGCTATGACTCCGCAATTTCTCCACATATTATTAAAATACTTCAGATGGTCTCTTTTCTATTCTTCCCTAACAGCCACGATGGTTAAGTTTTTCTAAAATGCCGTGATGAAGACAGAACAAAGGGCTTACGTATTTTAGAATCTATTATATAAAAGAGATTTGACAAAAGTGTTGGGGGCGATTCAATCATCTCAAGCCAGCATTCTGGGCTATTCAGGCTTTTCATTTAAAACATATGCAACCCTTAACCTTAACAAGCCCCTTATTTAAAATATTCTGTCCCAATGCATCAAAGAGACTCTTAAAGGCAATTTTCTTTAGGAAGCATCTTGTCAAATTTGCAGGACTAGCTTACAAACAAAAGGCTGCTCTATCAGTCAACACTGGCGTGGCTGTAGAATTTTTGACCAATAATATAATGTCCTCGAATCGAAGGACCCCCGTCTCGGGTGGGGCGGGGGGAGGGGGAGGGGAATAACTCGTAAGCTATTAAGTTATTGGATTTGAGTCTCAATACAAAGAAACGCCGCATCTACCTGTTATTTACAAGCAAATCACAACTGGGTAGGAAAGAAATGTTTATTACGAGGAAGGAAAAGGAGATGGCCGGTCTCAGACCTTTCTGCGTCTAGAGAGAAGGCGAAGAATCGCCACAGTGGATGAAATTAAGGTCAAAGAGCCCTTTTCCTCTATGCTCTCGGCTCTTCCTCCCTCAAGGGTTGGGGCGGCACTGCTGTGGGGACTGGGGAAGAGGAGCTGCAGAAGTCGCTCCCCGCCGAGGCAGGCGATCGGGGGGCGCTGGGGGAGCGCTCCGCAGGAAGGGGGATGGTGAGGATCCCGCCAGGGGCCCCCGCCCCACCTGCCGCAGCCGGATGGGGCAGGGCGGGGTCGCAGCCAGGCTTGGGGGTGGGGGAGAGGGGACCGACCCGCTGGCCTCGCCTCCCCCCTCCACCTCCGCCCAGTCAATGACATTCCAGCGGCCGGCGCCCAGGCTGGGCCGGGCGGCTCCTCGCCAGCCCACGCTCCCCCCGGCCGGTCGCGGCCCGCCTGCCAGGTCCCTGCCCGTCGGAGGCAGCTGCGAGGCCGGCGGGGCTCACCTGTCCGCGCGCCCGCCCCGCCCCAGGGGCTGCCCGGCTCCCCGCCCAGGGGTCGGCGGCCCTCGGGCCCTGCTCCTTCCCCCCCAGCTCCCCGTCTCACCGGCTCCTGCGGGGTGAAAGCGGTGGGTGCGCCGGGATGGGGGTTGCTGAGGGAACCGACGCGCCTCCGCGACCTCCCGCCTCGCCGTTCGCTCCGCAGCGGGTAGTGGCGGCGACGCGCGCGTCTCGCCTCTTTTATAGGCGGCCACGCGCGTTCCGGCGGCGGGCGGGCACGAGCGCGGGGGAAGCGCCGGGGCGCGGCGCGAGGGGCGGGGGCGAGCGCTGGCAGAGCTAAGGGGGCGGAGCTCCCGCCGGCTCGCTTCCCGATGGCACGACGGAAAGGGCCGAGGGCTTCCGGAAGGAGCCGAAGCGCCGCTGCGGGGGAAAAGCCGAGTCCCGGGAGCGCGGCGGGAGGATGGGAAAGGAGGGCGCGCTCCAGGGGCGGGGGGCGATGGTGCAGTGGAGTCACTGCCTCCGCCCGGGCGGCGGGAGATGCGGCAGCCGCCCCGCCCTCCCCGCACCTCGGATCCTCCAATCCTGCCCCACCCCGCCCTGCAGAGAATCTTCTGCACCCCACCCCTCCCCTCCGCCCCTGGGAGTCCTGCCAGGACTGCAGCGAAGGGCGGGGCAGGGGCCGTCGCCGCAGTCTGGCCGGGGATGCTTCGCACCCTTGTCTGTAAAACGCCCAGTCCCAAAGGGTGAGATCACCCCCAGACTTTTCTTCCTCCTTCCTCTTTCCCTAGGAGATGGCTGCGGCCGGGACCCAAAGTCAGCCTACTCTGGTGGGGGCTGAGGTGTAGAAACCGAGAATGATTTGGAGCTCCGGGTTTGAGGTGGTGGTAAGAAAAGGCCAAATCCGATCCCCGAAAATAAAGACTAATTTGGAGTTAAAGTCTGTCATTTGGGATTTGGGGAGTTAATAATTTCTTAATTCTTATAGCAAAAGCTTTCTGACAGGTCGCCGGTGGAATAGGATGAATTAATCTTATTTTATAAACAAGACATTAAAGTTCTTCAGCCCACAATTAATTGAACTTTCCTTATGTACCAGGCGCTGTGCTAAGCATTTCATGTGTTACTTTTTCTTTTTCTTTCTTTCTTTTTTAATCTGGGTAATCATTTTACAAGGTAGGTATTAGTTCCCCATTTTAGAAATGAGCACTCTGACATGGAAGATAGGTCTCTCGCCCTAGGTTAGGCAGTTAGCAAGAAGAAAAGCTAGGATTAAAAAAGAAGAAGAAGAAAAGCTAGGATTTAGATCTAAGCAATCAGAACCTTCTCTTAAACAGTCATGTTGTGCTGCCTTCCCCTAGGAAAGGGAGGCACTGCAATGGTGGGTGCTGGGGTGGGGGTGAGGATTTCTGGAGTTTCTGTTCCTTACAGTCTTAGCAGTTTAAGGGTCTGGCTCTGAACTCGGTAGTGTAGCCCAAAGCCCTCCGTTGGGAAGCCCTTTCTCCCCACCCCCACTTCTGCGACAGCTGGGCCGCAGCCATTGGGAGTAACACCCAAATCATTCCTGTGCAGTCAGGCAGACCAGGATCTCCGCAGCTCGGAAGGCCTCAGCCTCCTGGTTACCAAGCAGCCCTGGGTACTGCACCAGAACTTGGGCCCAGGCCCAGCCCTGAGCTTCCTGGTTCTCTGCAGTTTGGCCTTCTTTCCCTATGCCTGGGATCTGCAATCTGGTTTCTAAGCTGCCCTTTCCAAGGAAAAATTCTCTTATTCCCTCAACCCATCACAGTGCAGAGAAAAGAAAAGAAATGGCCACACCCCAGAAGCAGCTTTGTAGAATCTGGAGGAAAAACGTAGGAGCTAAGAGGCATTTCCTGCAATCTTCTATATAGAGAAAACAGGACCGAGTAACTCCTCCCTGGGGTGTGCGTTTCTCGAACAGTTGATGGCATCGACAGCCTCTTCTGCACCGGGGAGCAGCAAAATGTTTAATCATATATTCAGCTCTGCATACAAAATGGCTTACACAATCATAGCTCTCCAAAATTTCCAAGACCTTCTGCTCCAGCAAGGAATGGCTCTCAAGGGCCTGGGCAGGGGCTGTCAAAAGGGAGATCTTTCTTTTAAATCACTACGGCCGGCCTCCTGGTGAAATGGGGGGGGTTTGTCGCTTTTACCAGAAGCAAAACAGATATGAGAGCTTTGGTATTGGTACAGAAACTGAGTCTTACCCGTTGATCTGTCTGATCTGAGACAAGGCCAAAACCCATTACCTCTGGCCCTCTACACCTCCCCACTCACTCACCCACCCCATCCTGCACTTGGCACTAGAAATGAGACACTGAGAAAGCCCTTCTTCACTTGTTCTGTGGTGTGCCTACCTCACCTCCCACCAATTTCACTCTATGCCCAACAAACAAACGCTCTGCTAGGTGTAGGGAGAGATGACAAAGCAGATAATGGCTCTCTTCGTTTTGGAGAAAAACTCAGGAGAAAAAAAAAAAAAAAGCACAGGACAGTATAGCAATCAGCTCCCGGGCTCCTAGTATCCTCCTGAACAGCAGGGGGTAGGGCTGAATTCCAAGCTTTTTCTATTCTGCACCCACCCCCCATCTGAGGGTTTGGTATGTACCCCAAACTTAGGCATCCAGGTAGTCCCAATACCTTTTCAAGTCCAAGAGTCAACTGATTGGAAATACACAAAATGTAATGATGTTTTCACCTGTTCCAGCCACGGAAAATTAATCGCTGGCTCTCCCTGGAGAAACTCCCACTTCCTCCCGCTTCCCTTCCTCTCTCCCTCCTCCACCCCACAAGCACAGCATTGAGCAAGCAGCAAGCTCTTACACTTTTCCTCCCCACAAAGGAGCTGATTGAGAAGTTACCCTGGCAAGTGGACTGTACTTCTTCCCAGATGACATTTTGCAGTGTCACAGCTGGCAAGGAACACAGCGACTGGATGCCCCCCGAGGAGGCTGTGATGCTAGGTGAAGTACGCCAGACACAAAAGCACAAAGACTGCACCGTGAGATCCCCAGAAGAATCAAGTTTACAGAGACAGAAAGTAGAGCAGAGCTTGCCAGGGGCTGGGCTGAGGAGGATGGGCAGTGAGTGTTTAACGGGGACAGGGTTTCAGTTGTGCAAGAGGAAACTGTTCTGGACACGGGCGGTGATGGCTGTGCAGTGGGCATGCACTTAATGTCACAGGGCCATACACTTAAAAATGGCTGAAACGGTAACTTTTGAGTGACGTATATTTTACCACAGTTAGTCAAAAAAGCAGGGGCGCCTGGCTGGCTCAGTCAGCAGAGCAGGCGTCAGGGTCGTGAGTTTGAGTCCCATGTTGGGTGCAGATATTACTTTGAAAAATTAAATAAACATTTACTTCCTTTAAAAAAAAAAAAGGTTGGGGCACCTGGTGGCTCAGGCGGTTAAGCAACCAACTCTCGATTTCCCTTCAGGTGGAGATCTCAGGATCTGTGAGAGCACAGAGCCTGCGTGGGATTCTCTCTTCCTCTGTGCCTGCTCCCTTACCCTCCCTCAAAAAAAAAAAAAAAAAAAAAAAAAAAAAAATCAAAAAGAAAAAGCACAAAAGGGGCACTTGTTGCTCAGTGGGTTAAAGCCTCTGCCTTCTGTTCAGGTCATGATCTTAGGTTCCTGGGATGGAGTCCCACATCGGGCTCTCTGCTCAGCGGGAAGCCTGTTTCCTTCTGTCTCTCTCTGCCTGCCTCTCTGCCTACTTGTGATCGCTCTGTGAAATAAATAAATAAAATCTTCTTTAAAAAATACCATTATCTAACTTATAGATCTTATTCAAATTTTACCAATTGTCCCAATGTTCTTTATAAGACAAACATACAAAAAGATTTTTTTTCTGGTGTAGGTTCCAATTCAGTCATGTACTACGTTTGTTTAGTGTAAACATTCTGAAGAAGCTAAAAGAAAAATGTTTCCTGAATGCATCATCTGTTTAAATTCGTATTTTTTTCTTTTAAATGGAGCCCAACTATAAGCTAGAGAGTAAGTTTTTCTTTCTCAAGTAGGCTCTACACTGAATGTGGGACTTGAACTCATGACCCTGAGATCAAATGACATACCTTACTGACTGAGCCAGTCAGGTGCCCCTAAATTTATCATACGCTGCTCTCACCTGCTTTCTGCAGTCCACAGGAAATCTAGTGTCAGGAACTCATTTGGTGGGACATAGAAAGGGGAAGTGAGAGGCCAGGCCTGATTAAGGGATCTGTGTGAGGCACTGCGGCTCCCCTGCCTGTCCTGGCACTGAGAGAGATGACAGCCAAACCTAGCTGGGTTACTGCTTTCATCATAGGAAGCTTGAGGAGTAGGGGAAGGAACTCTCCAAAACCATTCTTCTAGCCAAGGGATGTGCTGAGTTTCTCTCCTGTTGGAATTTTCAACTCATCATCAGATTTGCTTTAAAATGATGGAGGACGGGCGCCTGGGTGGCTCAGTGGGTTAAGCCGCTGCCTTCGGCTCAGGTCATGATCTCAGGGTCCTGGGATCGAGTCCCGCATGGGGCTCTCTGCTCAGCAGGGAGCCTGCTTCCTCCTCTCTCTCTCTCTGCCTGCCTCTCCAACTACTTGTGATTTCTCTCTGTCAAATAAATAAATCAAATCTAAAAAAAAAAAAAAAAAAAAAAATGATGGAGGACAATGACAGGACAAAAATATGGGTACTCAGCCTGAGAAATGAGGTCAAGCTTGAAAGGAAACAAGCAGGCAAGTGAGTGCTTGAATTGAAAAACTGGATGCCGGCCTCAGTATTCCACTTTAAGCAATCTGATGCTGCTAGCCATCAGGGTGACTCTATCGGCCAGCAATCGTTCCCTTTCACGGTGACACTATCAGTGAGTATCAAAAACTTGGCTTCCCCAATGCGCTCCTTTCTTGGTTTACCATTGAGAACCTATTAGGAATTCTAAGCATCAAGTGACGTGTGCAAGACTGTTAAACACGACTAGAGAAAGAACATTCAAATATCAGGAGAGGTGTTTCCTATGGAGTGGTACAGATAGATTCAAAGTAGAATAGAACTCAGAGATCATTTTGCCCAGTGATTTTTTCACATTGCATTTTTGGAGAAACATTCCCATATATAATCTTACATAGAACCACAATCTATACACACAGCATAGAGAGCAAAATCCCTGTGGCAGAGAAGATCCCCGGGTTCCCTTAGCGCCCCATGTACAGCTGGGCAGAATGTAAGCTTCTACCTCTAGCAGGCCCCGTGCACCTCAGGTGATCACAGATTTTCACGGTTCCGTTCCAGCAGATGGCAGCAGTATTCTGAAGGAAGGGATGCCTTTAAAAAATGTGCACAAAGCCTCCATTTGTCGACCCTGACTGTAGGGCTGGGCCCCATCCACTCAACATCCTGAAGTCAGGGCTTCCCAACCTGTTTCTGGTCATAATACACAGAAAGCGATGGCATCTGTATAGCACAGGGAAGAGAGGAAGTGCAACGGGCAACTGGCCTTGGGGGTGCGGGGGTGGCGAAGCCACTGCAGGTTCTGCAGGCTTAACAGGGTCTGTGCCCCGACACCCCTGCTGGGAGGTTCTGCCCTCTGGCACAGCTACAGAGCCCTGAAAACTACTATGCTCCCAGCTAACCCAATTCTTGTGTTTTTGCAGGGGGAGGGGAAACTGAGGCTCAGAGGAGGTGAATGACCTACCCAAGGCCAAAAAACCCAGAAGTGAATTGCACCAAGTCTCCTGACACCTTCCCCAGAGTTGTGCTGTTGCATCCACATGAAAAGACTTCGGTACTTTTCCATTCCTGCTAGATAAAACAAGGTCAGTTACTGGTACATAATTCCAGAAAAGAAATGACCAAAAAACAACAATTTCCCAAGGTGAAGGTCAAGAAGACAAAATACGAAGAAACACTAGAGCTAGGCCAGTGATGTACACAGGTCAAGGTATAGGAATGTAGTCATATCAACCAACTAGATACTGGCAATGGGTTTTTAAAAATCAAGCTTTATTCCTTGTTTTTTTGGCACCAGAGTCAACGATTCACAGAATGTGTCACTTCAAGCCACTCAAGAGTACCAGGGGATCCCCCTGCCCCCCAGAACACCTCCCCGCAGACGACACGTAGTACAGAGTAGATCCATAGCTGCTGCGTGTTGTAAAAAAGACGGTGAGTCTCTCCTGAAAAAAACCTCAATTCTTTTCTGAACAGCCAAGCTCTGAATTTCTGTAGTGGCTTTAGTCAGGCGAATCTATTATCGCTCTTTACTCAGGACATGTCAACAGTTCTAAAGCAGTTCCTAAGTTCTCTCAAACACCTTTATTTTATTTAACCCCCGAGTCACTGCTCGTAGATGCCGGGCTCAGGTGTAATGTCGCAGGCCCATCTCGGCCTGTCTTCATCCAAATTCAAAAACAAACATGGCCGCCGCCCCCCCCTCCCCCCCATCCTTGACTCATGCATCCCTGGCCATACAGGGCCCAAACTCCAAATTAAAAGGACCAACAGTGGGGCGCCTGGGTGGCTCAGTGGGTTAAGCTGCTGCCTTCGGCTCAGGTCATGATCTCAGGGTCCTGGGATCGAGTCCCACATCGGGCTCTCTGCTCGGCGGGGAGCCTGCTTCCCCCTCTCTCTCTCTCTCTGCCAGCCTCTCTACCTACCTGTGATCTCTCTCTGTCAAATAAATAAATAAAATATTAAAAAAAAAAAAAAAAAAAAAAAGGACCAACAGTGTGTCCTTTTCAACGTAACATGTATCAACGGTCCTAGTCCCAGATGCTAAACTATTTGATACAATTTGGGACTTAATCTTCATCTACAGGCATTTCCTCTGAATTTATAACGACTTCACAAGCTGAGAAAGGCACAACCACCACACCGGGAGCTGCATGCGAGAATGTGGGCCTCCACCATTAACCATACTCTGACCAGGAACAGCAGGACTTGGGGCGGGGGCGGGTGCAGCGGAAGGGGCGGGCTCAGAGGGAAATGGTGAAGGGACTACAGACTTCCTGAAAGACACCAGACACAAAGGGGATGAACCATCAAACCAAGTACTAAACTGCTCCTCCCCACACTTCAGAAATGAGAAACGCCAATGCCATGGCGTTGGGGACCCCTTAAAGAGCATTCAGCCTTTGAAGAGACCCTTTGAAGAGACCCCCGAGATTTAGGGAACCCTGAAGTCTCCTCTCCGAGGCGCCAGGTACAAATATATTGGTGGATTTCTAAATCTGACATGACTTCTCCCAAATACAGCTGTTTTCAGTTGCTTTATTATTGTCCCTCTCAAACAAAACGGTGATGGTGGGCAGGCGACAGACGGCCGTCAGGAACGCCAGAAGGAGGAAGTCAGAAAGCCCTTGGGGACTGGAATCTCCTTGCGCTGCAAACATTTCTGGTCAGGAAAAGAGGGAGAAAACAGTGATTTTCTGGGTACGCTCCTCCCGACATCGAGCATTTGGAAGCAGCTTTGAGGGACAGCAAGCTTAAGTCGTCCGAACAGCGGTCAGCAGCGGGAGGAGTGAAACCAACACCAGGCAGGAGCCTTCTGCCTCCGTGTGAACCGCAGCAGGGGCCCAAGGCCAGGCTGCCGGTTCCGCCGCACCACCCGGTCCCCAGCAGCCCTGCCTCATCCTTCTCACCTGCCTTCTGCCCACTCAGGCTATGGGGAAGTGCAAGTCAGGGGGCCGTCCCGGCAGACCTACCACAGGCTTCCAGGCTGTTGGTCACACTGAGCCTCTGGTTTCCAGCAAATGGGAGGAAAAGGGAGGAGACTGGCCGAAAGTGTGGTTTGTTCTCACGGAGAAGAGGGAGCAAATTTCCCAGTTCCCCAGAACGGAGACTGAGGAAGGAGCCTCAGCCAGCAAGCAAGAAATGTATTAGTGATGCCAGACTCACTTGGGACATTTTATTCATCCCTAAGGCAACTTCCCCTCAGGCAGCATGGACGGCGGCACAGGAGAAGATGATGAAGTGCCGCCCCTTGAGGTGAAGGGGGACTCACGGACCACAAAGCACAGTTCTAAAACACCAAGGAGGGGGCGACTAGCTAGTTCAGTCACAAAGGAGGTGACTCCTGATCTCGGGGCTGAGTGTGAGCCCCATGTGGGGTGTAGAGATGACTAAAATAAAATAAAATAAAATAATCAAGAGGAAGACTACAATCCAAGAGCCTAGAGGTGCGTGAGAGACATGGGCGCCCTCGAGGGCAACAGAAGCTCAGAATGTGTTGGTCTAAGGCCATCTTACCTCTAAGAACTGCTTGAGGCGTATGAAGGAACCCATCTGTCCTGAGCTTGTGACAGCTTCAATCCTACAGTGAGAGGAAGAAAATACACGGATCACAGCTGTGATTCCCACTCCCCTCTGGGAGAAGAGTTCGGGACACTGCTGATCCAGAGGAAGGGGTAGATTGAATGACTCGGAGAGACGGCTTCTGGACTAAGGATGCTGTCATTCTTCCAAAGGGTCTCGGGCTTCTTTTCAAACCAAGGGATAAAGCAGAAGAGAGGACATTCCTTTCCAAGGTCTTTGCGATCAGGCAGCGTGGGTGCTGCCAAGGCCTCTCCCCCAGCTGAAATGCCAGGGTGTTGAGAGGAATGAGAAGGGCCCCTAAAGTCGAATGCCATGACAGTGTCAAGCAAACAGCTGCAGAAACTGATTTATTAAGGAAGTTGGATTCTCTGGGTTAATTCCTGCCTGCATGTAATCACCGTCCCAAATTAGCTGGGAAGTTTGGAAAAAAACAGAGTAAAAAAAACGTCAGGTATTTGTAACCCAGATCTTCTTAATTCATTTTTCATTTAATATTTATATTATTTATATTATATATATATATATATATATATATATATATATATATATATATTTAATAAACATTTAAAAGACTCGGGTGCCTGGGTGGCTTAGTTGTTAAGCATCTGCCTTCAGCTCGGGTCATGGTCCCAGGCTCCTAAGATCGAGCCCCACATCGGGCTCCCTGCTCAGCGGGAAGCCTGCTTCTCCCTCTCCCACTCCCGCTGCTTGTGTTCCCTCTTTCCTGTGTCTCTGTGTCAGATAAATAAAATCTTAAAAAAAATTTCTTTTAAGACTCTTATTACAGTTTGAAAGCATTTATTCAAATGTCAAAGAGGTGAAGGAGAAGACATGACGTCACACGTACTACAGGTGCATCTCGAGTCAAACCCAGCACGTCACAGCGCACAGAGGCCTCTGACACCACGTGTTTCACCCACTGAATCCCATGTTGTCTAGTCAATGCGCCACATACCTGGGGAAGTAGTCTTCTTTGATGAGAAGTATCACCTTCCAGAACTGCACCTGGTACTGCTTCATGAGGGCATTCCCACACACCTACAGGAAGAGACAGGCGCCGTCAGAGCAGAGAATGCAAACTCACGCTCAGGCAAGAGACCCGTATAGCACACTGACACTTTGCCTTTACTCCTACCAAGAATTTCAGCCTCAGTGCCACCTAGCTAGTTCTGCAAGGGAATAGATGGAAAGATCTAACCTTGTTCTGAAGCATTTCTCTGTATATAACACCTCCATTACACCAGACATCCAAGAAACCAGGTATTTTAGCAAACTGGGAAATGTGAATTTAACTTATTTATTCTTCTGTGATTCTACTGAATGGAAAGCTTTCTGAAGGCATGGCATTCCTCCGAGCCATAGCAAGCAGAACACACAGAACATTACCATGTTCTCAAATTTATTCAGGATCTCTGCTCATGTTGTGTGACTTCAGGAACTCCAAGGTGAACGGAAGCATTTGGCATTCCTGGCTCGACAGCCCAGATCTGTCATGGAATGTGCTCCAAGTCTTTAACCTTTAAGAAATGTCTCCTTTCCACAGAAACCCTTACCCTCATCATATAGTGGTGGCCCCTCACTGGCAGACAGGACTGTAAAGAACCTTTTGGACGAGGGAGAGACCTGACCCAAGCAAGCTGATCAGATTTATTTTCCCAGGAATGAGGGATCACAAACAGGGGGTGACAGTCGCATTACACTGGGTGGCCACACTGAAGCAGAGGGCTGTAGCCCAGGATGGCCATCGTCTCCACTGTGCACAGAGAACTAGAGAAAGCCGGCCTGCGCAGTAAGACTGAGGAAGCCTGCGGGGAGAGCACAGGAAGGACCACTAGCCCCAGGGAGACTCTTGGTACCTGGTAACATTCTAGTTCCTGGTTCCGGGCCCACATGACAGTTGCCTGTACACTCTACCCTTGGTTCTGGGAGTCGATGCTCTATCCCTAAAACAAATGTCCCTTTCTGCTTATGCTGGGATGTACAGATATTTTCTTCTTTATAATAAGAAGATAAGCACACAGAGAAAGAAAGCACAAGGGGAGGGGTGCCTGGGTGCTCAGTGGGTTAAAGCCTCTGCCTTTGGCTCAGGTCATGATCTCAGGGTCCTGGGATCGAGCCCCGCATCGGACTCTCTGCTAGGCAGGGAGCCTGCTTCCCTTCCTCTCTCTCTGCCTGCCTCTCTGCCTACTTGTGATCTCTATCAAATAAATAAATAAAATCTTAAAAAAAAAAAAAAGAAAGCACAAGCAGAAGAAAACCCAAAAGCTAGGTTTGTCTTCAGCACTTGGGGAAAATGTGTGACAGTGACACTGGGTCCTAATGCTGCTGACCACTGGCCTCTGTTTCACACTGTTTACCAATGCAGGTCTCATGGTGACCAAAGGCTGTGTCAACCACTGTCCCTCTTGTGTGGTAACTGCATTACGTACCTCCAAGAAGTCGAAGAGGAGGGTGGCTGTCACATCTGACAGGGGTTCCATATTTAAGATTTGTGCCAACCAGCGCCAGCCATGACTTAAACCATGAGGATGAATCTGGGAGGGGAGACACTTGGTCACGATTTGATCTCATTGTATCCAGAGATCTAAACCCCCAAGGTTATCTTCCATCTGTTACTAAGTAACACGGACCCCCAGATTATCGAAATCAAGCACATGCCACAGGGCAGAAACAACACAAGATGAACAAATTCTGTTTTCACATGTGCCAACACCTTGGAACCCACCCATTCATTAAAGGAATCCCTAATCCCCATGTAGCAGCTTTGGTTTCAGGGATCCAAACAGTTACCTGTACAGACATTTTACTTATTATTCTTGGTACCCTTAGCACAGAATGGGACTCAGCAGGTACATGGTAAAGACTTGGATTCGATCCACTTACGATCCCTTCTCTTTAGGTCCCCAAGTACTTCACTTCTCCATGTCTCTAATCTGTATCCTTGGAGTAAAGCACTGGGCTAGCAGCTCAAAGCCTTGCACCCCAGCTGTGGCTTTGTCACTGGCAATGTGTGTCCCTAAAGTTCGCTGAGACCCCATCTGCTCATCTGAGACATGAGGCACCAACCAGGTCTAAAATGACACTGAACTGGGGCACCTGGCGGGCTCAGTCGATAGAGTACGTGACTCTTGATCTCGGGGTCATGAGATCAAGCCCCATGCTGGGCGTAGAACTTACTTAAATAACAACAACAACAACACCTGATACTGTATCATTTAGAGCACTCCTCTTCTAATAGAATACTAAACTTAATGACTGGCTCACAACAGACAGACACTCTTACAAACCCAGTCCCTTAAAGGCTCAACTAAGTCAGTTTTTGAACAAATAGCTTTGCTGGTCCAAGTTTCCTAACACTCAACATCAACTTCTCTAAAGCACACCAAGGGGGCCGCAGTACACACGAAGTTCTCGTGTAATGAGGCCGCCCCCGCAGCAAGAAGGGCAACAGGCCCGGGGGACAAGATACACAAATACGGTCTGACCTCTCACTGGGAGAGCAAGCCGTCTCCACTACCTCCTGCCGGCTCCCGTACGGCCACCGGAGCTGGATGATGGCGGCGTAGAGTCGGATCATCCCAGACATGCGCTTTAGAAAGTTGTCCTGCTGTTCCACTTTGGAGTCCTTCACTTGGTAGCCGAGCATCCTGCGTGGGAAGAAAAGATCCAACGTGATAAGGCCAAGGCGAGGGTGACAAATCACTGGCTTTTTAGGGCTAAAAGGAACAATCTAGTACCGTACCATTTAGCATTATTATTATTAGCAGTAATAGTCTTTTTTTTTAATTTTATTCTTTTTAAACATTTTATTTATTTGAGAGATAGAGCGAGAGAGCACAAGCAAGGGGAGAGGCAGCGGGAGGGAGACATTAGACTCCCTGCTGAGCAGAGAGCTCGACATGGGCCCAATCCCAGGACCCTAGGATCATGACCCAAGTGGAAGGAAGATGCTTAATTGACTGAGCTACCCAGGAGCCCCAGTATTAGTCTTTTTTTTTTTCTTTTTAGATTTTATTTATTTATTTGACAGAGATCACAAGTAGGCAGAGAGGCAGGCAGAGAGAGCGAG
>NC_081565.1:6927872-6928351 GCF_022355385.1 Mustela nigripes
TTTTTTTTTCTTTTTAGATTTTATTTATTTATTTGACAGAGATCACAAGTAGGCAGAGAGGCAGGCAGAGAGAGAGAGAGGTGGAAGCAGGCTCCCTGCAGAGCAGAGAGCCCGATGCGGGGCTGGATCCCAGGACCCTGGAATCATGACCTGTGCCGAAGGCAGAGGCTTTAACCCACTGAGCCACCCAGGCGCTGCTCAATATTAGTCTTTTAAAGTAGGCTTCGTGCCCAGATGAACTCTCCATCTCTTGACTGAATAGCTACATAATCTACAACTGAGCCAACCACACGCCTCAATTTTTTCTTTTTTTTTTTTTTTTTAAAGATTTTATTTATTTATCAGAGAGAGAGAGGGGGAGAGAGCGAGCACAGGCAGACAGAATGGCAGGCAGAGGCAGAGGGAGAAGCAGGCTTCCTGCTGAGCAAGGAGCCCGATGTGGGACTCGATCCCAGGACGCTGGGATCATGACCTGAATA
>NC_081565.1:6928451-7129132 GCF_022355385.1 Mustela nigripes
AGGGAGAAGCAGGCTTCCTGCTGAGCAAGGAGCCCGATGTGGGACTCGATCCCAGGACGCTGGGATCATGACCTGAGCCGAAGGCAGCTGCTTAACCAACTGAGCCACCCAGGCGTCCCTTTTTTTTTTTTTTTTAAAGATTTTATTTATTTAAATTTTTTCTTTTTTTTAAAGTAAGCTCTAGGCCCAACAGAGGGCTCAAACTCACAAGCCCAAGATCAAGAGTTCTATGCTCTACAGACTGAGCCAGCCAGGTGCCCCTTTTTAGCACTATGTATCATTATTTTTACTAAATATCATTATCTCTGCAGAATACTTTGTTTACAAAGCACGCATATGGGCAATCATATCTATGTATTACATAAGTCCCACAAGGCAAACTCACAGAATTTTTTTAAAACAATTTTTAAGCGATCTCTGCACCGACATGGGGCTTGGGCTCACAACCCCAAGACCCAGAGTCACACGCTCTACCAAAGGAGCCAGCCAGGCACCCCAAAGTCACAGGACTAATGGATATCATTACTCCCATTTGCAAATAAGGAAAATGATGCTCACAGAACTTAAGTGATTGGACATTTTGCAAATCATTAAATGATGAACCAGGGCACAATTCTAAAACCCCTGGCTCCTGGACTCAGTGTTCTTCTATGCTAATTATTGCACCTGAATCCACAAAATCCCAAAGCAGCCAGTCTGTATGAAAGACATTGGATTCTCTGATAGAACATTCCAGGTATGTATAAGGATCTGTGAAATGAAGGAGAATAAACCCCAGTTCATTTTTTTCCTCTTAGGATTATTTTTTATACACACACACACACACACACACACATATTTCTTTTTTTTTTTTTTAAGATTATTTATTTGACAGAAAGAGAGATCACAAACAGGCAGAGAGAGGGGAAAGCAGGCTCCCCGCCGAGCAGAGAGCCCAATACGGGGGCTCAATCCCAGGACCCAGGATCATGACCTAAGCTGAAGGCAGAGGCTTAACACACTGAGCCACCCAGGTGCCCCTCATTTATATTTTAGAGACAGAGAGAAACAGAGTACACAAATGAGCAAGGGGAAGGGCAGAGGGTGAGAGAGAGAGAATCTCAAGCAGACTTGGTGCCCCGCCTCCCATGACCCTGAGCTTGTGACCTGAGCTAAAACCAAGAGTCAGATGCTTAACCAACTGTGCCACCCAGGCACTTTCAAACCCCAATTTTATTTGCATTTCATTCACCCTGAGGAGAGTGAGGAGAAAAACCACCTCACCTCTGATAGTCTTCCAATGCCATTCCCTCCTTGAAAGCCGGGTAGAAGGGAACAGAGTAGGGGCACTTCCTGTGGAGGTGAGCGAGAATGAGGTCTCCCACTCTGGGGTGGAGCTCCCAGATTCCCGACGCCACGACCGCGATGGGGAATGCTGCCTCGTGGTGAGAGGCCACCTCCTCCTCTCCTTGTTTCTGTGGGAGCAGAGACAGGACTGCTTTAGTTACTAGGGAGAGAAGCTTAAAGGCTGTGCACCAGCCTCTCCCCAGACTTCTGGCTACAAGGTTTCTCACCACGAATTTCTCTGCCAGCTTGTACTGCACGAAGTCCAGGCCCTGTGGGTTCAGGGTGACGGACACGGAGTGCCCGCCACACTGAACGGGTTTTCCAGAGAGCAGGCTGTGGATCTTGTCGAAGATCTCCTTCAGCTTTGAGCCTGGGAATGACAAAGTCGGTTAAAAGACTCTACTGCAAACCACTCTGCTTCTCATCATTGCATTAAGAAGGCCTCCACAAGGTCAGAACCTGAAGCAAAAATACTTTTGCAGAAAAAGATATGACACACAAATAAAATATGAGCTGCCTGGGGTGTACAAGTGCATGAAACGTGGTACCATTTCAAAGGAGCTCCTTGTTTGGGAATGAACGCCTTCTGAAGCGGACACACTGAACAGAGCAGGAAACGGTACGGAAACAGGTGTGCAGCGGCTACCAAGCCCAGGAGCTGTGGCCGACATCCCTAGAGGGGTCATTTGCGTCTCTGGGAAAACCTTTCTAAAGGATCTTCCCAGCTCTCAGTGACTCCCCCTTCCCCGGGACCGGCCTCCCTCATCCACAGACACGCTGAGGTGGGCTCGTGGTGGCTGTGCGCCCCAGGCCCACACTGGCTACGGTGTGACGAGGAGTAACCAGCTGAGGCAATCAGCTAGCGACTGAGTCACCTCCTGGAAGTGACTGGCCCGGCTACATACGTGCTCACGAACGCCACACCCCTGCACCTGCCAAGTGGTCTGAAGAACAGTGGTCTACCTCGTGAGATCAGAGATGTGCAGAGGGAAGATGAGAAAAAAGGTTCCTAAGGTTTCTAACTGCTGAGACCTAGCCCCATTCCTGCCAGCAGGTTCTGAGAAACACTCCTGTAGCTTTAGAATAAATGCCTTTTTTGGGGCCTAAGCAGATCTAAATTGGTCTTCATTACTCAAATCTTACTGAGACACCAAAATAGCAGCTCCCACTCCTGCTAAGTCACACTTCTGTACTACTTTCCTGATGGTTTCAAAGGACCAAAATTTCCCATCAGCCCCCTTCTCTGTGCTGCTCCAGTTAGGAAAGTCAGCTCCCAACCCTCTGCATGGCATGGCCTCCCACATCCCATATGCCACACCAGCACCGAAGACATTTAAATTCAGCTCCAAATCTAACCACTCATGGATGTCTGCCTTTCGAGAGGCAGGAATCAGACCCTCTCCTTCTCCGTCCTCAGCAGGTACTGGGCCCTGACTCCAGAGCATGTCTGCCTCTGGCTCTTCAAGGACTTAACCCTGATGGTGCAGATGAAGGGCGTAGGAAACGTGCAGTAAGTGCAGCCCAGCCAAACTCGGACCTGCTCAGAGGTGAAGAATGAAACAGGACTGGGGAGCCTGAGGAGAGGAGTCAGGGCGTGGCCTGGCCGTCATGTGAAGCTTGCCCTCATTGATGCTGTGAGCAAAGGAAATGGCGCTTTAAAGTCCTGAAAGTGATTCATGTTTATTTGTACCTTGCCCTGATCTGGAGAGAACTTTCAGGCAGCAGAGTGATACGTACGTTCTGCCATAGCCCCTCCCGTGGGCAAGAACTGCAACTTGTCGACACATTCTAGGCCAGGAGTGAGTCAGGGGAACTGGGCCCCCAGCTAAGTCAGAGCAGCTTTTCCACTGTTCATGCTTGCCAGCCACCGGGCCACACAGCTTGTAAGCTGGAGGCTTCCACATCTAGAGCTCGAGAGAAATGAACCACTGTTTCTGAACGAGAGAGAGAAGGGTCTTTCCCCTATCTAGTTCTCACTCTCTAAAGCTCAGTCTCCGGAGAGATCAGGAAGACTTTCTAAAGTATGAAGGTAGGTTTCAAGCTTGGACAAGCTAATATTATAAGACAAAAGGAAAGAAGGCGAGTCACATCCTAGGTTCCTGGAGCGATGTCTTCAGCAGGGATTTTCAACATCACGTAAGAGCCTTTCTAAAGAACTTACTGTTAACAGTGCAGCTTATTTATAAAAAGCTAGTCAACCAACGTGTAACAAGTACCTTCTATGTGCTGAACAAGAAACAAAGGACAGTAAGACCTAACTCATACATGCGTGATCCAATGTCACCTGTCTGAACAGACTCTGCCTACAGGAACCTTACAGAGGAGGAGATCTGGAGTCTTAAAAAACAGAACAAAGTGAAGCGGAGGGCCACGTTCTTAACTCCTCTGACCAACCTGCAATGGTGGAGATTTGGCTCACTGGGATGGTGGCAGCCTTCTGGAGGTCCATCTTTATCTTTTTGACCTGCCGGGAGAGAACAGGGAGAGGCAGGCAGTGTTTGGAAGGGCTGAGTAGATGCCAGGAGGATTATGGAATGTGACACGCTAGCGACATTCCTTTGGGACACGAGGCTGTTTACAGAACTACCAGGCCCCAAGGGTTCCCAATCTACAGCCCTTCCTACCTGACTATCTTTGCTGTTGGTCAGTTCCTCAAAGGCCAACACGCACTGACTAGAAGCATCCTGCAGCTGCTGGTACCACTGCATTGTACTGTCCTGTACCTTCACCTGGAGGTCTGAGAAAAGAGAGCCTTCTGTGATAGCTAGCATTCACTGAATACTATTTGTTTGTTTATTTGTTTAGTAAAGATTTCATTTATTTATCTGACACAGAGAGACACTCGAGACAGGGAACACAAGCAGGGGGAGTGGGAGGGGAGAAGCAGGCTTCCCATGGAGGTAGGGAGCCCGATACGGGGTTCAATCCCAGGACCCTGGGATCACGACTGGAGCTAAAGGCAGATACTTAATGACTGAGCCACCCAGGTACCCCCACTGAACACTTAAAAATATATGTATATGTATATATATATGTATTTTTTTTAAGATTTATTTATTTGACAGAGAGAGATCACAAGCAGGCAGAGAGGAAGCAGGCTCCCTCCTGAGCAGAGAGCCCAATGCGGGGCTCGATCCCAGGACTCTGAGATCATGACCCAAGCCGAAGGCAGCAGCTTAACCCACTGAACCACCCAGGCGCCCCTATATATTTAAGCAATCTCTACCTCCGGTGTAGGGCTCGAACCCATGACCCAGAGATCAAGAGCCGCACACTCTTCTGCTGAGCCAGTCCAGCGCCCCTTCAGCAAACACTTAATATGAGCCAGGCACTGTTCTCATCAGCTGATATAGATATTGTTTTCATTGTCACAATAATCCTACAAAGTAGATAGCATTATTATCTTTGTTTCCTAGATAAGGAAGTAGGTGTAGAAAGGTTAATTTGCCAACGTCACATTGCCAGGAAGTAGAAAAACTACATTCCCATGGATCTGGCTCCAAAGCCAGCCTTCAACCATTATGCTATACTGACCCTCTCCTATGTATTAAATGAGCATCTACTGTGTACAGATTTATTTTACACTTAGAAGGCTGAAAAGTGATTGTTACATTATTTTAAAGACTCAGAGCAGTTGAGATGCCTGGGTGGCTCAGTCAGTTAAGCGTTTGCCTTCGGCTCAGGTCATGACTCCAGGGTCCTGGGATCAAGTTGCGCATCAGGCCCCCTGCTCAGCAGGGAGTCCACTTCTCCCTCTGCCTGCAGCTCCCACTGCTTATACTCTCTCTCAAATAAATAAAATCTTAAAAAAAAAAAAAAAACCCCAAACCAAAAACCCAAATCCAAATACCTTGGAGAAGCAAAACCTGGGATAATACATCTACCAGAACAATACATAATTTTAAGTCCCCATGGCAAGCATCTGGCGACACATCAACCAGACTGCATGTAAAGTCAGTAAAAACTCAGTAGTAAATTTTACTTCATATAAAAGTTCTGGTATATCGTCCTGAAGCTTAACACCGTATTGAAACACATGCTTGTTTCCTTTCACATTCTGGATGAAAAGACCGTATCCACAGCAGCACCCACCTTCATTCTGTTTCCCTCCTGGGCCCTGGCTGGGAGCTGGGGCCTCTCTGGGGACCTCCGGGCCCTGCTGCATTTTTGACTCCTGCCCCTTTTCTCGGGCCGCCTCTTCATCCTGCCTCCTCTTGTCCTCACGGGCCCTGGTGATCTCCTGCTGCAAGCTTGTCAGGAGGTCCCGCATTTCCTGCAGGGCTCTCTCCGCCACAGCCTGGTCCTCTGCTGTGGGAAAGCCGTTCTGTCAGGGGGACAGAGGGAGAATTTGGTGTCCCTTCTCTAGGCACCTGTGAAGCCGAACCACAACTCACACATGAGTCAACAATTTCTAAGTTGGAACTGCTGCACCAGTGGAGTGCCCATGTTCAACATGTTGATGCCGACTGTCTCCTGTTCTCTTAAAGGCAATGAACGATTTACTGTCACAACCACAGACACGCCCGAGTACGGATTCTTCCATGCTCTCACCAACATTGGCTGGAATAACTTTTTACAAGTTTGTGACAGTAGTCTAGATAAAAATGATACTGTGTTTGGGGACCCCTGGGGGGCTCAGTTGGTTAAGCAACTACCTTCAGCTCAGGTCATGATCCTGGTGTCCCAGGATCAAGTCCCTTATCAGGCTCCCTGCTCAGCAAGGAGTCTGTTTCCCCCGCTGATCCGTCCCCCTCTCACACTCTCTCTCTTTCATTCTCTCTCTCAAATAAATAAATAAAATCTTTTTTTTTTTAAAGATACTGTTTTGTTTTATTTTAAAGATTTTATTTATTTATTTGACAGAGAGAGATCACAAGTAGGCAGAGAGAGAGAGGAAGAAGCAGGCTCCCTGCTGAGCAGAGAGCCCAATACGGGACTCGATCCCCAGGACCCTGAGATCATGACCTGAGCCGAAGGCAGCGGCTTAACCTACTGAGCAACCCAGGCACCCCTGTTTTGGTTTTTTTAAAGATTTTATTTATTTGACAGAGATCACAAGTAGGCAGAGAGGCAGGCAGAGAGAAGGGGAAGCAGGCTGCCTGCTGAACGAGAGCCTAATGCGGGGCTCAATCCCAGGACCCTGAGATCAAGACCTGAGCCCAAGGCAGAGGCTTAACCCAGATCATGACCTAAGCCGAAGGCAAAGGCTTAACCCACCCAAGTACCCCGATACTGTGTTTTAATTTGCATTCCATATATTAATGGTGATTTTTACACTTAATTTCAGGGGGCACCTAGATGGCTTAGTCAGTTGAGCATCTGCCTTTGGCTCGGGTTGTGATCTGAGGGTCCTAGAATGGAGTCCCATATCTGGCTCTCTGCTTGGCAGAGGGAGGGAGCCCTCTCCCTCTGCTTGTAGCTCCCCCGGCTTGTGTGCTGTCAAATGAATAGATAAAATCTTAAACAAAATAAAACAAACACTTAGTTTCAAATTTACCAATTATATTTCTCCTTTTACAGCTGCTTGTCCTGTCCTTTGCTCATCTTTCTGTTAGTGGAATGGAAGTAGACAGAGAGTGATTTATTTACCTTTTCTCCCATAGATCTTAAGAGCTCTCTCTGAACAAGGACATGAAATTTTGGTCTGCTATAAATGTTACAAATGTTTCCTAAGTTATGACGTGTCTTTCAGTTTTGTGTACTTTTATCTATTGATCCTTCCCATTATGACTTGTTTTCGTTGCTATGCCTCCACATCTTAACATAACTCAAACATTCACCTAGATTTTTTCACTGAACATGATTTATTTCTGTTTGTCTCTTTGACAAAGATTATGGAGTTAGATGAAAGAATGGTACAAATTTAATCTTTTTTATATTATTTGACAGAGAGCGAGCGAGCATCAGTAGGGGGGAACAGGAGAGGGAGAAGCAGGCTTCCCACTGAGCAGGGAGCCTGATGCAGGGCTCAATCCCAGGACCCCGGGATCACAACCTGAATTGAAGACAGACAACCTACTGAGCCACCCAGCCATCCCTCCTTTTTTTGTTTTTTGATTTTTAAAGATTTTTACATCTTTATTGAGATTGAGTGTAAGATAGAGAAAGCACGAGAAGGGAGGAGCAGAGGGAGAAGCAGGCTCCTCTCTGAGTAGGGAGCCCTGTGCAGGGCTCAATCCCAGGATCCTGGGATCATGACCTGAGCCAAAGGCAGACATTTAACCGACTGAGCCACCCAGGTGCCCCTAATCTTTACTTTTACAATTCTAAATAGATTTTATTTATTTATTTGACAGAGATCACAAGTAGGCAGAGAGGCAGGAAGAGAGAGAGAGAGGCGGAAGCAGGCTCCCTGCTGAGCAGAGAGCCGGATGCGGGGCTCGATCCTAGGACCCTGGGATCATGACCTGAGCTGAAGGCAGAGGCTTTAACCCACTGAGCCACCCAGGTGCCCCTGAAATGATAACTTAAAAAAAAAAAAAAAAAAAAAAGATTTATTTGAGAGAGAGAGAGAGAGAGATGGCTCACAAGTAGGTGGAAGGGCAAAGGGAGAGGGGAAAAGCAGACTCCCCGGATGAGCATGGAGCCTGACGTGGGCTCAATCCCAGCCCTCTAAGATCATGACCCGAGCCGTAGGTAGACGCTTAACCGACTGAGCCACCCACCTACCCAGATCAAGAGTAGCATGCTTCTATGACCAAGTCAGCCAGGTGCCCTCGGTATTCACTTTCTTTTTTTAATATATTTTATTTTTAAGTGATCTCCGCACCCAACACAGGGCTTGCACTCATGACCCTGAGAGCAAGAGTCACGTGCTCTACAGACCGAGCCAGCCAAGTATCCCTCACTTTTTTAAGATTGCATTTATTTATTTGACAGAGAGAGACACAACGAGAACAGGAACACAAGCCAATGGAGAGAGGGAGTGGGAGAAGAAGGCTCCCCACTGAGTGGGGAGCCCAAAGCAGGGCTTGATCCCAGGACTCTGGGATCATGACCTGAGCTAAAGGTAGATGCTTAATGACCGAGGCACCTAGGCACTCCCTGCCAGGTACCCCTAATTTAAATTTTTTTTTTTAATTTAAATTCAGTTCTTCAGGCACAGTAGCCATATTTTAAGTCCTCAGCAGCTACATATAGCTAATGGCTACTATGTCGCAAAACATACATATGGAACATTTCCATCACCACAGAAAGTTCTGTCGGATGGCACCACAGAAAGTTCTGTCGGATGGCACTGTCCTTAAGTTGCCAGTTCACAGAAAATACAGACAATAAAGAAACCTAATACAATATACCACGGGGTTAGGGTTAGCAATTGCATTCTGGAGTTTTTCAGAATGTAGGAAATTTTATAGAACCAATGATCCAGATTCTTTGATAATTAAATGGTAAGGAAAAAGAAATAAGGGATATGGAGTCTTGAGATTAAAAGACTTAATTAAGAGACAAAAACCAAAAGGCTGAACCTTGTGTAGATGGTAATGTTCCAACCAACTGTTAAAAAATTCTGAGACAGGAGTGCCTGGGTGCTGTTGGTTAAGCATCTGACTTCAGCTCAGGTCTGATCACAGGGCTCCGTGCTCACTGGGGAGGCTGCTTGTCCCTCTGCCCTTCCCCCTGCTGGAGCATGTGCATGCTCTTTCTCTCTCTCTTTCAAATAAATAAATAAGATCTTAGGAAAAAATTTTACACAAGTGGAAAAATTTGAACACTGATTAGATATTTGGTCATAGAAGTTATTGGCTTTTTCAGATGTGATATTAGTATTCTGGTTATGTGAGCAAAAAATTTTATCTTTTAGAGATACATACAAAGTATTTTCCCAGATAAAGTAATTAGGTCTGAGAATCATCCTAAAGCCATTTGGGAGAGGGCATACAGCTGGAAGGAGAGATGAAACAAGACTGCCATGTGTTGAGTCTTGCTCAAGCCGGAGAATGGTTGCATAAGGTTCATACCGCTATTCTAGGCTTGAAAAACACTTGGAGGCTTAAAATTTTACAAAAGGAAAGGTAAAGAAACGCTATAAAGCTAATTCAATGGGAATGATAAACTATAAAAATAAACTTCTGCCTCAAATATGATAAATGCCTAAAGTTCTTAATATGTAGAACACATATCAGCTGAATTTTTAAAACAAAAACTCGGGTAGAAATATGAACTAAGGGCAAGAACATACAATTCATGGGGTGCCTGGGTGGCTCAGTGGGTTAAGCTTCTGCCTTCAGCTCAAGTCATGATCTCAGGGCCCTGGGATCGAGCCCCATATCAAACTCTCTGCTTGGATTCCCCCTATCTCTGCCTACTTGTGATCTCTCTGTGTCAAAATAGATAAAATCTTGAATAAAGAAAAAGAACATACAATTCATAAAAATGTGAATTGCAGGGGGAGACTCTGGCTGGCTCAATAGAGTCAACAGAGCAGATGACTCGATCTCAGAGTCATGAGTTCAAGCTCCACGCTGGGCATGGAACCTACTTTAAAAAAAAAAAAAAAAAGTGGGGCACCTGGGTGGCTCAGGGTCCTGGGATCAAGCCCGGCTCAGTGGGAAGCCTGGTTCCCCCACTCCCACTTCCCCTGCTTGTGTTCCTCTCTTACTGTCTCTGTCAAATAAATAAACAGAATCTTAAAAATATATATATGAATTTGTACAAGTTTTGGGTAAGAATTAAGAACCTTAAAATTCTCTGACCAAGTAATTCTATTTCTAGGAATTTTTCTCAAAGAAATACAAGACATATATAAAATGTTATCAGTACAGGGGCGCCTGGGTGGCTCAGTGGGTTAAAGCCTCTGCCTTCAGCTCAGGTCATGATCCCAGGGTCCTAGGATCGAGCCCCGCATCTGGCTCTCTGCTCAGCAGGGAGCCTGCTTCCGCCTCTCTCTCTCTCTTCCTGCCTCTCTACCTACTTGTGATCTCTGTCAAATAAATAAATAAAATCTTAAAAAAAAAAAGGATTTAAAAAAATAATAGCACTACAGTGCTATGCATGATAGTATAAATACAAAAACCAAAATGTTCAACAGTAGGCATTTTTTTTTAATCATTTGGCATGATTAAATGTGGGAAATGTCCAATTCTGACAACTTCTACATGTCACAGCGATACCTGCAGTTTTTAACACTGCTTTAATTAAAAACATCAAAATATTGTTAATGGTTATCGTAATTATATATTCAAAATACAATGTTAACTGAAAAAAGCAATGCACATTCCTGTGAGGTTTTAACTTTTACCACAGTTTTGCAGGTGTTCAATAAAATGTTACAGAACGAACGCCATTATTTTGTGATCAGAATAAACAATGAATTGTTTACCCAAAGACAGGACACCTGATATGTACAGGATTCCAATTTGGGATGGGGATAACTGCCCCCACACACAGAGTCCTTCTGGGGGAAGTAAGATGAACTGCTAACCAGGATTATCTCTTCTAGGTCCCTCTTCCACGTCCCTCACCTCAGACGTGGCCCGAATGATCCCCGAGACAAGGCTGCACAGCTGGTTGCCTCGGGTCCGGAGGGCAGCCGGGTCGAGCTTTAGCAGGTCTCCGTGCGGCTGGGCCTCGGAGGCGTCCAGCTGCTGGTTGAGGTGCAGCACCTCCTCCTGCAGGGCGTAGAGGCTCCGCAGGCGGGCCTGGCCTTCTTCCTTCCGCAGCCGCTCCTGCTCCGCCTGCTTCAGCCGCTGCTGCTCGGCCTCCCGCAGCTTCAGGTTGAGAATCTACAGAAAGGGCGGTCTGGTTACCTGTCTCTGTGGCACCCCTGGGCCTTCTCCTTCTACATCCCCCCGAGCCTTACTGGGCCCAGGACTGGAAGAGGACGGCCCAAGGTGAGCCCCGTGGAGGCGCGATCTGGGCCAGGTCCTCCACGCAGGTTGGCTAAAAGCCGACTCGGGGCAGGTTAGAGCCAGACCCGGAAACACCCAGATGGATTCTCCCAAGCTCTGACCTTCGCTCTGTGACGATGCTCAGCTTTCAGCTTCTCTTGGTGGCCCAGGGCCTCTCTGGAGCTGCTCAAGAAAGGGCAGAAGGGCAGTCAGGTGTGCTTCCCAAAAACATCTTAGCTCCCCTCTCCTGAAAGCCTTTCTTCTCTTTGTGATGCACTGGTCATCATTCAAAGTTAGAAGCTTCTCTGGCTCTTTTGTTTGGACATTTCAGGCCTCAGAAGCAGCCCAACTCACTCCCTTTGGGATGCTGCTGAGCACGCGGACGGCTGACTTACCTCTTCTCCATCACTTCCCGGAAGTCCCGGAGCTCCTTATGATGTTGTAGCTCCTTCCGCTCATCAAAGCGCTTTAGCTGCTCACATGCCATTTCGGAGAGGGCTCGCACCTTCCTCTCCTGCTCCTCTTGCCACTGCCTCAGGCCCTCCTGCAAAGGATCGGCACCAGCTCTCTGCCACTTGCTCGCTCACCCACGGGGACTGCCCTCCCGCCGGTTCTTGGCTCCGGAGACACTCAAGGGCACGGATCCAGCTGCTTACTTCTCAGAAGCTACACTTGAGTTCCGTCTCCCCTCTAGGTGGATGTTTACACTCAGCTGTTTTGGAAAGCTCCTCCAATTTGCCCCATTCAGTTTCTGTCACTCCCGTATCCGCTGAGAATGAACACGTATCTACCAACACAGGATCAAACAGCCCTGCGCACCTATGCCTCCAACGTGTGCATGCTGATGATGGTTCCAGAGTGACCGGCAGAAATCCTCATCGGAGTCCATAAACATGCTGTGCCCATTCCTACCTCACTCCTTTCCTTACCTTATCATCTCTGCCTCCACCCCCTCCCCCACCTCCAGGTAGGACAGTCCCCTTCCTCTATTCCTAAGGGCATCAGGTATCCCACTCCCACTCGTGAGAGTACTCTCACATGTTTTTTTTTTTTTTCTTTTAAAGATTTTGTTTATTTATTTGACAGAGATCACAAGTAGGCAGAGAGAGGCAGGCAGAGAGAGAGAGAGAGGGAAGCAGGCTCCCTGCCGAGCAGAGAGCCCAACGCGTGACTCGATCCCAGGACCCTGAGATCATGACCCGAGCCAAAGGCAGTGGCTCAACCCACTGAGCCACCCAGGCACCCCTCTCACATGGTTTTTTAGGGCGACCTTGACATACTAACTATCAAAAGTTAAAGTGTATAAATCCTTTGACATTAGTTTAATTTTAGGAATCTATCCTGAGGAAACATTTGCAAGCCTGTGCAAAGATATACGTCCAGGACGCTTACAGCGGCCCTGCGGATGACGGCAATAAATTTAGAACAATTTAAATTAACCGGGGATTGCCTGGACCTCTGACAGTGGGTGGGACTAAGAACACCCGGCAGCCTTCAAACAGCACGAGCTGCTCCACGAACTGGGATGAAGATACAGCAACATGTATTGTGAAGACACTACGTTATCCTATTTTAAAGCTTCCAGTGCAAGAATGCAAAGCGACCACAAGCATACATAACCTCGCCTCTGAGCCTCTGTATAAACAAGAGAATTGGGAAGGAAAAAAAGACTCAACAACGGAGAGCACATGAGCTCGTCAGCAGGGAAAAACTTTCAACACGCTTCTGGAAGATAGAAAGTTTCTGTGGAGGAATGTGGCCCGACAGAGCAGGGCTGAGAAAAGGCGAGGACGCACACACGCACGCACTTGCACGCGCGCGCACAAGCGGGCTACGGCCCTAGAGCCAACCTAGCAGAACGCCGCCGAAGAGGCTCCAGACAGGGAAATGCCAGAGCTGAAATCAGGTGTGGTTCATGGGGCTGAAAGCAGAAACAGCTGAGTGTTTGTGGAAAAAATAGTCAGCCCTTACCCCCGCCCCAAGATCATGAGATTAGAACAGCCAACAGCCAGGTACGTGTGCTGTAATGATTTTTTTTTATATCTTTCTCATGTGTTTCTTTGCCTGTATCTTTGGCAAAGTACCTCTACTTTGGCCCATTTTGTGCTTGATTTGTTTTTACTGTTGTCCTGTGTAATGATTTAAAAAGAGATCCGCGCATTCTCAGACATCCTCCCGCCTCCTGCACTTCGCCCTGAGCAGAGCTTCAAGACTGCCCTGACCAAAAGAGCACGGCAAAGAGAAAGAATGTTACACAACTTCCAAGACCATGTTATTAAAGGCCACACGACTCGGCCAGTGTTTCTTAGGATGCTTTGCTCTCAGAACCCGACCGCCATGCTATGAGGAAGCCCTGCCATGGGGAGAGGACAGACGTTCCAGCCAACAGCGCACTTCACCTGCTACCCCGGTGGCAGGGGAAGCCGCTCAAAGAACTCTGGCCCCAGCCGCCACAACCTCCTGGCCTCTAAGTGAGGACCACCCAGTGGAGCGGGTTGACCTCCAGAAACGTGAAAGACAGTGACAAAATGCAGTGATGGTGGCAAGCCGCAAGTCTGGGGGTGACTGATTACATGATCACACACACTCCCACCCCAAAAACATGCAGAGTTCCTCCCTGTAAGAAAATGAAAAACCTGTCTGGAGATAACTAGACTGTCTAGCATGGAGGCTGATGTTCCAGAACAATACCCTAGGAACGCCGACACTCAGGAAGCCCGAAAGCATGATAATCTTGCTTCTGACTATGGACCTGGAAGCCTTGATCCAACCCCTGGCAAAGGAAGGTCCTCAGCTATTAGAGGAAACTCTGTACCCTAGGAGATCAAGGTGAACAACTGGAAAATAATGAATCTACAAGAAATAGCTACTTCAAGGAACACAATTAAATCTGAAAAAAGGACTCTAGTATGATATGAGAGTAAAATGCTCTGAAAAAAGAATAAGTGGAGAATAAGAAAAAACTCATCATTTAAAATATACATATATATATACATGTCTTTTCAAACCACAATGGAGGAATAAAATAAAGAAATCTTCTGGAAAACAGAGAAAGACAAAAGGAAAATGAGAGACAGAATAGGAGAAATAGGGAATTAATCTAGGACACCCCATCTCTAATAAAAGTTCCCAGAAAGAAACAAGGAAATGGAGGAAGACAGACCAATCAAAGGGAAAACATTTCCCAGAGATGAAGGACGTAAGTGTTCAGCTGAAAGGGCCCCACCTATCCAGGATCTACCCACTTCCCACTGTGCACATTGCTACCACCCAAGTGGAAGCAGCCATTGCCTTTCATTCCGAGTGCGACGGCTTCCACCTACTTTGTACTTAGTTCTCTCGTTTACTCCTACCTCTCCTTACCAGTGTAGATTCCCCATGAGGGCCTGGATTCGTGTCTGCTTTGCTCAGTATTTTCTCTAGACAACAGCATCCAAGTGCTCAGCAAGCACATGACAGCTATTGGTTGACTCAGTGAATGAATGAATGAATGAATGGAGGGCTGATGCTAGAAGACTCGCACTTTATAAACTCATGTCCTCTGTGGAATGTTCACAAAATCATGCATTGCTTTTCTAATTAAAAAATAATAAAGTCAGCTCTTTGGGTTCAGATCTAGTTGGTTGTGACATGGCAAAGGCACCCAGAGGGTTGGAATCCTCTGTAAATACAGGAGCAGTTATGGGGCCTCCCTCAGGAAAATGGTGGAGAAGACTGAAATAAACCAGCACACGCCAAGTACACGTGCTTCCTCTATGGCAAAAACAAGACGAAAAGACGAGCTGTGGGGAGCTGGCACTGTGGTTCCTCCATGAACACGACAGCCGGTGGGGCCCGGACCTACGGCATTTGAAACACCGCTAGCCTATAATAAATGGGTTACTTTATGTAACGTAATTATATTGGTTCGTTGTTAAATTTATGAATTAGGTGTTCCAATTTCTGTTGCCTTAATGTTGTTTTCTCAAAAGACTTGGGAATTAAAATCTTTCTAATTTTTATTGGCAAAGTATGAAAAAATAATAAAGTCAAATAAATTATTAAAGTACTGTTAATCTTTCCTCAGGAGGCTGTTAAGATCCATCTTCTCAGTATAACCTTATCTTTTGTTTTTTTAAAGTTTTTATTTATTTATTTGACAGAGAGAGATCACAAGCAGGCAGAGAGGCAGGCAGAGAGAGAGGAGGAAACAGGCTCCCTGCTGAGCAGAGAGCCCGATGTGGGGCTCGATCCCAGGACCCTGAGATCATGACCCGAGCCGAAGGGCAGCGGCCCAACCACTGAGCCACCCAGGCGCCCCAGTATAACCTTATCTGATAGCCCCAGATCATCTTCAAATTCTGAAGAAGTAAATGGAAGCCAGGAAAGTCCAAGTAATTTTCTTGAAGTCATATATAAATCCTAGAAGAGCTAGGATTTGAACCCAGATCTCCCTTCAGCAAGCTCCCTTGTGACTGCTACATTACACTATCTCCCCAAATGAATCAGGGGCTTCCAGCACTGGCGATAGGACAATTAGCACGGGGTAGACATCCATGACGCCTGCAGAACTGCGCTGACGTATGGCTCCCTCAGGTCAAGCCTGCCGGACCTCATGGGTCACTTACCGCCCCTCTCATCCTGTGTACCAGCTCATACATTCGGATGCAGCCTTCCACCTGGATCCCCCGGGAGGACTGAAGTACCATAGGTTCTGTATGCCGGGACTCATGTTTGCCCTATATAGACAAAAAAACAGAAAAATTAAGCATTCTAGATGGTAAACTTGGTGTTATCCCTTCTAGATGGAAACCACATCCCTACTTATGAGTAATAACCATAAGAACAATAAAACAATTTAGGTTAGAACCAGTGTGCTTGGGGCACCTGGGTGGCTCAGTCATTAAGCATCTGCCTTCAGCTCAGGTCATGATCCCAGGGTTCCGGGATCGAGCCCCACATTGGGTTCCCTGCTCGGCAGGAAGCCTGTTTCTCCCTTTCCCACTCCCTCTGCTTGTGTTCCCTCCTTCCCTCGATCTCTCCTGCTATCAAATAAATAAATAAGATTTTTAAAATTAATTTTTTTAATTTTTTATTAACATATAATGTATTATTAGCCCCAGAGGTACAGGTCTGTGAATCGCCAGTTTTACACACTTCACAGCATCACCATAGCACATACCTTCCCCATTTGTCCATAACCCCACCACCTTCTCCCTACCGGCCTCCCCCCAGCAACCCTCAGTTTGTTTTGTGAGATTAAGAGTCTCTTATGGTTTGTCTCCCTCCCAATCCCATCTGGTTTCATTTTAAATAAGTAAAATCTTAAAAAAAAAAAAAAAGAACGAACCAGTGTGCTTTTCATGATGTTGATCTTGTTCTAACTGTTTTCCTCAGTAAAGGAAATAATAATATAAATTATATTTATGTAGTAATATATAAACCAATGAATGGCTTGTTGCTCTGGACAGTTTTTTTGTTTGTTTGTGCTTCATTTTTCCCCTTTCTTCTGATAGTGTCCGTTTGTGCTGAGGTGGTTTGGATGGGGCAATCCCAGCCCACATCCCATAATCAACACACTCAACGTGGAGCTCAAACTCACGGCCCTGAAACAAGAGTCGCACACTCCGCCACCACACGAGCCAAGCGGGACCCCTTAAACTTCAACTTTTTGGCCACCACTGCCTACAATCTCCCACTGAACACAAACCTTACCTCAGGTCCATCTGGAGTTGCTGAGGAGGATGGTGAGCAGGCAGGGGTTCTGACAGGCGATCCAGGAACACATGAAGGTTGGTCGAGGGCGGAGGCGGATCTAGAGGATGCTGAGGTCTCAGAAGAAGGTGGGTTCTCTTGTGTGTGAGGTAAGACATGGTCTACCACCCAGCCGGAGTACGAAGACAGCTTGGGAAGAGACATACATTCTTCCAAGACATCCTACAGAGAAGAAGAGGGTGAAGCCCAGTGTGTATGTCAACTAATTCAAGCAACTGGAAATAATTTTGTCCTTACTTCCCACTACCTGCCTTACTGGTAATCTACGAAGGCCTGAATAAAGACACACACACACACACACACCAAAGACCCATTCTCATTGTATTAACAATTAGAGATGAAGAGAAAGTAGTTTGTTTGCTTCTTTCTCTTTCTCTCTCTTTCTGCCTGAAATGGCTCAGTCAGTGAAGCATCTGCCTCTGGCTCAGGTCATGATCCCAGGGTCCTGAGATGGAGTTCTGCATGGGGCTCCCTGCTCAGCAGAGAGTCTACTTCTCCCTCTGCTCCTTGCCTCCCACACGGCTTCCTCTATCTTGCAAAAATAAATAAATAAAATCTTTTAAAACAATAGGCATGGACAAATGGATACTCACCTAAAGGCCAATGCCTTAAAACAAATGGGATTTATAATAGAAAGCCTATAAAGCAAGTTCTAGCCGCCCTGTAATATGTGTGCAACAACTGACTCAACTCTACCAGTTACCTACTATCTCTGTGGAGCTGCCATACAGCGCTTCAAACCAGAGAAGCTTGTACTATTTCACCGCAGTTAAAATACACATCAATTCTGGCTGAGAACTTGACTCAATGTCACGAAAATATGACCAGGAAGTATGGGAAAAGGCTACAACAGCGATTGCAAGCTCTGACTGTGGAACCAACCTTTCTTAGCCTGAGTTCCATCCCTGCATTTCACTTACCTGCGTGACCATGAGCAAGTTACCTAACCCCTCCGTGCTTAGGCTTCATCGCTTCTAAAACCGAACAATAAAGGATCCACCTCAGGAGATTTGGAGAGGATTAAATGAATAATAAATGGCTTAAAAGACTACCTGGCCCATAATAACTACTCAAAAATTATAAGTTACTATTTTCCGTAGATCAGTGGTTCTCCAGCAGGATCAGTTTCACCCTCAAGTACATGTCTGGAGACATTTTTTGTTGTCACCACTGGGAGTGTGTTATTGGCATCTAGTCAGTGGAGGCCAGGGATGCCCTTACACAACCTACACTGTAAGACAGCAGCGGCAGCCCTTCACAACAAAGAACTATTTGGCTCAGCCCAAAGTGTCAATAATGCTACAGCTGACAGATACTGATCTAGACCACAGGCACACATCCCATGTGCAATAAAAAGATATTCAATCCACGGAAATAATCCAGACACAGAAGCAAACAGGCTATATGCACACTTATAAAGTAATGGGACTCATTTCCAAGACGTAATAGAAATAATGTTGAGACAACACCCTTTTCCTCATTCCTTACACCGAAGTATATTCCAGGGCCAAAGTTTGAAACGTAAAAACAATAAAACCACACATACAAAACCAACCATAAACATAAAAAATGTCAACTGACAAACTAGAAAAAAGTATGTCCAATATGTATCCTAGATAAAGGGCTACTATTATCCCTAACATATAAAGAACTTGTAAAATTTGGGGTGAAGAAAAACTCCACTAGAAAAATGAGAAGACATAAATCAAATTACAAAAAAAAGACATAAAACTGGCTCCCAATGGGACGCCTGGGTGGCTCACTCAGTTAAGTGTCTGCCTTTGGCACAGGTCATGATCCCATGGTCCTGGCATGAGTCCCACATCAGGCCTCTGAGCAAGGGGATCCTGCTGCACTCTCTGCCTGCTACTCCCCCTGTCTGTGTGTGCTCACGCGCTCTCTCTCTCCTTCTGACAATAAATAAAATCTTAAAAAAAAAAAAAGATTAAAATTGATTCTTGAATATATGAAAAAAATGTTCTATCTGAATCACAAAAGGCACTGTAACACGATCCTGAGATTTCATTCTTACCCGTTAGATAATCAGAAATTAGAGGTATAATAGTACATTCTGTTGACAAGGCTGCAGGCAAAAAGACACAGCCTTTGTTGACTGGAAGGCAATTTGATGCATCCGTAATGGGGAGAAGGGGACACCTTTTGACCCAGCAATCTCAAGTCTCAGAGTTTATCCTGAGGACACATTTCCCACACAATGAAAATACATAGGCACGCGTACACACACACACACAAGCACACAAGTAATGGATTACAACTCATGGAATAAAACAGGAACCCAAGGGCGCCTGGGTGGCTCAGTGGGTTAAGCCGCTGCCTTCGGCTCAGGTCATGATCTCAGGGTCCTGGGATCGAGTCCCGCATCGGGCTCTCTGCTCAGCAGGGAGCCTGCTTCCTCCTCTCTCTCTCTGCCTGCCTCTCTGCCTACTTGTGATCTCTCTCTGTCAAATAAATAAAAAAAATAAAATCTTTAAAAAAAAACAAACAAACAAACAAAAAAAAAAACAGGAACCCAAGAGTATATGATGATACAAATAAATCATTAAACGTGAGAAAAGAAAGCTCCTCCTAACAGTAGAATGCCAACTAGCAAGTGTAGAAGGAACGGTGGGTATCAAAGAAACGTCATTTGGTTACCTCAAGGGTTAACTGATTCAGACAGATATAATGAATGCCAATGGTGGAGGTTTGACTAGGAAAAGGATACTAGTGTAATCTTGGATTACCTCCTCAAAAGATACTAATCAGTTACAAAAGGAAAAAATGAGGCATTTTAAGCGCAGTTATCTGGCAGGTAACCAAGTGACCGGGTGATCAAGGTTAGGATCCCCAGCCTTAGGATGGGTTGCATCACATGTGTGCTTCCTGATAGGACTGAGAACAAGCATCATTTCTACGGTATTCCTGCCAAAAATGCACATCGTGACTCTACACCAGACAGACCCACGCTGGGATTCATCCGACAGAATACAAGTTATGTATTCCCCAAAACTGCCAGTGATATTAAAAGACAGGGAAATGCTTCAGAATTTTCCCACATGTAAATGTAAAGAGGCAGGTAATATCCTATCTGTAACTAATTATCAGCAACTCGGGCACAGGCGCTATGCCTTAACCTTGTCCGCAGCCCTACAGTCTAGGGTTTGGGTTTGCAAATTCTAGGTATAGGGGCCACGCCCCCATTAAACTTTCCATCTGCCCAAAGTCATCTAGAATTTTGGCCTTTTCAATCGTTCTCCGCTCAGTCTGGATCTAGAAAATGTTCTAGAACTGGATAAAGCTTATGGTTGCACAACTTTGTGAATATCCACAAGAGACAGGCAGTACATAACTGACCCGGAGAGGGCTGCTTTCACAGCACAGCGGAGGGGTCTAACTCTGGAGGTGGCAACGAAGCCTTCCCAGAGAAGAGCACCTTTGGAATAAGAGAAGTTCCCTGAAAGGACAGTATAGGCAGGAGAAGGCAGACACTCAAGGACACGAAGATGCACACACGGGAGTCCAGAAACAAATGCGGGTTGTCAGAAAAACGCACGTGTTCCCAGAGCAGGACTTGCCGAGGGCTAGGGAACTGCAGGGTCCCGCGGCCAGAAGCCAGAAGGACACCACCCACTCCGGGACCCCCGCTCACCTCGCCCCGCAGCAGCCAGTCGCGGTGGTAGCAGAGTCGACCTTTCTCAGAACTGCGCAGCGCCTGCAGAGTCTCCCAGCAGCGACCCTCAGACGGCATGGTCCACCTAAGGGAGCTTTTCAGAGTCTCCACTTGTGACAAAACAAGTCCTCGAATCAGCCGCCCGGAAACGAACCCGAACTTCCGCTTCCGGGACGCGCACGGAGCCGCGCAGCGCAACCCCGCCCCTAACGGCTGCGTAGCCCCGCCTCCGGCGCCGAGCCCGCTCTTCGTTGTGCTTGCGCATAGGGTTTGCTCTCCCCCCGCCCCGCCCCCCAGGCCACCTCTCTTGCTTGGATCTGGGAACAGCATCTTTTGAAAGCTTGAGTCTCTGGATTGCAGGAAACTCAGCATGTTTTGATGAGGATGTGGAGAAATTGGAACATCGCTGGCTCTAAATTAGGGCCGCTCCTGTGGAAGACAGCCTGGCAGTTCCTCAAAAGGTTAGCGTTACCATTGACCCAGCACTACTTCTAAGTATGTGTGTATACGCACAAAGAAATGAAATATGCATCCACATAAAAACTCGTAGAATGTTCGTAGCAGCGTTACCCATAGTAGCTAAAAAGTAGAAACACAAATGTCCCATCAACTGATGAGTAAATAAAATGGTGTGTGTTCAAGCAATGGAGTAGCATCTGGCCATAAAATGAAGTGCGGTTGCACGCTACAACATGGATGAATTTTGGAAAACATTATTCTAAGTGAAAGCACTGGGCACAGTATTTTATTGTTTCATTTTGTTAAATGTCCAGAATAACAAACATTCTTAGAGACTTTGTGATTGTCGGGGGCTGTGGGGAGGGGAAAGGGGGAGTGGCTGCTGAGGGGTATGGGCTTCATTTGGGGTGATGAAAATGTTCTAGAACTGGATAAAGCTTATGGTTGCACAACTTTGTGAATATCCAGGAAGTGACTGAATTATACACTTTCAAAGGGTGAATTTTAAGGAATGTGAGTTCTATCTCAATACATCAGATAGGATTTACCTTTGCTGGGAACCAGCTTTTAACTGGGACTTTTTAACTTTGGGCTTCTTTTGCCCATTTCTGTGGGATCTCAGTTCGAGATGGAAAGGAAAACTCTCTGGAGTTTGAAACATTTTCATTTTTTGATATTTTTAAATAAACTCTCTGAACTGTTCGTAATAAAATACAAAGAAAAAAAATAGAACATTGTCGAGAGTCCCAGCCATAGACTCCAAAAGAGGTGTTTCTTTTTTCTATTAAAAAAAAAAAAAAAAGATTTTATTTGACAGAGATCACAAGTAGGCAGAGAGGCAGGCAGAGGGGAGTGGGAGGCAGGCTCCCTGGTGAGTAGGGAGCCTGATTCGGGGCTCAGTCCCAGGACCCTGAGATCATGACCTGAGCCGAAGGCAGATGCTTAACCCACTGAGCCACCCAGGTGCCCCAATAGAGGTGTTTCCCACCAGCATTGTAAATAGCAGTGCCCTTCACAGAGGAAGTTTTCATTAGTTTGACAAAAATACAAATGATCTGTGTAGATGTGTACCACATTGGTGAACATTTGCCAACTGTTTGGTTTTTTTTTTTTTTTGGTGGGCAGCAAAGTAAAGTTTATTGAGTGATAGTACAAAGCTCCCAAAGAGGGAGGGGACCCAAGAGGGTTGCGCCCAACTGTTCTTTCTTGGAAGATCTTTCATACATTGTAAGTTCTAGTCCATTTATCATTAAGGCTATGAAAATAGGCTGGGTATTGTGGCATTGGTAGCTGGTGCTTGCTTTTCAAATGATCTCCCTTGGCAAAATTAAAAGCTGGAAACTCCAAAATGTCCAAAAATTTGAGGGGGAAGGAGATTTACTGAATCTTGACGCCTGTGTGGGCCCATTGTTTTTGAGGACACAGGGGAATTCTCTAGAGTTTTGTAGACAGGACAAGACTGGATCACCCAGAAGGCTAATAACAGCTAAAAAAAAAGGTTAGGGTTCAGCACAGTACCCCATTCATTCACCTCTCTAAAGAATGTGTTGTTCTTGTAAATACAGGAAAATGTGAAGAGCATAAAAATAGCCCATAATCTTGTCATTCAGAAACCAGCTAACGGGCGCCTAGCTGGCTCAGCTGGTAGAGCACGCAGCTCTTGATCTCAGGGTTGTGAGTTCAAGCCCTACAATGGGTGTACAGATTACTTAAAAATAAAATCTTTAAAAAAATCATTTTTAAAAAAAGATTTTATTTATTTGAGAAAGAAAGAACACAAGCAGGCAAAGGGAGAGGGAGAAGCAGGCTCCCTGCTGAGCAGAAAGCCTGACATCGGGCTTGATCCCAGCACCCTGGGATCATGACCCCAGCTGAAGACAGACACTTAACCTTCTGAGCCACCTAGGCACCCCCCAAAATAAGATCTTTATAAAAAGAAAACCAGACTAATATTTTAAAAATAGTAACATATACACGTCCGATCTTCATCCTGCCCATCCCATTGGACACTGAGCAGTGCCTTACAAACTGTTTCCTCCAGTCATCTCACAGGATTATGATGTGAAGATGATGCACAAGGAAGAACCGACCTGGGCCAGAATAAAATGAGAAGCCTCGTGTCCCAGGCACCAAGCACGTGTGTACTGGCTCTCCGGTAGCATTTTCCTTGATCATTTTTAGAAAAGGGAAGAGGTGAGTAAAGGAAATGATCCAGTGGATGGACCGAGCCTTAAATATTGATTATAAAAGCTTCTTATAAAATAGCACACATATTTCCAGAATAAATGCATTCCACAGATACAAACCTAGCAAAGAGAAACAAAAATCAGTGAGACGGATTACACTTTGAAGAGGCCACTGGACATGGGCCCTTCAGTGTCTGTTGTGAAGTACGTGGGGGCAAGCGGCCTCATGGACACTTGAACCTGAGGTTTCCACAGGGTATGGGGGGGTGGCACTGGGGCAAACACCGAACCCATAACAGAAAACAGCAAGTGAACGTGCTCACAGCCCAGGAGAGGTGGTGAGGACCTCGGGCTGATAGCTCCTGCTGGTTCAGGGAAGAGAAAACCCAAGAGAGAGATTCCTCAAAAGAGGAGGACTGTGAAGGAACTGGAAGAAAAAGTCCAGATCATTTTCTCAGGGAAGGAAGGAGCAAAGTCATGGTGAGTTAAAATCTGGTACCCTAAGATTAGTAGATTTAAGGCTTGTCAAAAAAAAAGAAAAATTTTTTTTTTAAATCTCCATCAGGTGACTCTGTCAGAGGAACGAAAACTAAGTCCTTCCTGCACACCCCCGCCTCCGCCCCGCTGCTTTAGGGACTTTACTGGAGCCAGTAGCTCAGACAAGATCCTGAACACGCTTCCGTCAGTGGAAGCGAGAGGAAAGCAACAGGCTTTCCGGCTATGGCTTGGCCCCTCCGCAGTTCCCATGGCATCAATCCGGGCTCCTGGCCCAAGACCGGCAGCCTTAGGCAGGAGGAGATCGGGAACGGATGGGAGAGCTGGTCAGGTAGGTAGTGTAGGGACTGTCCCCGAACACGTTGGCATAGGAGGACTTGAGGAACTGGACGTAGTTCTGCATGCTGCGATTGGTGCTCTCTGACTGCTCCAGGCGATCTTTGAGGTCCTGGAGCCGGCTCTGGTAGCGACGGTCAGCCTAGGAGGAAGAACGGGAGTACAGGCCAAGTGTGCGAAATGTCCAGAACAGAGTCTTGATCACTGGTTGCCAGGGACTGAGGGCACGCTGAGGGGGGACTGGGAGTGACTGCTTGTTGGCTATGGGGTTTCTTTCTGAAAATATTCTAAACTTGTGGCGATAATAGCACACCTCTGTGAATATACTAAAAACCACTAAATTTTACAGTTTATTTTAAGATTTTATTTATTTGACAGAGATCACAAGTAGGCAGAGGCAGGCAGGGGGTAGGGGGAAGCAGGCTCCCCGCCGAGCAGAGAGCTCGATGCGGGGCTTGATCCCAGGACCCTGAGATCATGACCTGAGCCAAAGGCAGAGGCTTAACCCAACTGAGCCACCCAGGCACCCCGAATTGTACAGTTTAAATGAGTGACTTTTATGGTATGTAAATGATATCTAACAAAGCGGTTAAGAAAATAAAGGGGATCTGCCTGGAAAATCCTGAAAGGATGGGCGCCTGGGTGGCTCAGTGGGTTAAGCCACTGCCTTCGGCTCAGGTCATGATCTCAGGGTCCTGGGATCGAGTCCCGCATTGGGCTCTCTGCTCAGCAGGGAGTCTGCTTCCCTTCCTCTCTCTCTGCCTGCTTCTCCGTCTACTTGTGATTTCTCTCTGTCAAATAAATAAATAAAATCTTTAAAAAAAAAAAGAAAATCCTGAAAGGATGGGTAAGTGATTTGAGAAAAATAAAACTGTGTCATAGTTATAAAAACACCTTGCCCAGGGGCGCCTGGGTGGCTCAGTGGGTTAAGCCTCTGCCTTCAGCTCAGGTCATGGTCTCAGGGTCCTGGGATCGAGCCCCAAGTCAGGCTCTCTGCTCGGCAGGGAGCCTGCTTCCTCCCTCTCTCTCTGCCTACTTGTGATCTCTGTCAAATAAATAAATAAAATCTTTAAAACAAAACAAAACACCTTGTCCTGCCGGCCCCAGGAAGCTAAAATCTAAATTCACTCCCTTCTCTCCTGCCCCCTACCCTCCAACCCGACTCACATCATCCCGGCTCCGCCGCAGCTGGCTGAGTTCAGTTTTGGTCCTGCTCAGCTGGGTCTCAAGGTCCAGGATTTTGCTCTGGGCGGCTCGCTCCTTGGAGACTGCGTGTTCCTTGGTTTGTTCCACCTGCCCAGAAGACATGGAGGTGCGGCTGGCCTACCTGACTTGGGCAGCAATGGTCCGTGAAGCCTGGGCCACTCCCACTCTGCTCTCAGGGACAGCCCTTGCACATCGCTATGGATGGTTCCCAGGAGCCCCGGGGCAGGAGCTAACTACGGGGACTTCTGCAGCCCACTCTACCTGCCCCTTCCCCACACTCCATGAGTCATCACCCGAGCTGTGGTAAACCCAGCTGAGTCCCATGCAGGCTTGGGATTTTTTCATAAGTCCCAATTGAACTGAACAAGCCATCGTGAATAAAGGGCCAAATCCTTTACAGTAATTGCTCATTTGATCCTTACAACGAATTCACGAGGCAGGTGCCACTACTGTGTGCCCATTTTTTAGATGGGGAAATAGGCCCAGAGAGGTCAGCTGATTTGCCCAAGGTCACAGAGCTAGTTAGTAAGGGAATCGAGACCTACCTGCCTCCTAGCATCTTCAATGGCGCTCTCCAACTGCCTGGCCAGGGTCCCACACTCCCGTGTTTTCTCCTCTAGCCGGAGCTGAGACTGGTGGATTGCCTCCTCCCTCTTGGCAATCACCTGTAGGAACTCGATATTCTGGGCGCTGGTCGCCTCCAGTTTCCTAGGTGAAAGCGCTTAATCAGATCCTGCTTATATCCCTTCCTGTCCTGTTCCACCCCACCAGGGGGCTGCCAGTCACCCCTGGACCGGGGCTCTCATCACGCCAAGAGTCTCCAAGGAACCAGAGGAATAAACCAAAGGAAACTGCTGATCAGCAAGACGGCAGGGAGCTGAGCAGGCCAGACAGCCAGTTGAAGAGCGGGAAGAGGGAAGAGTGGGCGGGCGAGCCAACAGAGCGTGCCTGTTAGCACACGTAACATGGTTCCTTGTACTGAACTTAAAATTTAGAAGTTATACAATGTTTCACAAATGCAATTAATTTGTTTCTTATGCATGTGGGAGAATGGTTAGGAGAGAAGGAAGTTTCTAGAATAAGATTATTCCTTTAGAATTAAAATTTTAACCTTAAAAAAATGTATAGAGGACAAATAAAATTGCCACTTGTAAAACAGAACAAAAAAAACAAACAACAAAACCACGGTTGCTGTTATCCCCACTCTACAGATGAAGAAACTGAGGCACTGAGAGCTAACGTCATTGGCCCAAGGTCAGCACAGGGGGCAGGTTTGTCACTAAAACCTATGCCCTCGGCTTCTGTTCGCGGCTGCCCCCTCAGCAAAGGGACTTCTGCTGGACCGCCCTACCACGGAAGTAAGCCGCCACAGGCTGCAGTGACCATTCTGATATGCACACGTGGTCCCCACGGAACTCCCGGAATATCTTCCAGTTGCAAGCTCTGTAAGTCCTGTTGGTCCAGCTGCATACTGGCGGCCAGCAGAGCAGAGCACAGACAGAGCCCAGGAGACCCGCTGGCCTAAGTCCCTGCATGCAGACTGCAAGAGCCATCTGGGCGGTCATGACATCCCAGGGCAGGTCTTTCAGCTCTGAAAGTAAGGCTCCCGCCCTCATTTACAGATGCTAAAAGCTCCGGAGGAGGACAGTCAGGGCCCTACATACAGCTTTGCCAGATACCAGCTGTGTCACCTTGGGCAAGTCACTTCACCTCTCTCCATGCTCAGTTTCCTCATATTTAAAATTGGGATAATAGTAGGGGCACCTGGCCAACTCCCTCGGTAGTGTGTGCGACTCTTGGTCTCAGGGTTGGGAGTTCAAGCCCCATGCTGGGCACAGAGGCTACTTTAAAAAAAAAGCGGAGCGGGGGTAGTAATAGCTACTATAATACAGCAACACATTAATACAGTGCACTTCTCTATGCCAGATAATGTGTTAAGGCCTTTGAGGAAGGGCTCATGGAAGACCTACAGTATGTCATGAGCTAGATTTGTATCCCTCCCTTGATCCCTTTCTCAAGATGAGTCAACAGAGATTCAAAAGGGTTCAAGGAGGGGCGCCTGGGTGGCTCCGTGGGTTGAGCCTTCGGCTCAGGTCATGATCTCAGGGTCCTGGGATCGAGTCCCGCATCGGGCTCTCTGCTCAGCAGGGAGCCTGCTTCTCTCTCTCTCTGCCTGCCTCTCTGTCTACTTGTGATCTCTGTCTGTCAAATAAATAAATAAAATCTTTTTAAAAAAAGGGCTCAAGTGTTTGCTCAAGCTCACCAGACAGGTTAAGGGACCAAGCTGAGACTCAAGTCCAGGGCTTCTGACTCCAAAAACTGTACTCTTCCCCTAACTGCCTCCAACAGTCCACAGGTAACAGAAGAATCAGATCGGAAAGGTCTTGGGGAAGGAGGATGGGGGGCAGGGGGATGCCCCCCAGTAGCCGCATACTGGTCCTACTGGTTTGCTAGGTGAAGTGTGCCTTTCTGGTACATGGAGCCTGTGGGTGGTCTGAACTTGACCCCTCTTCTCCTGGAGCATCCCCTAGTCAAGAGACTGCCTTCCTCTTTCCCACAGCGCTTACCACTGTAATGGAAGCAGCTTTTCCTCTGAGGTCTGCCCTGCACCTTCCAGGGCCTTGAGTCCCTCAAACACTTCTGCACACTAAGCCCAAAGCAGCTAAGTGGCTGAAAGTCTCAGGTCCTAGGAAGCGGACAGAGATGGGACCAAGTGCCTCTAACCTCTCCAGTTCATCCACCTTCAGACTCAGCTGTTTATTTTCCTTCTGGGAAGACTGGTGTTTCTCTCTTGCCATCTCCAGCTTGTCCCCCTGATGTTCGATCTAAAATGACAGGAACACAGACCCGTTTATGAAGGAACTTCCCGGTGCAGCCCTCCCTTCCCACTAGGACCTGTCATCCACACCCAGGAGAGGGCCGTGCCGCCCTCAGCAGGCATCCCAAGTCTCCACGCACAACCTGGAGAGGAGAGAGGAGGGACAGGTTAGGCCCAACTCCCGTGAAGGCTTGCCCCACACGGAGAGAAGCCAGGTTTGATCCCGATGAAGCATGGTGACACTTTCTTGATCAGAAGCCACTCAGTGGGATCCGGGGCAGACATGAGAAGGCGGAAGCAGATGGCAGGTTTAACTGGCCCACACGATGTGCCACGGAGCTTTACCAGTTACATTGTTGGCACCGCTGATTTCATTTTCCCTTTGAATGGGGACAAGGACACGCAAGGCAACAGGAAACCTAGCAAGTCTTTCAGGTTGGCGAGTTTGATTGGTTCTTCAGAGGGCTGCCGTAAGCCAAAGCCTCAGATACCAGGCTTGAAAAGCCCTCAGAATTCTCAGGCTCAAGAGAGGGCAGGCAACTGAAGAGGACTGAGAACACAGGCTCGGGAAGCAGATGGAGCTGGCTGGGTTCCAAACCCTGTTCACTAAGCATCAACTCTGTGACCTCAGGAAATTATGCCCCTATGCCTTGGACTGCTTTCTGGAAAATGAGAGAAAACAGTATCTACATTTTCAAGTTTCTGGGAGAATTACATGAGACAATACCGGAGCACAAACTCTGCTCAAGAATGACAGCTAATTTTATTATTACGAGGTAGCAGGTCAAGAGAGGGGAAGGGCCTTGCCCTGCAAAGGAGAGGCACATAGTCTCTTAGACCATAGGCAGGATTCCAGTCACCCAGGGACAGACTGCTTCTGGGAGGAAGGGAACCCTCTTTCGGGTCAGAACCGCAGGCAGTGGGTCTGGTAAGAGCAGTGAATGGCAGCTGAAGCAAGAGAAAGGTGGAAAAGAGCACACAGAGGGCGGGGTGGGAGGCGGAGTCTCCCCCTGAGGGCGTGGCCGAGCACTGCGACAGAGCAGAGGCGGGTGGAGACTTGGTGGGGGCGGGGTGGGGCAACACAGGAGAGTGACGGCTCCTATAACTACAATCACTTTGTGCAAACACAAGGCATTTGGCACACCAGACTTTTATTTCACAGCACTGATGATAGCTCACTCCTTTCAGAAAGCGGCAGCCAAGAAAAAGGAAGTGGTCCTCCCTTGGGGGGGGGGGCGTGCAGCTCATCTCGGTAAGCGGGACCCTGCTCGCGCCAGTTCGTGGGACCCTTTCTGCCAGTCCCTTACCCGGCTGCGCAGGTCTGATATGATGGCTGTGAGGTCGATGTTCTTCCTCTCATAGCCCTGCAGCTGGTCTTGGCACTCTGCCAGCTTGGCCTCTGTGATCTTAAGGATGTCGGGCAGCTGCTGCAGGTCAGCCAGCTGGGACTGGAACTGCCTACGGGCCTGGAGTGGGGGAGAGAAAAGCCCGCCATTGGGAAGGGTCCTGCTGCGGGTGGGGTCAGGCAGAGTCCTTTGGGATAAGGGCAGGGCCACCCTCCCCAAAGGCCACTGAGGGTGTCCAGCTATTCTCTGAGGTACACACTTGACCCCCAAATGGCTTTCAGAGCCTGCCACTCCTTTAGTCATTGAATAACAATGGCAACCACAGAGCAAACCCCAGGACCCAGACCCTGTGCTAAAGGCTCTCTCAGTTAATTCTTACAAAGACCTATAAAGTGGGAGCTGTTGTCCCAACACAAGGATCAAAGGAACGAAGTCATTTCCCTAAGGTTGCCCAGCAGGAAACGGACAGAGACAGGATGAAGGTCCAGTCCAACTCCAAAGCCCATAGGAAGGCAATCCCAATGCTACAGTTCGGAGGAGAAGGTCAGAACTCTGTGATTTAGTCCATCCCTGTATTAACAAGGAGGCTGAGGACCGGATGGGGCAAGGATTTGCCCAAGGCTTTGTAACACATGAGTGGCAGGGCCTGCACTCAGCCCTTCTCCTAGGTTAATATTAAGACAAGCCCTTTATCTGGAGAAGAAGGCTTTCTGGGGAAAAGCAGAGGGGAGGGGAGGCACATCTTTGGGTTGACGCAGAACAAAATAGGAAATGCCTAAGACTTGGCAGATCTGAGCATCTGAATCCACTTGGATACTGAAGCAGGAAGTATATTTTAAGAAAACCGGAGTAAGAAAAAACCAGGAGGAAAAGGAATAAAGCAGCAGAGAGAGAGAGAGAGAAAGAGCTAGCGAGCGCGCGCGCACGGGCACGGTAGTGGGGATGAGCCCAGCAATGAGAAAACTCATCTTGCTGGTCCAAATCAGGCAGACTCACGGGCAGCTGAAGGGGACAGACATGGGACTGGGTGGGGAAAGAGAGCCAGCGAGGGGAGCAGTACCGCTTCGATCTCTTTGTTCATCTCATCTTTAAGGATCTTGTTCTCTTTGTCACAGCGTTCCAGCTGGGCAGCCACTTCATCAGCCTCCAATCTGGTCTTCATCACCTGGGGACCAGCAAAGCATTGCACCCGGTTTCTGTGAGACACACCTTTACAGCCCAACCCTTCCTAGGAGAGGGTAACGTCCCGGGCAGCCACCTACCTGACTCTTATAGTTGTCGATCATCCCTTCATAGTTCTTAACCGATACCTTCAGCTGCTGCACCTCGATGTGCGCCTGGTTGAGCTTGTCCTCCATCGGGGCGAAGCTGGCCTGGAAGGGGTGGCTACCGAGTCAGCCACAGGAAGGTCCCCAGAGCAGGTGGCCATCCCACCCCCAACCCTCACTCCGAGGGGCCGGTCAAGGGAAAAGTGCCTACTCAAACCCACACCAGCAGTTTTCCTCAGATAGGTGCCCGGGCAACCTCAGAACTGACCCAGGAACAATGAACGGAGGGCCACCAACCTCCCCCATGAGCGAACATGCACCTGTAACTTTGACTCCCCTAGAACTTAATACTAACAGCCCACTGTTGACCAGAAGCCTTACCAATAACACGTATAGTCGATTAACACATATTTTGTGTGCTCTATGGATCACATACTGTACTCTTACAGTGAGCTAAAGGGACAACTGCGTGGCTCACTCAGTTAAGTGTCTGTCTTGGGCTCAGGTCATGATCTCGGGGTCCCGGGATTGAGCCCCGCATCTAGTTCCCTGCTCGGTGAGGAGCCTGCTTCTCCCTCTCCCTACACCTGCTGTTCCCCCTGCCTGTCCTCTCTCTGTGTCAAATAAAATCTTTAAAACAAAACAAAAAAAAAGGAAGCTAAAGCAAAGAAAATGTTAGGCAAATCATAAGAAAAAATACCTTTACAGTACTAAACTGTATTTATAAAAAAACAAAAATCCACATATAAGTGGACTCACACCATTCAAAGGCGGGTATCAAGGGTCAGCTGTAGATGCAAATAAGCAAATCCTATATTTTTTTGTCCTTACTACAAAAGCAATATAGGACCATGAAAGAAAATGGAGGTGGAGGGCAACTGGGTGGCTCAGTCTGTTAAGCATCTGACTCTTGGTTTTGCCTTAGGTCATGATCTCACCATCGTGGAATGGAGCCATCAGTCAGGCTCCCTGCTCAGTGGGGAATCTGCTTGGGATTCTCTCTCTCCCTCTCCTTCTGCCCCTCCCCCTGCTCGTGTTCTCTCTAAAATAAATAAATAAATCTTAAAAAAAAAAAAAAGAAAAGAAAAAAGACAACGGAGGTATGACCAATGATGCCTGATGCCTTGCCTGATGGCTGTCCTAGCTAAGCAGATACTTTATTATTGTTTTTTTTCAACAAAAATGGGATTGTATTTACTGCTTTGCAAGTAACAATTCCTTGCCCTACTTCTCAAGTCGATAGATATCCTCCTACAACCTCAATGTTCACCTTCGTAGATGGAATGAAAGAAATCATGGTATGTCAATACAATAAAATAATGTGCAGTCATTTGGAAGAGATAAAGCTAAAAAACAACAACAACAACAACAAAACCAAACAGATAAAGATAGCCATGATGTATGGGTGAGTGAGAAAAGTAAGTTGCAGAATGATGAGTGTGTACGTGTTTCAGTATCTATATTCGTATTGGCAGGGGCGGGAACCTGGACAGATATATATCTAGAGTTCCCAAAGAGCACCACTTCTGTATCACAATTCTGTAATATTTTCCATTCTTCCTGGAGAACTCGATCTAAGACAATACACGTCCAGAGACACCATTTTCCTGGAGAACACGATCTAAGACAATACACGTCCAGAGACACCATTTTCGACAGCCACACTGTATTATGTGCCACAGACACACATGCTGTAACGAATCCCCCAGCCACTTGTTAGGCGTAGAGGCTGCCTTTCATTTCCCAGCAACCTCACTACAGCAGAGGAGCGGCCGCCCCTCCCACCAGAATGGCTCCAATGAGAAGGACTGACAATACCCCCAGGAGACAGGAGGAGACGCGGAGCAACTGTTACCTCTTGCATACCCTGGGTGGGAGTGTAACTTTGTATACCTGCCTATTCTACGGCAACATCTACCAAAGCTGAACTTAGGCTCACCATCTGACGACCAGCAATTCTAACTCAAGGTATTTAACTTGCAAAAATATCCCAAATAGGTATGCCCAAAGATGTACGAGGATACTGTACAAGCCAAATGTCCATTGACAGGAGGGATAAATGTAGCGTGCTGGGGTCCTACAGCGCCAGGCCAGAGAGCACGGACCCTGAGACCTGCTGCACAGCACGGATTGTTTACAGACAGAAGGCTCAATGAAAGCCAGGCACGGAATTCAAAAACAGGTAAGAAATTCTGTGCGGACTGAAGTCGGGAGGACAGTCACCTTTGCACGTGTTATTTCTAAGCGGGTGAGGTCAGGCGATGCTAGTAAGGTTTGGGTCAGGGTGGGTAATGGACAAAATGTGTCCACTTCATGAAGATTCTAGAATGTTGTACCTCTCCCTATGTCACACTTAACAAATAAGTCAGTAAAAAGGAGTAAACCGAGGGGCGCCTGGCTCTGTCAGTAGAGGCTCTTGATCTCGGAGTTATGAGTTCAAGTCCCATGCTGGATGTAGAAATTACTTAAAAATAATTTTTTTTTAAAAGATCTTATTTATTTGACACACAGAGAGAGAGAGAACATAAGCAGGGAGAAGCAGGCTCCCTGCTGAGCAGGAAGCCCAATGTGGGGCTCAATTCCAGGACCCTGGGATCATGACTGGAGCCGAAGGCAGATGCTTAACCAGCTGAGCCACCCAAGCGCCCCTTAAAAATAAAATCTTTTAAAAAATAAATAAACCTAGACTGGACTGTCCAGACCCATTAAAAAGACCCAGCCTGGCTCTGAAACATGAAAGGCTGTAGAGCAAGTGGTCTAGACCAGGAGCTCCAGAACAAGACTGGGCTCCAGATCTTAACGCCAACACTTCCCGGGCACAATCTCAGCAACAAACATGACCCGTCTCTAAGTCTGGTTCCTTATTCTATAAAGTAGAGACTCACTATCGGGAGGTTGGGAGATTAGAGAAATGGATGCACGTCAAGGGGACAGCAGCCCCCCGGGAGTCATGCCCACCTCCAGTCGGCTGTGTTGCACGCACACGGGCTGGGTGTCCATGTTAAGCGTCTCACACACATTACCTCATTCTCATCAGAGCCTCCTTTCCTCCCACTAAGAAACCACAGTGACAGAGGATAAACTATCTTACCCAGGGCCTGCCGCTAGTGAAAGGTGGTCAGAACTTGATCCAGGCCTTTATTTATGTCTTTATTTTAAAGATTTTATTTATACACTTGAGAGGGAGAGGGAGAAGCAGACTCCCCACAGAGCAGAGGGTCCGACATGGGGCTTGATCCTAGGACCCCAAGATTATTACCTGAGCTGAAGGCAGATGCCTAACCGGCTGAGCCACCCAGGCGCCCCGAATCCAGGCCTTTCTGATTCCAGTGCAAACCCTCCTACTCATGTCGCTGCCCCCAGGCCCACCGAAGACCCCGGAGTCATTTCTGGGAGTCTGTCCGGAGTGCCCCGTCAGGGGACCCACTGCCCTCCACCCGTGGTGCGGGCCCCGCTCTCACTACAGACCTTCAGCCTCTCGTTCTCTAGCTTGAACGCGGAGTACTCAGCCGTCTGCCGGTGTAATCTCTCCACCAGGCTGTCCCGATCTTCCCGCATCTTCTCCTCCAACGTTTGTTGTTGGTTTACGAGATCTGTCACCCGGCTGGTAGGTCACAGAGAGCGAGCAAACAAAGAGAAGTGTTATGTGGGTTCTGAGAAGCCCAGGTCTTTGTGTGGAGTGGGGCCAAGTGTTCCTCCCCAGTGCCACCTCGTGGCACCCTGTCTGCTCCTAACTCTCCACTCCACTGCCTGCTCTGGCCGGGGACTGCCGCTGTGACGGTCCCACATACCGATCCCCTTCTTTCAGCCTTTATGTCTGTCTCCCATACCACCCCGTCCAGAAGCCTTCTGTGTTCTGATCCTCCCATGAGGCCAAGACACCACGTGAAGACAAGAACCAGAGATGCGTCCCTTCTCAGATCTCCATGGGCCCCCCTTGGATCTCTCAGCCCAGTAGGTCTTTAAGTTAGGACAGAACTCCCAGGCTGGGTGGTCAGTGACACCCCCCAACATTCCTCTCCCTTGTTTATGTGTGTGAACGTTCCCCTCGCACAGACGAGGAGGGAAAGAAGCCATGTGCTCACGTGCCCTCACTCCCTTCCCCAACCTCCCAGTCACTCAGCAGGGCTGTGATCCGGCAGCAGAGACCGTGGCCCCACAGGAGCATTTGGGTTTGCAGATGCTTATCGTGACCACAGGCCCCACACAGAACCTTGACACAGTGTGTGCTCTCAGAAATGATCAGTCACGGTGCGTTCAGCGAATACGTGCTAAGCACAGAGCAGGCGCAAGCACGCAGGTCACGTTCGAGCTGGCAAATTCCTCTTCATGCTTAGATACCCAGCGAAGACTTCCCTCCTCAGAGCATCTCTTCCCCAATGCCCCCCCTCCATACCATGGATCCTTCTACCTTCGTTATGTATCTTCTCCTACCGGACAGAGAACCCTAGGAGGCTGGCAGCTGACAGAGGGCCCGACCCAACAGCAGGTTCTCAGAATGTTTGCTAAACTGAGTTGCATCCAGCAAAAGACACTTCAATGAGCTCCCCCCGCCCATGACTGGCCCAGAGCCCCGGGCGGCTGGGTCTCTGTGGCCTGGTGGTCTCGATCAGAGCGCAGGGTTCACTCCGTGAGGGCAGGGAATGTGGTTGTCTAGTCTCTGTGGTGACCCCCAAGGCCAGCACACAGCCTGGTACAGAGCAGAAGCTCCAGAAATACTTTTCAAATAAATGAGTACATGATTGTAGAGGACACTTTGAGAATATCTGAATGGTCCCTGGTCCCCAGTGGTGAGAAAGGTGTGGGTTCAGTCCCCTACAACTGGAGGCCACCTTTGCCCCCTACTCTGACCTACCGACTGCTGTCACTGGGCAGACAACAGAGAGAAGACGGGTATTTCCAGTGGCTCCCAGCCCTCTGTGTGCAGAGAGGCCAAGCCCCCTCCACAGCGCCGACCAGGGCTGCCAGCCCCTCAACCCAGTGCACCCCCTGGTGGCAAGGCCACCCAGCAGCCCTGAGGGCGCCGGGCCCCTGCCTCAGCTGCCAGCCGCCCCCCCCACCCCCGCACCGTGCACCCGCTTCCCTCCATCAGCCCGTGCACCCTTGCCTAACACACGTACTCATTCAGGACGATAATTTCCAGCTCGAGGTCTCCCTTGTCTTTCACAACCTGATTGTAGCGGCTCCTCCATGATTCCAGAGTGGATAAAGCTTCAGCGACATAAAGATCCTAGGAACAGGGGACAACAGGACCTGTCAGCCCGGCGACAGTGCTGAGGCCAAGGGACCTGGGTGCCCGGCTCACCCTCCTCACCCCTGCAGTCCCTTTCCAGAGAGCATCAGGGGTGACGGAACTCAGCAGAAGCTTCTAGATTTCCAGCAATCAGATGCACTCTGTTTGTAAAGCCTTCCTTAACTGTCATTCCCGTGCATGATCCCAACGAGGCTCAACTGTCCCCCCCAGCGTCCCTGGCCAGCCGCCCGCCCTGGCCCGCCGCCTGCCCTGGCCGGCCACCCACCCTGGCCCGCCGCCCGCCCGGCTTCCATCCTTTGCCCCATTTACCCACCCACCTCCTCCCCACTCCCCAGCACGGCCCCTCCCGCCACCACACAGCCGAGCCGGCACCCCCGGCCTCCAGCCCCGGCCGCCCTCACCTTGTCGGCAAGTTGCACGTGCAGCTGCTCAGCATACTCCTCGCTCTTCTCAGCTCGCTCCTTCTGGGCTCGGATGGCCTTCTTTAAGGTTTCTTTGTCTCGGTCTCCCTTTTGCTTTAATTCCTTCAGCTGCTCCATGATGGCCTCCACTTCCGCCTTGTGCTGGTTCCCACTGCGCTCCAGGTTCTGGGAGCGCAGGGCCAGAAGCAGGTGGGGGGGTGTAAGGAGACAAGAATGAAGGGGAGGGGGGGGAGGGGGACCAGGGAAAAGAAGCGGTGAGGAAGAGGGAGAAAGAAAATCTGGGTCACCCGCTGGCTGGGGGCCTAGTGCTCTCAAAGGCAGGCCTGGGACGGGGGTCATTCCCAGCGCCCCATGGCATCTCTCCAGATCGCTGAACCCATCAGGGCTGAATGTTAGGACAGAACTCCATTCCCTCTCCCGAGGGAGTTACAAGACCAGACGGCCTAAGGGATTAAGTGGTCGGCTCTGGGTCAAGGCACCCAACCTGGTCACTGCAGGGAAGGGCACCCAGGGGGAGTGCCTGGGCCACTCCAGGGCCCACTACCCTTGCCACTGTCCCAGAGTCTCTCCACAGACCGAGTGCACTGGCAGCCAATGCCCCATAAACTGTCGGGGCAGAGCCTTCCTGAGTGGGGCCCACCGCCCTGGGACTGCCGCGCCCCAGCCCCTCCGTCCCACCCGCGGGGCGGGCAGGTACCTTGATCTGCATGCACAGGCGACTGTTCTCTGCCTCCTTGCACCGGAGCTGGGCCTGCAAATGCCCACGCATGGACTCCATAGATTTCGAAAGCTCCGATGCGGTCTTTGCTTGAGCCTTTGGAGAGATGGAGAAAGCGACAGAGCCAGCATTTGAACCCACGTCTCTGGCTCCAGTGCACACTCTGCACACCAAGCTCTACTGGCCCGTAAGGAGGAGCAACCATAAGGGATGGTACCTTCTCGCATTGTATTTCCTGGAGTAGCTCTTCTACCTCCTTGTCTTTGTCTTGCAGGAGTAACAGCAGGCGCTAGAGAGAACACACAGGGCTCTGAGCTCCCGGAGAAGGGCAAGCAAGCCGGGCCCAGTGTGGGGGGACAGCCACTCCTGTGAGCGCCCGGCCCCCAGGGCCCAAGATCCCGAATACACCAGCCCACATCACAGAGATCTTGGCAGGAAGCACCCAATAGCTGTATTAAATATTTAAGACAACAGACATGTTACTGGTCTTGCAATTTAAAGTAATGTGAGGGGTGTGTGGGTGTGTATATTAAATAATAATATTAATAATAATTAAAAAATAATAATTAAAAAATAAATAGGGGCACCTAGGTGACTCAGTCAGTTAAGCAGTCTGACTCTTGCTTTCAGCTCAAGTCACTGAAACTGAGCCCCACAGCAGGCTCTGCGCTCAGTGGCAAGCCCGCTTCAAGATTCTCTCCCTCTGCACCCTCCCCCAGCTCACACATGCGCTCTCGCTATCTCAGATAAATATATGTTAAAAATAAATAAATAGGGGCGCCTGGGTGGCTCAGCAGGTTAGAGCCTCTGCTCAGGTCATGATCCCAGGGTCCTGGGATCGAGCCCCACATCGGGCTCTCTGCTCGGCAGGGAACCTGCTTCTCCCTCTCTCTCTGCCTGTCTCTCTGCTTACTTGTAATCTCTGTCTGTCAAATAAATAAATAAAATCTTAAAAAACAAACAAATAAATAAATAAATAGAATACCGTTAGCTGGGGGAAACCATGAAAAACAAAACAAAAATGCTAGGGGCGCCTGGGTGGCTCAGTGGGTTAGGCCGCTGCCTTCGGCTCGGGTCATGATCTCAGAGTCCTGGGATCGAGTCCCGCATCGGGCTCTCTGCTTGGCGGGGAGCCTGCTTCCCTCTCTCTCTCTCTCTGCCTGCCTCTCCATCTACTTGTGATTTCTCTCTGTCAAATAAATAAATAAAATCTTAAAAAAAAAAAAAAAAAAGAAAAACAAAAATGCTAAAGAATCTTCATAATACCCCAGCCAAAGAGAAGCACTGTTAAAATATATTAAAAAGTCTCATGCATATTTTGTTCCATAACCTACAATCCTACATTGACCATAATGTGATTAAATCTTCTACTTCTTTTGAAAGAGCAGCTTAAAGTTTCAATTTGCTAGCTTATCATAATTTGAATCCCAGCCTCTCACACTGGGAATACAGATTTGGGCATTATCTCCTTCACTGCCAAATCTCCCACTGGAAGGGGCCCTAAGGGCCGAGGGCCACACGTGGGAAACATGGCCTCCATCCTCCTCCTCTCTTGGAGACTCGCTTGGCCATGAATACCCAATTGCTCCAAAAGGTTTTGGAGTTAATTCAGTCAACTTTTTTTGTACAGGCCAGCCTGTTTCCCAGTTTATCTGGTCCCCCATCACTCGCTACGTTTGTTTCTGGCACCCACTAACATGGTGAGGAACTGAGGGTTCCATGGACCGGACTTTGGAGTGTGCTCCCTTGGGAGAGATTCCTAGAATCATAATTGTTGAGTCAGTCAAAGATTCTTTATCTTTTGATGGCTTTTAATCCATAACACAAAGAAAGCAGTTCAAGGAACAGACACTGATAGTGGATCAGTGCAGCCGCAGTGGCAGCGTCCCTCATGTTGTGCTCAGCATGCTCGTTCAAGCTCCCAAGGGATCAGCTAGACAAACCCAGTGGAGCAGGCGGGATAGGAGACATCAGCCCATCTTACAGATCATGAAACTAAGACCCAAAGAAATGTCAGAGCGAGGCTCCAGCGCAGCTGCTCCAGGCCCGCCCCTCTGCGTACTGTTGCCTATAAGCCACTAGAGCCGGCAGGGGGCGCTGTGTTACCGCTTTCTCTGAGTCCGCCTCTGCCAGCCGTTTGAGTAGTGCTCCTTGTTGCTCCATCAGCTTATCCGAATCCTTTAAAGGAAGACACAGGGAGAGCCAAGAGGTTAAGCAATGAAGCCAGATGTCTGGATTCTTTACCTTTTCTAAAATATAGGGGTCATAAATAAATTGCAATCTCGTAATATTCAGTGAACCAGTAAGGCTAAAGTCCCCTTGTCCACCTCCAAACCCCACTCCACTGTTACTCATTTGATGAATGTCCTGCCCGTCCTTTCTCCGTGCATTTACATATAGCTACACCTGGAGAAATGGTATATTTTGGAGGTGGGAGGAAAGGATCTATGGGTGATTTTACCAAAATGATAACATATTGTATTTTTTAACATATTATATTTTTGAGCCACTACTTGATTTTTTAAAAATTTTTTTAAAGATTTTATTTATTTATTTGTGTGAGAGAGAGCATAAGCGGGGTGAAGGGCAGAAGGAGAAGCGGACTGTCCACTGAGCGGGGAGCCTGATGTGGGGGTGGATCCTGGGACTGGGACCTGGGCTAAAGATAGATGTTCAACCAACTGAGCCACCCAGGTGCCCTGACTACTTGATTTTTTTAAAAACAGCTTTATTGAGAGGCAACTGGCTGGTTCAGTGGGTACAGTGAATGACTGTTAAGATTAAAAAATTTTTTAATCTTTTTTTTTTTTAAAGATTTTTATTTATTTATTTGATAGACAGAGAGAGATCACAAGTAGGCAGAGAGGCAGGCAGAGAGAGAGGGGGAAGCAGGCTCCCCGCTGAGCAGGGAGCCCGACGTGGGGCTCGATCCCAGGACCCTGAGATCATGACCTGAGCCGAAGGCAGAGGCTTAAACCATTGAGCCACTCAAGCGCCCCTAATTTTTTTTTTAAGAGTTCATTCGTTTGTCAGAGAGAGAGGGAGGGAGAGAGAACACAAGGAGGAGGAGAGCAGGCAGATGGAGAAGCAGGCTCCCTGCTGAGCATGGAGCCCAACGTGGGACTGAATCCCAGGGTCATGGGATCATGACCTGAGCCAAAGGCAGATGCTTAACTGACTGAGCCCCAAAATTTTAAAAAAATTTTAAAAAACAAAACAAAGGGGTGCCTGGATGGCTCAGTGGGTTAAAGCCTCTGCCTTTGGCTCAGGTCATGATCTCAGGGTCCTGAGATCGAGCCCCCCATCAGGCTCTCTGCTCTTTCTGCCTGCCTCTCTGCCTACTTGTGATCTCGGTCTCTTAAATAAATAAATAAAATCTTTTTTTAAAAAATCAAACAAGAATCCCCACACGTACAGATACATAAGTATCTGCCTTTAGCTTAGGTCATGAATCTAGGGTTCTAGGGTCCTGGGATCAAGTCCCACACATCAGGCTCCTTGCTCGGCAGGGAGCCTGCTTCTCCCTCTGCCTGCTGCTCCCCCTGCTTGTTCTCTCTCTCTCTCTCTGACAAATAAATAAAACCTTAAAAACAAGCAAAAACCGAAACAACTTCATTGAGATGAAAATTCAAATACATACAAGTCACCCATTTAAAATGCTAACTTGGGGGGCGCCTGGGTGGCTCAGTGGGTTAAGCCTCTGCCTTCGGCTCAGGTCATGATCCCAGGGTCCTGGGATCAAGCCCCACATCGGGCTCTCTGCTCAGCAGGGAACCTGCTTCTTCCTTTCTCTCTCTGCCTGCCTCTCTGACTACTTGTGATCTATCTGTCAAATAAATAAATAAAAATCTTAAATAAAATAAAATGCTAACTTGGGGGGCGCCTGGGTGGCTCAGTGGGTTAAAGCCTCTGCCTTTGGCTCAGGTCATAATCCCAGAGCCCCATATCGGGCTCTCTGCTCAGCAGGGAACCTGCTTTCCTCTCTCTCTCTGCCTGCCTCTCTGCCTACTTGTGATCTCTGTCAAATAAATAAATAAAATCTTTAAAAAAAAAAATGCTAACTTGGGGCACCCGGGTGGCTTGCTTGGTTAGGTGCGTGCCTCTTGGTCGGATGATAATCCCAGGTTTCTGGGATCGAGCCTCGTGTTGGGCTCCCTGCTCGTTGGGGAGCCTGCTTCTCCGTCTCCCACTGCTCCTGTTCGTGCATGCACGCTCTATCAAATAAATAAAATCCTTGAAAAATAAATTAAAAAATAAAAAAATGGGCGCCTGGGTGGCTCAGTGGGTTAAGCCTCTGCCTTCAGCTCAGGTCATGATCTCAGGGTCCTGGGATCAAGCCCTGCATCGGGCTCTCTGCTCAGCGGGGAGCCTGCTTTCCCTTCTCTCTCTCTATTTGTGATCTCTGTCAAATAAATAAATAAAATCTTTTAAAAAAATAAAATAAAATGCATAACTCAATGTTTTTTTTGGCATATTGCATTATTAATTTAATTGTGGTTAAAGATTCATAACATAAACCTTGCTGGGGGTGCCTGGGTGGCTCAGTTAGCTAAGCATCTGCCTTCATGAAGCTAAGGTCATGATCCCAGGGTCATGGGATTGAGCCCTCCATCAGGTGCCCTGCTCAGCGGGGAGTCTGCCTCTTGCTCTGTCCTTCCCCGCCCCCACACTTGTGCTTGCAAGTTCTTTCTCTCTCCCAAATAAATAAATAAAATCTTAAAACAAAACAAAATGTAAACCTTGCCATTTTAACCTTTTTTAAAGATTTTATTTGTTTATTTGACAGACAGAGATCACAAGCAGACAGAGAGAGGGAAGCAGGCTCCCCACCGAGCAGAGAGCCCGATGCGGGACCCGATCCCAGGACCCTGAGATCATGACCCAAGCCGAAGGCAGTGGCCCAACCCACTGAGCCACCCAGGTGCCCCATTTTAACCATTTTTAAGTGTAAGATTCAGTGGCACATGGTACATTCACGATGTTGGGCAACCATTGACTACTCGCTAGTTCCAGAACATTTTCATCATCCCAAAGGAAAGCCTACACCTCTTAAAGCAATCTCTTTGTCCCCCTCCCCCAGCCGCCACTAACCTTCCTTCTCTCTAGCATGCCACTGCATTTTATTAAAAATATTTTATTTATTTGACACAGAGAGATCACAAGTAGGCAGAAAGGCAGGCAGGCAGACAGAGAGAAAGAGGAGGAAGCAAGCTCCCTGCCGAGCAGAAAGCCTGACGCGGAACCCGATCCCACAACCCCGAGATCATGACCTGAGCCGAAGGCAGAGAGGATTAACCCACTGAGCCACCCAGGCACCCCATGCATTTTTTTTTTTTAAGATTTTATTTATTTACTTGAGTGAGAGAGAGAGCATGAGAGGGGAGAGGCTCAGAGGGAGAAGCAGACTCCCTGCTGAGCAGGGAGCATGATGCAGGACTCGATCCTGAGACTCCAGAATCCTGACCTGAGCGGAAGGCGGTGACTTAACAAACGGAGCCAGCCAGGTGGCCTGCCACTGCATTTTTAACCTCTCCCATGCATGGCCTCCGGGTGATGTTCACCAGTGGGTTGCACAACTGCAAACAGTGCAGTAATAGACTGGGCTGGGCTGGGCACGTACATGTCTCTGGGGCTGACACAAAGAGGAGGAATGCCGGGGCCAGGCTTGTAAGCTGAAATGACCTACAAAATGCCTGCACGGATTTGCAAGGCTATAGGCAGGACAGGGGTCCCTGGGCGGCAGGCCAGTCTTTGCCAGCAAGACTCCCACTGTTCTAGCTTGCATTCTTCTTTTCTTTTTCTACAAGTTTTTATTTATTTATTTGACACAGAGAGAGAGATCACAAGTAGGCCGAAAGGCAGGCAGAGGGAGAGGAGGAAGCAGGCTCCCCGCGGAGCAGAGAGCCTGATGTGGGACTCGATCCCAGGACCCTGAGATCATGACCTGAGCCAAAGGCAGAGGCTTAACCCACTGAGCCACTCAGGCGCCCTAGCTTGCATTTTTCTAATTACTCATATGTTTATCAGCCACTGAGTTCTCTCTTCCCCCAAATGCTGCTCCCCCTTGCCCATCTTCCCAACAGGCTGTGCCTGCGAACCTTCTGTATTCTTCCCTAGAGAGGGGCTTGCTCTCCCTTTTCCTCTCAGGCTCAATGTTCCCTGCACAAGCCAGAACAGGACTGGGAGCGGAGAGAAGCCAGCACTGTGGTTTCTCTAGCAACAGGGAGGCAAACACAGGATCAAAGCTTAGGCCGGAAGCTGCTCTCACTGTCCTTTATGCTGGGTCTTCTGAGCATCCAGGGGACACCACACAAGCTAACAGTCTCACCAAGTCCCCCATTCTAAGGAGCCCTGCACTACCACCACGCCCATTCTCAGAACAGGAGATCGAGGCTGGGAGCAGCGAGGGGAGCTGTGAGAGCTCACACAGCCGGAAGTGGCAGAACTGGGCCTAGGCCAATGGACACCACTAAGCGTCCTTAGCAAGCACCAAGATGTGCGGGGAGGAGGTCCTGTCCCAAGTGGCCCATGGGGAGGACGAGGTAGGAGCCTGGACTGAACACGCAGCACCTGCTATGGGTAGGAGTCCAAATTGGCTGATCCTTCATCTCTAACGGGAGATTCTGGAATTCCAGGACAGGAGAAGCTAAGGGGTCAAAAGAGAAAAAACTGCGTACGAAGAGGTTTTCTGGGGGCCACAGTCCCAGAACCACAGCAGCAGCACTGACCACCTACCATTTACCAAGCATGTGCTGGTGCCGAGCTGTATGCTCCTCCCTCAACCTTGTCCTCACGTGACGCCACGCGGAAGATGACAGCCTTCCTGTTTTACAGGTGGGAAAGCTGAGGCCCAGGAGGGTTAAAACTTGCCCATCTAAGAACACTGAGCCAGACATTAAACAGGTATTAATGATTTTAAGAGCATAATTTAGCTGTAACTAATAAAACTGACAGGAATATATTCTAGAAACTCTTGGATATACCAGGATAGTGTACACGAATGCCCAAAATAACATTGCTTGTAAGAGCAAACTGAAAATAATGTCTCCATCAACAAAAGAAAGGATAAATTGTGGTACTCATAAAATGGAACATAGCAGTGAAAATTACCTTAGGCCTTAGGGATAAAAGTGGATGGATCTCAAAAATATTGAGGGGGGCACCTGGGTATCCCTGTCAGTTAAGTGTCCGACTCCTGGTTTTGGCTCAGATGATGATCTCAGCATCCTGAGATCAAGTTCTGCCCAGCGCTCTGCTCAGTGGGGAGTCTGCTTGAGATTCTCTCTCTCTCTCTCTCTCTCTCTCTCTCTCCCTGCTCTCTCCCTCAAATAAATAAATAAGTCTTTTAAAAACATATAAGGAGTGAAAAAAAGAAAACTCAGAAGAAGGCACATGGAACAACAGTATTTATGTAAAGTTTGAAAACACGTTAAACAATATTGTATGTCACTTAGGGACATACACATAAATGATAAAGATGGTCAGATTGAAGATAAAGGATCCCTCTGATAAGCTTATCACCAAAGGAGACACAGGAGGGATTTAAATAACTACATGGATAAGATTTTGTTTGGAAAGCTGGCCGGTGAGACCACCACTTTGTATTACCTTTTTTTTTTTTTTTTTTTTAAGAATTTATTTATTGGGGGGCGCCTGGGTGGCTCAGTGGGTTAAAGCCTCTGCCTTCGGCTCAGGTCATGATCCCAGGGTCCTGGGATAGAGCTCCATATCGGGCTCTCTGCTCAGCAGGGAACCTGCTTCCTCCTCTCTCTCTCTCTGCCTGCCTCTCTGCCTACTTGTGATCTCTGTCTGTCAAATAAATAAATAAAATCTTAAAAAAAAAAAAAGAATTTATTTATTGGGGCGCCTGGGTGACTCAGTCCTTAAGCAGCTAGCTTGGGCTCAGGTCATGATCCGAGTCCTGGGATCGAGCCCCGCATGGGGCTCCTTGCTCAGTGGGAAGCCTGCTTCTCCCTCTCCCACTCCCCCTGCCTGTGTATTTCCTCTCTAACTGGGTCTCTCTCTGTCAAATAAGTAAAATCTTTAAATAAAAAGGAAAAAAGAAAAAAGAGGGGGGACCTGGGTGGCTCAGTGGGTTAAAGCCTCTGCCTTCAGCTCAGGTCATGATCTCAGGGTCCTGGGATCGAACCCCTTGTTGGGCTCTCTGCTCAGCAGGGAGCCTGCTTCTCCCTCTCTCTGTCTACTTGCGATCTCTGTCAGTCAAATAAATAAATAAATACATTTTTTTTAAAAAATGAAGATTTAAAAAATTTAAAAGAAAAAGAAAAATCATTTGACAGAGAGAGGAAGGAGAGCACAAGCAGGGAGAGGCAGGATGAGGGAGAAGCAGGCTCCCTATTGAGCCTGGAGCCTGATGTGGGCATCGATCCCAGCAGGCTGGGATCATGACCGGAGCCGTATGCAGACGCTTAACCGACTGAGCCACCCTGGTGCCCCTGTATTACTTATTTCAAACACTAATTTCGGGGGGCTGCCTGACTAGCTCTGTCAGTGGAGTGAGCGACTCTTGATCATGGGGAGTTTGACCTCCAGGTTGGGTGTGGTGCCCACTTAAAAAAAATTAAATAGGGGCGCCTGGGTGGCTCAGTCAGCTGAGTGTCTGCCTTCAGCTCAGGTCATGACCTCGGGTCACGGGATTGAGCCCTGCATCAGGCTCCCTGCTCAGCAGGGAATCTGTTTCTCTCTCTCATTCTCCGCCACTACCCCACCACCCACCCTCCCCCAGCCCCACGTCTGGCTCTCTGCTCAGCAGGGAGCCTGCTTCCCCTCTCTCTCTCTCTCTCTGCCTACCTCTCTGCCTACTTGTGATCTTTCTCTGCGTCAAATAAATAAATAAATTTTAAAAATATATATTAAATACTAATTTTTAAAATCCAAACAAGAAGTTGGCAATGCTAAAAAACAAACAAAAAAAAAACACAAGAACACCACACTACAGTCTTTCTTTTGTTTGAACCCAACAGGGAGACTACTGTTTTACCATGGGTCTTACCAGAATCATTCGCTAACACAGAGTATCATCAGGAACCCACATCTTTTTTAAGAAAACAAAGTGCTACCGTCTGTCACCCCCGAGCCATCCTCTGTTGAAGCAAGGACCGAGCCATTCCCTGCCACCAGTCCTTCCGGTGTCCCCAGATCCAGCTTTGACAGCTAAGGCAGCGCCCTCTGCCAGGTGCCCCCAACTTCACGGGAAGACCCATCTTCCCACAGCCCTCTCAGGGGAGACACAGAGAGTACCTTCTTGATGTCACAGGGGAGGAGCTGAGGCTCAGAGCAGACAGGCCTGCCATGCCTCTGGCTCACCGGGGCGGTCAAGGCCAGAAGCTCACCTCTTTGCAGTGCTGTTCCCTCAGCAGGTCTCGGAGGGTGCGGTTGGTCTCTTCAAATGTGCTCAGCTTCTGCAGGAGAAGTTCCTTCTGCCTCGTTAGGGTGTTGATGTCCGTGCAGGTCATTTGTTTCTCCTGGAAGACAGCAGGAAGACCTTACAAGGTACAGAGGGAGAAGGGAGGAGGGCGTGGAGGAAGGCCCCTCTTAAGAGGTGCGGGTGCCAGGAAGTCCAGGGAGAAAGCCCCAAGTTGTGTCCAGGGCCGCAGATGGGGTGGTCGTGGTTCACGGGCAGGCTTCCCAGAGGAGATGGACCCAGGATGGGAGCAGGAGCTCAGTCAGCTGAGAGCAACAAGTGGGGAGGAGGGCTGGGGGCAGAGGGTGGGCAAGTGCAGTCAGGGCAGGCTTCCTGGAGGAAGTGGAGGAAGACACCTGGTGGCCGATACTTGCAGGAATCAAACTGTGGCTGACACTTGCAGGAATCAGACTTATGCCTTGACTCACTGTGATCCCAGGAGACCCATGACGAGGTCTCCTCAAAGACCCTGGCCACCAGAGGTCATCCTCAAGGATCAGGCCCCGGAAGTGAGAGTGGGGGTGGGGGCTGAGGAGTCAACTGTGTCCTCCCCTGGCCTGCAGATGTCATAAAGTCAGCCTGATGACTGCGTAAAGACCCCTCCCCAGCTTGCAACTTGCCCGCCTCTGGGCTCAGTCCCCTGCCTGCCACCCACCGTCTTCAGCTTCCCGATAGTGTCCTTCAAGGCCATGACTTGCTTGGCAGCAGCAGCCCCATCCATTTCAGCTTCTACCAGCTTGGACATGAGGCACTCCTTCTCCTGCTGGAGGTGTTTCTTCTGAAGCCTGGGGCCAGAAAGAATCAGTGCTCTGTGAGCCTTCCTAGGCCCCTGCCCGCCCAGAGCTCTGAGGCTCGCCTCACAATGCCCTTCGAGGCTCCTCTCCCGGTCAGGGAACAGTGGCGGGGGGGAGCAGGCGGGCTCCTGGAAGGCCACCTGGGCACCAGAGCAGGGCTTTCACCTCAGCTGACATGATGCCATCCATGGCCCTGCTCGCCTCTCAGCCACTAGCATCACCCCTGTCCCCAGCCACCGCCACAGCCTCGTAACCCCCACCTTAGATCTGCTTCGGAGCCGTCCCATCCGCTCTTCAGCCCGGAGCCACGGCTGTCCCAACACTCCCAGCTTTGGAAACCCTTCCATGGCTCCTCGATGCGAACTCCCTAGAGCCACTGCTGAGAACGGCCCCTGCCAACCTCCACGGCCCCCCCCTTGCCCTCTGCCCGCCCCTCTCCTCACCGCGGCCTGCTTTCGCCAATTCCCCCCTTGGGGCTTTTCACTTGAGACCCCACATGCTTTCTTACCCAACACCTACTGCCTATCTCCTGACCCCCCCTGCAGGGCTCTCTTTTAAATGTCGCTGGTTCCAGAAAGTCTGCCTTGCCCCCACGGCACCCTATGGGGTCCTTGTCCCACAGCGTGAACCACTGAATCACTAGCTTGTGAAGCCTGGGCGACACTGTGACCCGGGGCCGGCGCCTGGGGTGGCCGGGCGGGCAGAACGTACTCCAGGGCAGGACCGCCTTACATGGTGAAGTCCTTCTCCTCCCTGATGCGCTCGATGTTGTGCCTCAGCACCGTGTTCTCGTGCTCGGTCTCGGCCAGCTCATGGGCCACCTCTTCCAGCTCCTCCTTTCGCTCCTCCAGGAACCTCTTGGCCATCTGGCGCTCACCCTTCTGCATCTTGACCTGTGCGGGAGCACGCAGGCAGGGGCCTCTGAGGGGAGGCTCCTCTGCCGCCACATTGCTAGGCCTGTGGCTTTGGACCAGTTAAGGGCACCTCCGATTGACAGACACATGGGCACTTGGGTCCTGTGGGGCGCAATCTCGGTTGATCTCAGTGAACACTGTTCATCTCACTGTCACTGAGAAAAACCAAGTACAGAGAGCCCGAGTGGCGGAGGTGCTGGCTGGGGACCGAGCCAGGATACAAACCGTGGTTCAGCTGGCACACCACAGCAAGATGTCACAAAAAGACCCGCGCCCTGCGGGCTTTGGAGAAAGGGCTGTTGCCAGGCAGCCGGCCCGGGTTCTCCAGGTGGGCCTGTGAGCCCCGAATGCAGGGCGGGGGACTGGAGACACAGGCCACGCCAGCTGTCAAGACATGGGTCCCTTGCCCTGATCCCACCCAAAGACACAGCCCACCAACTGAGGCCAAACTTCCTTGGCCTCTTTGGGGCTCTGCTGTTTTTTTAAACTGTTGTGTAGAATGAGAAACACAGGTCCCAGTAACCCAGTCATGTCGCCTCTAAAATGGGGACGATACCACCACGGGCTTCATCTACGGCTGTGACAAGTCAAACCAGGGGCATCCGTACAGAGGCACTGGGTGGGGTCAGAGCCGGGCTCTGGGCTAAGTGCTCGATGGAGGGGGCCCAGGTTGCCCGGGCTACCTCCTCAGAGGCATGTGAAGCCCTGGGCAGCCCACCAAGAAGTGTGGGAGGCCCGCAGGCGGACAGACCGAAGGAAGCCATCCTGGGCAGTGTGTCACATCCTCAGGGCGCGAGCTATTCCGGCCCCCACCCCCCTCACCTCAGACTTGAGACAACCAACCGCGTTCATTAGACTGTCAATCTTCTTATCATAACGGTTCATTTTACAGTGACCCGAGTCGTCATCTTCCGTAGAGAGGTCACTCAACCGCATCACCGAGACCAGCTTTTCTGAAGATGGTGGCGTGATCTCCAGACAATGAGGTGGATTCTGATGCAGAGGAGGGAGAAACACGTGAACTCATAAGGCAAGGCCGCGAGCACGGGTTCCAGCGCACCTGCTTGTCCACTGGAGACGGGAAGAACTAAACCACTGAGAGCCCGGCCACAGGGACCCCGGGACAGACAGTGCGCCGGGCCCTCTCGATGGAACGTTACCTACCCGTGTTCACACGAGGTTTCTGAAGATTCTCCACCAAGAAATAAACCCGTGTTACAATGTCAAGTTTAAGACAAAGGGTAGAACAATATGGGCAAAAATACTAATAACAACCCAAGCTGGCCAAAGTTTGGGGCAATAGATGTTTTCATATACCTAGGGGAAAAGGGAAATTAGTCACAAGTCTTTTTTTTTTTTTTCTTTTTTAGAACTTTGACTTTTTTTTTCCAAGATTTTATTTATTTGACAGACAGAGATCACAAGTAGTCAGAGAAGCAGGCAGAGAGAGACAGGGGAAGAAGCAGGCTCCCCGCAGAACAGACAGCCCGATGTGGGGCTCGATCCCAAGACCCTGGGATCATGACGTGAGCCAAAGGCAGAGGCTTTAACCCACTGAACCACCCAGGCGCCCCAGTCAGGAGTCTTTTAAGTGAATGTGAATGCGTGACAGTGGAGAGTTGCGAGTAACCCAAATCTGCTATGAAAAGTATTTTAGGGACAAGTGGGTAAATTTGGTATATGACCGTATGTGATAAATTTGTTAAATGATAATAAGAAATAAAGTTTTTAGGACTAATCAGTATTACTTTGGTTGCAGAGAAAAATAGTATTAGAAATGCATACTGAATAGAGGTCAAAAGGTGTGACACCTGAAAAACATTTAAAGGCATCAGCATAAAAACGTATTTTTTAAATCAAATGCATGTGCCCCTCTGAAAAGTTTATGTAAAGCTACATAATCCTTTGCTTGTAAAACTCCAGAGAGAAAGATATTATAATCTGGAAGCCAGGGTTTCCACGGGTTTTTGGTATGTTGAACTTGACCCTCTCAGTCTTTAAGTTTATTCTGTTGCATTAAGTAATTGTTATTTCTCATTTTTTTGTACAGTTCTGTGCTCCTCTTAAGCTGACGGGGCCACCCTCCTGGGCCAGTTCCCAGGGGAAGAGGAATGAAAGGAATATTCAGTCAGAGAGTAACTCTCGTGCCCAACAAGTAAGACTTACAGGGTACAAAGTTAAAACTGCATGTGTCGGGGCGCCTGGGTGGCTCAGTGGTTTGGGCTGCTGCCTTCGGCTCGGGTCATGATCTCAGGGTCCTGGGATCGAGCCCCGCATCGGGCTCTCTGCTCCGCAGGAAGCCTGCTTCCCTCTTTCTCTCTCCCTCTCTCTGCCTGCCTCTCTGCCTACTTGTGATCTCTGTCTGTCAAATAAATAAATAAAATCTTTAAAAAAAAAAAAAAAAAAAAAACTGCATGTGTCATTTGTCCCAGCAATTCTGCTTCGAGGGACTTAGTAAAAATATTTATGGATGTGAATCAATATTTACAATCAAGGCAAGAAAAAATACAATAAAATAAAATCAAGGCAAGGATAGAGACGAATGTAGGACCAGATAGTATTAAATACATCACAGTACAAACATACACACAATGGAGTACTACCTTAAAAAATAATGCACGGGGCACCTGGGTGGCTCTGTCGTTAAGCATCTGCCTTCGGCTCAGGTCATGATCCCAGGGTCCTGGGACGGAGGCCCACATCAGGCTCCCTGCTCAGCAGGAAGCCTGCTTCTCCCTCTCCCACTTCCCCTGCTTATGTTCCCTCTCTCTCTGTCTCTCTCTGTCAAATAAATAAAATCTTAAAAAAAAAAATTTTTTTTTAAATAATGTGCAATGTAAATATATCAAAAATACGTTTAAAAAGAATATAATGAAAAATAAAAAAAAGAATACAATGATAAGTATGGTCCTATTGTTACGAAAATCAAAACAAGCAGCCTCTTCATAAGAAGAGATCAGGTAGGCTTCCACCAAGAAGTTCCAGAGGTCTTCTCAGAGCGGTGCGATGACAGGTGGTTTTTACTTTCTTCCTTGTGTTGGTTTGGATTTTCTAGTTTTTCAACAGCGACCATGCATTGCTTTTTTTAAGACAAAAAGTTTGCCATATTTAAAAGTGGACAAGAGAACATTATATGATTGCAATGATATTTTAAAACTCAAAACTACTGCACAGGAAAAAGTGTGACAGTAAATATATCAAAATATTAGCAGTTTCAGGAGGGTGTTTCCCCTGGGGGTGGTAATGACAGCTTTAGGACCAGAGGGGAGCTTCTGGGGATGCTGATGGTGATGCGGTTTCTTAAGTGGGGAAGCAGTTACACAGTATATTCAGTTCGTAAAAATTTATCAATCAAGCAATACACTTCTGACGTGTGTACTTCTTCCTACACATTTCAAAGCTTTCAAAATTTAATAGCAGCCACATCAGAGTAGTAAGATTACAGGTGATGGTCTGTTTATCTGTATTTTCAACTTCCCATAACAAAAAATAAAAGACTTTCACTAACAGGGTAGAGGAAAAAACCCAGACCTCCTTCCTCCCAATAGTGATCAATCTATACCAGAAGGGGTTTTAAAAAAATCAAACAAGGGGTGCCTGGGTGGCTCAGTGGGATAAAGCCTCTGCCTTCGGCTCAGGCCATGATCCCAGGGTCCTGGGATCGAGCCCCGCATCGGGCTCTCTGCTCCGCAGAGAGCCTGCTTCCTCCCCTCTCTCTCTGCCTGCCTCTCTGCCTGCTTGTGATCTCTGTCTGTCAAATAAATAAATAAAATCTTAAATAAATAAATAAATAAATAAATCAAACAAAAGGGATGCCTGGGTGGTTCAGTGGGTTAAGCATCTGCCTTCAGCTCAGGTCATGATCTCAGGGTCCTGGGATTGAGCCACACATCAGGCGCTCTGCTCAGTAAGGAGCCTGCTTCCTCCTCTCTGTCTACCTCTCTGCCTACTTGTAATCTCTGTCTGTTAAGTAAATAAATAAAATCTTTTTTAAAAAATCAATTAAGAATCCCCACATGTTGGGGTGCCTGGGTGGCTCAGTGGGTTAAGCCGCTGCCTTCAGCTCAGGTCATGATCTCAGGGTCCTGGGATCGAGTCCCGCATCGGGCTCTCTGCTCAGCAGGGAGCCTGCTTCCTCCTCTCTCTCTGCCTGCCGCTCTGCCTACTTGTGATCTCTCTCTGTCAAATAAATAAATAAAATATTAAAAAAAAAAAAAAGAATCCCCACATGTACATAGCAGCTTCCAAGGTCCATGGCCAGCTCACCCCATATTTCTTCCTCATAGGGTCTTTTTCTCCCTTGTCCACAATGGAAAGGGTCAGGCTAGGTCTTCCCAGAAACAAAGAGCACCACTGGGAAGGGGAAAGGCACTGGCTCAAGTGGGCAGCATGAAATACAGCTACTATCTGAGAGACAAGTCACCTCTCCGGGCTCGTCCATTCCTAGGATTCTGCGGCCAGAGGACTGAAAGCAGACACTGAGCTTTCGAGGGGGGACCATAGCTCCTAGCAACCCTGGTCAATAGGGATGTCAATTTCCATAGTGGCAGATCTTCCATGTATGCTTCAAAACTACCAAGTTTTTTCAGTTTTTTAAGAAGTATTGGGGTGCCTGGGTGGCTCAGTGGGTTAAGCCGCTGCCTTCGGCTCAGATCATGATCTCAGGGTCCTGGAATCGAGTCCCGCATCGGGCTCTCTGCTCAGCAGGGAGCCTGCTTCCTTCTCTCTCTCTCTCTGCCTGCCTCTCCATCTACTTGTGATTTCTCTGTCAAATAAATAAAATCTTAAAAAAAAAAAAGAAGTATTTAAAAAATATATATATATATATTTTTTTTTTTTTAATGTAATCTCCACCCCTAACATGGGGCTTGAACTCAAGACCCCAAGATCGAGAGTCACACGCTCCACTGACTGAGCCAGCCAGGTGCTCCTAAAAGAGCATTTTTAATTATAAAATAGAGTATGCTTGTTATAATGACATTCAAGCAGACCATAAAAAAATAAAGCCCTCCCATCCCAGAGGTAATCACTGCTTACGACTTGCTGTATATCTTTCCAGAAAATGTTATACATATACAAACACATGCATATACACATGGATACAGATGTCCTCTTTCTTTCTTTCTTTTAAATAGGCTCCATGCCCAATGTGGGGCTCAAACTCACGACTCCAAGATTAAGAGCTGTGTGCTCTGTGGACTAAGCCACACAGGTGCCCCACACATGCTCTTTTTTGCACCAATAGGGCCAAACTCTACATGCTCTGTAGCTTCACACTTCATTATCATTTATAAATATCTACCCCCATCTTTGGATTGTACAGATACATAATGCATGGGTGTTCATAATTTAACCAATACCCTCCTGATAGACATTCAGGTAGCTTGGATTTTTCTCTCTTAAAAACATCTTGATACACCATCCCTGTACTCTTTTGTGACTTCTTTTTTTTTTTTTTTTTTTAAAGATTTTATTTATTTATTTGAGAGAGAGACAGTGAGAGAGAACATGAGAGAGGAGAAGGTCAGAGAGAGAAGCAGACTCCCCTTGGAACTGGAAGCCCTATGCGGGACTTGATCCCGGGACTCCGGGATCATGACCTGAGCCGAAGGCAGTCGTCCAACCAACTGAGCCACCCAGGCGTCCCTCTTTTGTGACTTCTTAAGGATAAATTTCTAAGTATAAAATTACAGCATCAATTCCTAGATATAAAACTATAGCATCCCTGGGATGCCTGTCTGGTTCAGTTGGTGGAATGTGCAAATCTTGATCTCGGGGTTATGTGCTAAAGCCCCAAACGGGGTGTAGAGATGGCTTAAAAATTTAAATGTCTGGAAAAAAATTTTTCAAAACTGAAACTATAGCATCAATGTTTCGATAAATGCTCCACAACTGTTAAATGGTCTTCACAACCTCTCAAAGTGATCTAAAAAGGTTTGCTGCTTTCTCATACGCTTGTCAACATGAGATTACCAGTAAGCTTTTTAACTATATGCCATTCAGCAAAAATGAGAGCTTGTGTCTTTAAAATATAGTTGGATCATTTATATCTCACTGACCATTAGTGAGGTACATGTAGCAAAAAATGGAAGACAGCATTTTAATTCCAATCTTATATAAGTATATCCATATACAGATATATAAGTATGTGTGTGTGTATATACACACACACATAGATATACACATACATACGTACTGGTCAGAACACTTTTCATTTACACCCTAGAATACTCCTTACTCCCGTTGTCTCTTAGGGAAAACTGGCAAATCAGGGAGTCACACCCATGAAATAGGACTTCAGTGTAATTACTTTTATTTTTTATTTCTACTTTTAAAGGTAATCAACTATCGGCCAAAGACTGAACGTTTCAAAATGGGCCAGGCACCATCATCATCTCAAAGCAGCCTCAGGTCCTTTTCACTGGCCCGGATAGTGAGATCTTTGTGTAAAATGCAGCCAAAAGGTGTTGTCTCATCCCTGAGGTTTTCCATTGCAATTGACTAGAACGTAAGCCTAAGTAAGGAGAGGTGTGCATGGGAGTCCCCGCTGTCACACCAGGGCCCCGCCGCGGCTGGCCCAAGTCTCAAGAAACATATACGGATGGATGCACAAGCAAAACATGTTGAGGCGTGGCTAAAAAAAAAGGCGGGGGACAGTAAATCTCTTGGCACCTTGATGACTGATATAGAAGGCAATTATTCCCCAGGAGATTGTTCCAAAAGTGTGTTTGTGGTTTGTTTGTTTTTTTTTTTAAGATTTTATTTATTTGACAGACAGAGATCACAAGCAGGCAGAGAGGCAGACAGGGCAAGGGAGAAGCAGGCTCCCTGCTGAGCAGAGAGCCTGATGCGGAGCTCGATCCCAGAACCCTGAGATCATGACCTGAGCCGAAGGCAGAAGCTTAACCCACTGAGCCACCAGGCGCCCCTCAAAAGTGGTTTTGATGACATCCGTGGAATACACACATGATCTCTTGTGGGGACTACCTCGAAAGAGGGTGTGCTTTCTTAAACATGCACCCGGTGTATATTTTTTTGGTCACGCTTCATTTACTATCACGGTTATGTAGGGAAAGACACATGGCTCCGCACATACAGAGAGGCCAAGCGTGCACCTTCTAGAACGAGATCTCCCTCAGCCCTGAGCTGGGCCACTGTCTCCAGGACTTCCTCTCTCTGTGAACCTTGGTTTCCTCATCTGTCCATGGGGAGGGCAACACCTACCCCCCTGGCGGTGGTGGTAAGGGTTCAAGAGCATTCGCGTATTTGAGGGGTTAGCCAGGCGCTCAGTAAACACAACCTACTAGGACATTTCTAAGAGCGACGGCAGACCCTGAATCATACCGAGTTTGAGGCCTGCTAGAACCTGACCAGTCCGAGAAGAAAAGCCTGAACAAGAATGAGCCTACCTCCCACTTGCATCCCACATGCCGGGCGGATGACTTTCCAGGGGGCATCCAAGGTACCTTGGTTTTCACCCGGACACTCCGCCGCACATTCACGGTGTCCCCTTTCATTCCGCGCTTATGAGATTTCTGTGGAAAGGGACAAACCGAGGGTCACTCCCCCACACAGCTGGCCTTGGCCTCACTCTGGCGGTGTCCACTTCCAACTCTGCAGGAGAGTCTCTTCTGACTAAGGCGACCACCGCCACTCCTGGGTGATGGCGCGGCCTACCTTCCTAGCCAGGCAGCTGGCCTCTAAAAGCAAGTGCATTTGTCTCCCAAACCTTTGTGGCGTTGGAAGCCCGAGGAGGCTGTGCTGGAGGGGTCGCCCTGCTCCACAGCCTTCGCCTCGCCCGACTGGCATGTCCTACCTGGCTGCTGGCTGCTGATGGTTTCGGGAGTTTTTTTATGTGGACGTGGACAGGAGTGTTCTCATCCACGTGGACATGTAAGGGGGGGGTTGAAGAGCGGTCCTTCATGGTTCGCTTCTGGCAGGCGGGGGAGGACAACACAAAAAAGGTTGATCTGTGGATGAGTAAACTAGCATGAAAAACCGAGCTCACAGCCTCTGGGGGCCACTGGAAGCCTAGCCACCAAGCGAGCAGGACAGCTACCAACTACTGGCATGCAGGCGGGAACCAAGGCAGTAGTGCCGTTCAGCAGACTCCCGCAGAGATCCCGGCCGCAGACCACCTGGGAGATCAGGGTCCGCTAGAGAGAGAGAGGGATCGGCAAGACCCAAGGGGTCCACCCAAGAGCGCGAACCCAGGCCCCAGGGTCCTCAGAGCGGAGTCTCCTTCTGAGCCTGCTGGAAGGCAGAGCTCCTTGGTAGACTTAGCACAGCGCAGCTGGAAAGCAGGGGAATCCTTCTGCCCTGGGATCTGATCTGGACATATGCACATTAGCACAGAAGACACACGCACGGTTAAAAGGGCACAGTGAACCAGGCAGCAGGCAGGTAAAAGATGAGGGAAATGGAAAGCTGAAGGAAATGCTGAGATGAGAAGGTTGGATTGATTCGGAAGAGAACCCGAGCAGGGCGCGACCCCCAGCCACACACACCCCCAGCCCCCCACCCGCAACCTCCCCTTCCCCATTTTTCTCTTCTTTTTTTTGGAAAATGTGTTCTCGGGACTTCTGGAATTTGGAAGGATTAGGTTAAGACAACCTCCTCACACCAACAGTTTTACCACAGGCCCAAACCCAAAATCAATCCAAAACCCCCCAATCAATCAGCAAGATATGCAGGAAAGCCTCTAGCAGAGCCCTGGGCCACGGTGGTGGCAGCGGGGAAAAGCAGCTCCTGGAAAAGGCATGCCAAAGTGTTTCTGGTAGGGCCACAGACCGGAGGGCTGCTCCGTGGGCACGTCACCTACCGTTACAGTCACACTGGGTGCGCCACAAGGTGTCCTCAGGACCTTTTTCTGCGTGAGACTTGTTACTCCGTTCTTCCCACACGATGGAAACCTGCACCCAGGCACAAGAACCAGATTGTAAGCAGAAAACCGGGGCTCTTCTAGCTCTTGGATCTCCCAAAACGAAACATGAGTTCACGGCCGGGAGAACCAGTCTGGAATCGGTTGCCTCCCTTTACACAACCACCGAACACTCATGGTGTGCCCGGCAGGGGGATGGAAACGGGGTGGTGGGCATTTGCAGGGCTGGCCTTTCAACCTCTGCCGTCGCATCACACGTATTGTGACCTTTTGCTGAAAAGCCCACCTGTCATCCTGTCGGGTGACAAAAAGCAGGGAACACAGGAGCACCAGGCAGGGTACTAGTGTGGCCAAGGGTGCAAGTGCCCAGGACTGTGCCCAGAGCAGACATGACCTGGGAGAAATGTTCTGGGAGCAACAGACAGCAGGCCCAGCAACAAAGTGCCTGTGACTCATTCATAAAATTAACAGTCACATATTTAAGTAAGCTGATGCAAAGTTCCTATGTCCCCAAATATTCTACTTGCTACCTTTTAAAATCCGAAGCAGGATTCTTTTTTTTGCAAAGGTTTCTGTTTGTTTGTTTATTTGTTTTTAATAGTATGTGCAATTTGTCATGTTCATACATAAACAGCCCTATCACCAGATCTGCAAATACAGCAAAAGTTTCATCTCCAGTATTTGGCAGCAGAGTGTCCAAGAATTCCATGACGGAAAGGGACTAGGAAAATACATTTGATCCATCCCGCTACCTCCTGACGACCTTCAAATAGGACTTCTGTCCTCCCCACAAATACTCAGGGGAGAATACCACCACCTAAAAATGCAGCAGGAAAATACTCAAGCACTTGAGCACGGAACCTGCTCTATGTGTCACAACTGGATGAAAAAGAAGAAAATATTTACTGTGCCCTATTCATCGTTTAGGTGAGGAATACCAAATCTGAGTAGACAGATCCCCCCCCCCCCTTAAAAGCCACTGTTTGGGAAATCTGTCTCCCGCTGCGGTCTTGCCATCAAATCACCTGGACCACATCAACACCTTGTTACCTGCCTACATCATTGTTATTTACATGTAACTTCCTTTCAAAAGGACGTGTGCCTAGTACTCCATGAAGACAGGTGGCCCTGTTTGCTACCAGGGACTGGGGCACCTGGGGAGAGAGGGAGGGCAAGGAGGAGGCAGAGCTGGAATTGCAAGTGAGCACTTTTTTCCTCTTGGTCCACACTTTTAATACACAGAACAGGGAAGCTGAAAAGAGAAGCCTCCAGAGAGCCTGGCCTGGGGGCCCCTGACCACCTTTCCCTGCCCTTCTGCGAGGCGCGCCCCACGATGGCAGTACCTGGGGGAGCCGCCCGAGGATGAGGCAGACATGGCTAGGCATCAAAGCCCAAAGGTGGGCAATTGGGTCAGCGGGCTCTGCTCAGGGGGACCCAGAGGGGCTTGTCAATGAGAATCTCAGGGGCCCGGCATCAAACGTCCTCTCTGAGGGGAGGAGGGTGGAAGCCTTAGGGGTGGCAGTTGGATGAAAACTTGGGAGGCGCTCCTCTACTGTCCAAGTCGCACAGCAACTGTCCTGCCAAAGTGGGGGGAGATAGGAGAGGCTGAGCGACCTGTGGGGCATCGGATGGGCGGCCGGTAGGTGGTTGCGGGGCGCGGAGGGAGCTCCCCTCCCCAGGGAGGGACAGGGACCGGAACTTCAGGGACAAGGACCACCACGCCCAGGCCCCGCCCGGGAGAGAAGGTGGGCGGGCCACCGGAGGGAAAACCTGAGGCGCCGGATGGCGTGCGTAGAGGGCGGGCGGGCACCGCTTGGCCCCCAAGTGGGCCCAAAGGGCCGAAACCCGCCGAGGGAGCTGGAGGGATACTCGGGGCGGGGTCAGGGCAACTGTCTCCTAGGAGAAGGGGCGTTCCCGGGAGAATAGAAACCCAGAAAGGACCAATAGTATTTGAAGGCGGGAGGGGCGGCGGCTGCAGGGAAAAGGTGCGCGCGGCCGCAAGTGGGTACCCCAGACCGCGTAGGGAAAATCCTCCCGAGCGCAGCAGCCAGAAGCCACTGGGATGTAGTATCCGAGTTAGAGCGGGTCAGACGTCAGGTAGTGCAGGGAGCGGGGCGAAACCCCCGGTGAGGCCCCCTGGACAGGTGATCCCACTCCCGCGGGGTCGGGAGGCCGGGAGGCGGCCGCCGGGGGACAGCGCTGCCCGCGGGGAGGGAGAGGCGGCCGGGGCGACGCCCACCGGCGGGCAGGGGGCGCGGAACCTGTCTCCGTCCGCGGAGAGGGGGACGTCCACCCACCAGCGGGCAGGAGGGGACCAGTTTCTGCCCATAGAGAGAAGGGTGAAGCCCTGCCGGAGGGCGGCGGAGGAGGGAGCAGAGTCCTGCCGGAGGCCAGGTCAGGAGGGAGGCTGCGGGCCCGCCCGTTAGCGGGAGGAGAAGAAGGCCCGCGCCTGGGGGGGGGGGGGGGGGGGGGGCCCCCTGGGGGCGAGAGCCGGACTGAGCGCGCCAGGGGGCCGGAGGCGGGGGCGGCCGCGGGGCGTGGGGGGCGGGGGGCGACGGGGGCTGGCCAGCCCGTTGGGGACCATGCTGCCCGTGGGGACCCGGCCCGACGGTGGCCGCGGAGCGTCCCGGAGCGCCCGGGGTCCCGCCCTTCGGCGGCGCCTCACCAGGAGCGACACGGCTGCGCCCAGAAACGTCTCCTTATGAAGTCGTTGAAGTCGGAGGCCAGGGCCGTGCCATGGAGACGCCGCGGCGGATGCAGTCCGGCTCCCGCGGCGGCTCCTCCCCGCTTCCGCCTCCTTTTCCGACACCCGGTCGGCAGCTCGCCCATTGGCCAGTTCAAACCCCCCCGGGAGCCTCTCGGGTTTCGCCATTTAGGCCCAGCCCCCGGCGTCACAGAGATGCCCCGCCCCGCCCGAAGCTCCGCCCACGTCCTGGCCACGAGCACCGTCGCCGTGGAGACGCGCGACGCCACTAGCGGGCCTTGCCTCGGCTTGCCCGCCGTTCAAGGCCCGCCTGACCCTCCGCCATTTTTACCCCGTCTTGGTCCTCCTCGAGTCCCCTGACTCCAAGGAGCGCTAAAACTCTACCCCGGACCGTTTCATACGTGTTAGGGAACTGGGTTCAGAAGGGGGACACAGAACATGTTTGTGGCCGGAGCTACGCGCTGCTTCTGGAAATCCAGCCCTGTCAGTACTGCGCTGTTGGTGCACACTACCCCGGCGCTCCCCCTCTCCCACCGCGCCTCCTCCGTCCTTGTCCAGACACGAGGAGGGGGCCGCGTTCCCGGGCCCCTCGCCGCCCTCCTGCACACTGGGTGGTGCTGTGTGTACGGACCTACTTCGATGAGGTTCTCGCTGAGCCGCCATCTTCTCCACTATGCCCTCTCTCGACCAATCGAGGGGGGTCGTCACGTGGCTCACCGCGCCGCCCTGGATTCTGGGAGACTTTGACATCCTGAGGCCAAGCTGGCCCCAGTCCCTGCACACCCTCCCGGCCAGGACTTTCCCCTGCGCCTCAGCCAGGCACCCCCCAGGGCCACACAACTGGTCCACGTGAAATCTGAAATTCCAGCTTCCCCCCTCTCCACATAGTACCTGCTTTTCTGGCTTCGATGTCACCGGCCAGGGCCCGCCATATTCGTTCCCCCGTGTCAGGGAGTCGTCCGCATCCGTTCATTTTCAACCTGAGGTTCTGCAAGGATGAAACCCACACGTCATTGCCTCCACCGTCTCCTGAGCCCTCACGACCACCCAGAATTGTTCCATTTGTCCCTGGATCCTTGCCCTCTCCCCAAGTGGCTCTTCCAAACCTTGGCCTCTTACCGACCCGGACTCCAATTCTCCTTTTTTTTTGTAGAGAAGAATAAAGCCATCAAGTAGAATTCCCTCGACCTCATTCTGAACTTCCCCCATCCTGTAATTCCCCCTTCAGAGGAAGAGATGTCCTTGAAGCTCAGGGCAAACTTCTTACTGCCAGGCCTAGATCAATTATCTCTGTAAAATGTCTCTTGTTACCCCCAGCACATAATTGTTGATCATTTCTCAACGCTCCTACATTCACTGAACCAATATTTATTTAAGTTCCTGCTATGTACTAAACCAAGTTCAAGAAACACTAGGCCCTGCCTAGTCTTTGAGGAGACTATGGCCAACCTCTCTGACTTCAGATTGCTTGACCATGTCTTCCTCTTTTTTTTTTTTTTTTAAGATTTTATTTATTTATTTATTTATTTGACAGACAGAGATCACAAATAGGCAGAGAGGCCAGCAGAGAGAGAGAGAAGAGGAAGCAGGCTCCCTGCAGAGCAGAGAGCCTGATGCGTGGCTCGATCCCAGGACCCTCATGACCCGAGCTGAAGGCAGAGGCTTTAACCTGCTGAGCCACCCAGGCACCCCTTGACCATGTCTTCTGAATGCAAACTACTCTGAGCTTGGCCAGGATTGGCCTTTTTAAAAAAAAAAAGATCAACACCCTGCACTGACAAGGACATTGGGAAACAAGCAGTCTCATATGTTGCTGGTAGGATTAAAAATTGATATAATCTGGGGCGCCTGGGTGGCTCAGTGGGTTAAGCCACTGCCTTCGGCTCAGGTCATGATCTCAGGGTCCTGGGATCGAGTCCCACATCGGGCTCTCTGCTCAGCAGGGAGCCTGCTTTCCTTCTCTCTCTCTCTCTCTCTCTCTGCCTGCCTCTCAGTGTACTTGTAATTTCTCTCTGTCAAATAAATAAATAAAATCTTTTTAAAAAATTGATATAATCTTTTGGGGCACTTAGGTTGCTCAGTCAATTAAGTGTCCAACTCTTGGTTTTGGCTCAGGTCATGATCTCAGGGTTGTGGGATAGAGCCCAGGGGTGGGGTCCGTCCTGAGAGGGGAGTCTGCTTCTCTCCCTCTGCTCTCCTCCCGCACTTCTCCCTCTCTCTCTCGCTCTCTCAAATAAATAAATCTTAAAAAAAATAAAAATTAAGGGGTGCCTAGGTGGCTCAGTCATTAAGCATCTGCATTTGTCTCAGGTCATGATCCCAGGACCCTGGGATGAAGCCCCACATTGGGCTCTCTGCTCAGCGGGAAGCCTGCTTCTCCCTCTCCCACTCCCACTCCCACTGTTTGTGTTCCCTCTCTCTCGCTGTGTCTCTCTCTGTCAAATAAATTTTTAAAATCTTAAAAAAAAAAGAGGTAAGAACAAATTTAGACCTTAAAGGGAAATTTCCTTTCAGCCTTTCTTTTCCTCGATGTAATTGTCTTTGGACTGACTCCTCCTTTCCCTCCCAAGGGGGTGAGAGACTCAGGGAAAAGAGAGAGAGGTGTCCCTCAGGCTTGCCTGTAGCCCAGACAAAAAAAAAAAAGGGCTCCACAAGGACCAGGAAACCTTACGGGTTTGGAGCAAAAGGCAATTAGTAACAGGCAATACGCATTTGCACAGTGCACACCCTGTGTGCATTATTTCTCCCTGGAAGCTGGTGCAAGGGTGAGCGGCGCAGAGCAGTTACAAATAGAGAAGTAATCAGAAGAGAATGGGCAGTAATTTCTTTGACATTGGTCTTAGCAACATTTTTCTCAGTATGTCTTCTCAAGCAAAAATAAACACTTGGGACTACCCCAAAATAAAAAAGCTTTTGTGGGGCACCTGGGTGGCTCAGTGGGTTAAAGCCTCTGCCTTCGGCTCAGGTCATGATCCCAGGGATGGAGCCCCACATCGGGGGGGGGGGGGTCTCCTGCTCAGCAGGAAGTCTGCTTCCCCCTCTCTCTCTGCCTGCCTCTCGGCCTACTTGTGATCTCTGTCTGCTAAATAAATAAAATTTTTTAAAAACTTTTGCACAGTGAGAGAAACCATCAACAGAATGAAGAGACAGACTCTGAATGGGAGGCGATATACAAATGATATATACAGTGAAGGCTTAGTATCCAGAATACACAAAGAACTTATACAACTCAACACCAAAAAACCACAAATAACTCAATTAAAAGATAGGCAGAGGACCTGAATAGACATTTTCCCAAAGAAGACATACAGTTGGCCAACGGACACATGAAGAGATGCTAAACATCACTCATCATCAGGAGATTGCAAATCAAAATGTCAGTGAGGGACGCCTGGGTGGCTCAGTTGGTTGAACATCAGACTCTCTTAAGATTTTATTTATTTGGCAGCGAGAGAGAGAGAGAGAGCACAAACAGGAGGAGCGCAGGCAGAGGGAGAGGGAGAAGCAGGCTCCCCACTGAGCAGAGAGCCCGATGCAGGGCTCAATCCTTGGACCCTGGAATCATGACCTGAGCCAAAGGTAGATGCTTAACCAATTGAGCCACCCAGGCGCCCTGAACATTAGACTCTCGATTTTGGCTCAGGTCATGATCTCCGAGTCATGGGCTAGACCCTGTCTTAGCCTCTGTGCTCAGTGTGGAGTCTGCTTGGGATTCTCTCTCTCCCTCTCTCCCTCTGCCTCTACCTCCCCCCACCCCAGCTCGAGCTCTCTAAATAAATAAATACAATCTCAAAACCTCAATGAGATGTCACCTCACACCTGTCAGGACAAGAAAGAACAAGGGTTGGCACGGATGTGGAGAAAAAGGAAACTTCATGCACTGTTGGTGGGAATGCAAACTGGGGTGACTGCTGTAGAAACCAGTTTGGAGGTTCCTCCAAAAATTAAAAATGGGGGTGTCCAGCTGGCTCAATGGGTAAAGAATGCGGCTTTTGGTATCTGGGTTGTGATTTCAAGCCCCAACTTGGGGGTAGAGATTACTTAAAAATAAAAGCTTTTTAGGGGCACCTGGTAGTTCAGTCGGTTAAGCATCTAACTCTTGCCTTCAGCTTAGGCCAGGATCTCAGGGTCTTGGGATCAAGTCCTGAGTTGGGCTCCATGCTGGGCATGGAGCCTGCTTAAGATTCTCTCTCCCTCTCAGTCTACTCCTCCCCCTGCTCTCTTTCTCTCTCAAAACAGACAAATAAATAAAAATCTTTTCAAAAGAAAGAAAATGGAAACACTAATTCATAAAGTTAATATGCACCTGAATGCTAATGCACCATTACTTTTAATAACCAAGATATGGGAGCAGCCTAAGTGTCCCCTGATAGATAAATGGACAAAGATGTGGTACACACACACACACACACACACACACACAATATGTCATACTGCTCAGCCATAAAAAGAGAGAGAGAGAGAGATTGTGGACGCCTGGGTGGCTCAGTCAGTTAACTATCTGGCTTCCGTTCAGGTCATGATCCCAGGTTCCTGGAATTGAGTCCCACAAGGGGCTCCCTGCTCAGCAGGGAACCTGCTTCCCCTCTGCCTGCTGCTCCCCCAACTTGTGCTTTCTCGGTGTCTCTGACAAATAAATGAATAAAAAATCTTTTTTAAAAAAAAGATTTTTATTTATTTGACAGAGAGTGAGATCACAAGTAGGCAGAGAGGCAGGCAGAGGAAGAGGGAGAAGCAGGCTCCCCGCTGAGCAGAGAGCCAGATTTGGGACTCGATTCCAGGAACCTGAGACCATGACCTGAGCCGAAGGTAGAGGTTTAACCCACTCAGCCACCCAGGTGCCCCAAGAATAAAATCTTTAAAAAATAATGAAACGGGCGCCTGGGTGGCTCAGTGGGTTAAAGCCTCTGCCTTTGGCTCAGGTCATGATCCCAGGGTCCTGGGATCAAGCCCCAGTTCGGGCTTTCTGCTGCGTGGGAAGCCTGCTTGCTCCTCTCTCTGTGTCTGCCTCTCTGCCTACTTGTGATCTCTGTCTGTCAAATAAATAAATAAAATCTTAAAAAAAAAAGAAAGAAAAATGAAACAAGATGAAACCAGAGAGGGAGACAAACCATAAAAGACTCTTAATCTCAGGAAGCAAGCTGAGGGTTGCTGGAGGGGTGTGGGAGGGATGCGGTGGCTGGGTGATGGACATTGGGGAGGGCATGTGCTATGGTGAGTGCTGAGAATTATGTAAGACTGATGATTCAGACCTGTACCCCTGAAACAAACAACAAAAAAGAAACATTAGAGGATAGTCAGAGTGAAGCAGGAAGGATCTCCTAGATCCCAGATCTCAACTCACAGTCTGTCTAACCTGAGACCTAATTAAAATGACTAATACTTGCGGAAGGATGAAAAATCAATCCCAGCTGCTTGATAAATTATATTACATATATTCAGAAAACACTATACTGCCGTTAAATAGGATAAGACAGATTATTCAGGCATGGAAAGATCCCCAGACATTACAACAGAGAGGAATAAAAGGTGACATGTTAAACTGAGTAGAGCCACGATTCTGTATCTGCATGAAAAACACCTGAGTACGTTACTACCAGCAGGTAAAGAGAATCTGGAGGGATATACACTGAATTGTTAGGACTAATGGAAGATGGAATTACGAGAGAGATTTTCACTAGTACATTGCGAATTTCTGTAAAGTTTAAGTGTTGTTTTTTAAAATTTTTAAGAAGATTTTATTTATTTATAAATAAATTATTATATTTACCCTGAGACCATGACCCGAGCTGAAGGCAGAGGCTTTAACCCACTGAGCCACCCAGGTGCCCCCGTTTTTTTTGTTTTGTTTTGTTTTGTTTTTTTAAGTAATCTCTACACCCAGTGTGGGGGCTTGAACTTACAACCCTGAGCTCAAGAATTGCATGCTCTGGAGCACCCGGGTGGCTCAGTCGGTTAACCAGCTAACTTGGGCTCAGGTCATGATCCCAGGGTCCTGGGATCGAGCCCCACCTCCGGCTCTCTGCTTAGCGAGGAGCCTGCATCCCCTCTCTCTCTGCCTGCCTCTTTGCCTACTTATGATCTCTGCCTGTCAAATAAATGAATAAAATCTTTTTAGAAAACAAATAATAAATAATAAAATTTTTTAAAAAAGGAAAGAAGAAATTTAAAAATCTTTAGGGGCACATGGCTGATGAGTCTGTAGAACACAAAACTCTTGATCTCGAGGTCATGAGTTCAAGTCCCATGTTGGGTGTAGAGTCTACTTGAAAAAAATTTATTTTTAAACCAGAAGACACTGTCTCAGAATGTTAACACTGACGATTTTATTTTCCTCCTTCTGTTTTTGCAAATTTCAACAATGAATGTGGGCTTCTGTTGTTGGTTAGAAAGATCCACAGTTGAAGGAGGAGCCAGCTAGGAGCTCCGGTGCTGGACCCCAACCCTGCAAGCAGCAGAGGGATGCCCCGCAGTGCCCCACCCCAGCCCCTGGCCCAGGCTCATCTCCATTTGCCCAAGGGCCCGTATATCAGTGATTTCCATCCTGGAGCCCCATCCCCCAGGAGCCTGAGGCAGCCCTCACATTACTGCCCTGAGGAAAAGGACTCTGGGCTCCAGAGAGGGTCTGGCGTTTTCTCTCAGGCCGTGGGTAGAACTGGTGGAGAGAAAATTCCAGGCCTTACTAAGGCTTAGGCTCCTCTTAGGCCCTTTGACTAGTGGCCCTGCGCCTTTGAGACTGGATGGACTCCGGGCTCTCTGAGAGTCCTGGTTAGGCAGCTGCCCAAACCAGTGATTCTGAGTGTGGTCCCCACACCCCAGCACCAAGCAGCAACACGAGGGAACGTGGTAGAGGTGCAAAGCTCTGACCCCACCCCGGACCTACGGAATATGGAACTCCAGGGGCGGGGCTCAGCAACCCGTGTTTGAACACGTTCTCCAGGGGATTCAGATGACCTCTAAAGTTTGAGACCGGGGCGCCTGGGTGGCTCTGTTAGTTAAGTGTCTGCCTTCGGTTCAGGTCATGATCCCAGGATCCTGGGATGGAGCCGAGTCAGGCTCCCTGCTCAGTGGAGAGCCTGCTTCTCCCTCTCCTGCCTGACGCTCCCCTTGCTTGTGCTTGGTCTCCCTCTCTCTCTCTCTGTCAAATAAATAAATAAATAAATAATCTTTAAAACAATATCATGCCGGGCGCCTGGGTGGCTCAGTGGATTAAGCCGCTGCCTTCGGCTCAGGTCATGATCTCAGGGTCCTGGGATCGAGTCCCGCATCGGGCTCTCTGCTCAGCGGGGAGCCTGCTTCCTCCTCTCTCTCTCTCTGTCTACTTGTGATCTCTCTCTGCCAAATAAATAAATAAAATCTTTAAAAAAAAAACAAAAAAAAACAATATCATGCCTCTTCCATTTGACAGAGGAGAAAACGTTAGGGTTTTACCATAAGGAGAGGCACCTCACTGAGCAGCAGAGACAAGAGGCAGAGGGGAAACTGGAAATTAGATTATGTTTCCAGAGCCCCCAACTCTCTTCTGACTCAGGCAGATGTCCCAAGCCCATCCTGATCCACTCTGTCACTGGCACGTCGCCGTGATGCCAGTAAACATCAGTGCGGCACTCCCTCCTCACCGGGCAGTGTGCTCACCTGCATGAGCTCGGCCAGGCCTCACCACATCCAGTCAGCTTGGCACGAGTGCTGACCCCATTTTATAGAGCAGAACACTGAGGCTAGCGGAGGCTCAGGACACTTGCCTGAGGTCACAGAACTAGAAAAAGACAGAGACAGCTCACACCAGCTTTCTCTGCCTGGGGAGCCCATGCCGGGGCTTCCAGGAGCACCAAGGTTTGCAGGGACCAGCCACCATCGAGGGAGGGCTCTTCTCACCGCCCCACTGCTAGCGAACACCCTGGTCTGAAGCCCCATGTGTCTCACCTGGATTATTACAATGGGTTCCTAACTTCTCTCATTTCTCTCCTGAGCCAATCTACAGGTTATTCTTAGTACAGTTGCCAGGGTAATCATGATAAAATAAGTTAGAGTCAATTGTCAGCCTCAAACCCTCTAGGGGCCCCCCTGTTCCAGAGTAAAAGCCAGAATGTCCTCCAAGGTCCTCCTTGCTCTGGCCCTGAACTTGGCTCCATCATCTCCAGGCTCTCCAGGCCTTGCTTACTCTGTTCCAGCCACACTGGCTTCCTTGCTGTCTTTTGAACCTGCCAGTCCTGCTCCTACCTCAGGACCTTTGAATATGCTATTCTCTTGGTCTGGAAGGGGCTTGCTTCAGATAGCCCCACAGCTCGCCCCCTCGTGTCTGAGTCTTTGTTCAGATGTTAACTTCTCAGACCATACTTGATGTTTTCTTCCTCATTTTGCTCTATAGCGCCTACCCCTCTAATATTTACTTACTTATTTCTGTCTCTCTTCTAGAATGTCAGCAGCACTAGGTCAAAAATTTTGGGGACACTTTTATGCACTGCTGTATCCCTCATGCCTAAAACTGGCTCACAGGATGGGCCCAATAAATGGTTGTTTTAGGGGCACCTGGGTGGCTCAGTCACTAAGCATCTGCCTTCAGCTTGGGTCATGATCCCAGGGTCCTGGAACCGAGCCCCACATCAGGCTCCCTGCTCTGCGGGGAGCCTGCTTCTTCCTCTCCCACTCTCCCTGCCTGTGTGTTTCCTCTCTCCTTGTTTCTCTCTGTCAAATGAATAAAGAAAATCTTTAAAAATAAATAAATAAAATAAATGGTTGTTTTAATGAGTGAAGGGAACACTGGAAGCCTAGAGAGAGAAGGTACTTGCTCAAGGTCATCACCATCTGGAATTGATGACTTTCACTCTTGGAACTAACAAAGCACCTATCCAGTAGCTTTGACCCAAAATCTTTCTCATAGCCATGCCAGGTCCCAGGACCAAAGCCAGGCCAGCTGAACCTCATCCCCAGGACAGAAGCAAGGAGTGCCTGCCTGACTCTGCCAGGACCCTGGTGCTTGTACAACCAAGTCAGGGGACTGCCATGGGAGGAGGCTCCTCTGCAGAAGGAAACCTAGACACGCCAGGGCCACAGACTTGTGCTGGTAGAGGCCAAGGCAAGAAGACACCTCTCTACCCCCTCCAGCTGCCGGAGTGCAGGCATTGGAGACAGGTGCTGGGCCCTGTGGAGGGAGGATGCAGAGGGAAGAAAGTCAGCAGCTCCCAAGCAAGAGAGGGGGAGAACCTGGAGCTGTTGTACGTAGCCTGGCAGCAGCACGACAGGTGGATTCCAGATGCCCCGGGGCTTCCTTCCCCCTTGTGGGACCCCCACCAGCAGAGGGCGCCCTGGTCCGCAAAGGTCCACGTTCTGCTTTCTTTCGCCCTCTGGTGGCCACACGGGTTAGGGCCAGAGGGGAGCCTTGGATCCATCTTCCCCATCCCTCTCCAGGGCAGGGCAGCCCCTGCACAAAGCAAAGAGTCAAAGGGGAGGAGGCTCCGCAGCCCCGGGTCTGAGCCCACCCTGCCCAGCAAGGTGGGGCTGGTGATGCCCAGGACTGCCCCAGTGCGTGAGTATTCACTGTGGGCTGGGCTCCGGGTCTGGCTATTTTATACCCACCCAGTCCCTGCCGTGCTTCTCTTCCATGTCCCCTTCACCGAGCACACTAGGACCCAGGGAGGGATGGCATCCCATCCAAGATCACCTAGCAAGGAGATGGTGATCCCAGGTCGGCCTGACTCCTCCCCCAGGCTGCCCTCCCCTCTGTGTGGCTCCAACAGCCCATCCATGGATCCGGAGCCCTTCCCTCCCAGACCCCAGGACACACAAAGAGGCTAGTCCAGGAGTTTGCATAAAGTGCAAACACCAGCTGGCTTTTATTGAGGGCCTACTCTGTGCTGGGTGCCAGGCCTGCAAGGGCTCTCTTCCCACCTCCCTGCACTTCCCAGTGGCCGGGGGAGAGGATGGGCCCTGGCAAGTGAGACCCAGGTGTCGAGTGGGGAGGGGGCTGGGGTGGAGGTAGAAGGTGGCGGCGGGGCCCCAGCAGTTGGGTCCACGGAGAGGGCAGGGCTCCCGGCATCTGTCCAGCTTGAAACTGAAGGCTGGGGAGCTCCCTCCTTCCCTTCACCCCAGGCGCTGAGTCAGACCAGGCAGGGTGAGAGGGCCTGTGAGCCCTGCCTTCTCTCTCCATGACTTTCAGAGAAGGGGCCCATCTTGGAGTGGTTTCTCCCAATGCAAGAGAGAGCCAGAAGACAAAGTGGCCATGCCTAAGGTGACAGTCGGGTCTCTGTGGGGTCTGCGGCTCCTGGTGGCGACTCCTGAAGCTATTTCCAACTCTGGTCCCTGGCCAGCGGCAGCCTGCTCCTGGGTGGTCCTCTGGAGTCACTGCCTGGCCCTGGTGGGATGGAAGAGACAAGAAGAGAGAAGTAGAACTAGAGCCTGATGTCCAGAGGCAGAGACAGAAGAAGACACAGGGGGCCTGTGTGGCTCAGTCGGTGAAACGGGTGCCTTCAGCTCAGGTCATGATCTCAGGGTCCTAGGATGGATTCCCACATTGCGGGGGTGGGTGGGGGGTGGGGGGGTCTCTGCTCAGCAGGGAGCCTGCTTCTCCCTTTCCCTCTGCTCCTCTCCTCTGCTCATCTCTCTCTCTCTCTCTCAAATAAGTAAAAAAAAAAATCTTAAAAAAGAAAGAAGACGGGGCGCCTGGGTGGCTCAGTGGGTTAAGCCGCTGCCTTCGGCTCAGGTCATGATCTCAGGGTCCTGGGATCGAGTCCCGCATCGGGCTCTCTGCTCAGCAGAGAGCCTGCTTCCTCCTCTCTCTCTCTGCCTGCCTCTCTGCCTACTTGTGATCTCTGTCTGTCAAATAAATAAATAAAATCTTTAAAAAAAAAAAAAAAAAGAAAGAAAGAAAGAAGACACACAGAGAAGGTCCGAGAGAGACAGAAGCGGAGAGAAAGAGAGAGAGCACGAGGTAGAGAAATGCAGGGAGCCACAGAGAAGGGCAGAGCACAGCCAGAGAGCGGGAGGCGAGAAGGCAGGCTGAGAAGGGGAAACAGAGACCCGGAGACAGCCTAGAAGGGGAGAGCACACCGAGGCACACGGGGCTGGGGTCTTCTTCCCGGCCCCACACTCACCTAGAGCTCATCCCGGGGGTGGGGTGGCGTGGGGAGGCTGTGCCCACTGCTGCCAGCCAGGTCCAGGCGGGGGTCACGCAGGGTCTTGTGAGAGCCACTCCAGCTGACGATGCGGCCGCTGTCATCGTCCCAGGGCGAGGATGTCTCCGTGTCGCTGAGCCACTCGGCGTCCCCTGCGTAGTGCGTGGGGGCAGCAAGCAACGGCCGGGCAGAGAAGGCGCGCAGGTCCCGTGGCCAGAAGTGCGCCTTGTACTGCTCGCTGTGGGGCGGGGTGGGAGGCTCAGGTGGGCTGAGGTGGGCCCCGCCAGCCACACCGCACGCCTGCCCGGAGCCGGACTCCTCACAGACCTCGCCCTCAAGACTGCACAACAAACTCAAGAAGTAGGGTTTCTAGTCTCCCCATTTTCCAGATGGGGAAACTGAGGCCCACAACAGGGACGGGGCTTGACTAAGAACCACACAGGCAGCCCAGAATTTACACCTAGGTTGGTGTGACTCCAGGGCCGGGCCAGGCTCCTCCTCAGTGACCTCAAAGAAGTGACCCAGCCTCAGTCTCCCTGGCTGCCCTGACCGTGGTGGGTTCCCCGGATGAGCTGACCCTGCCCGGCCCCCGTCGGAGACTCACTTGGGGTGCCGGTCAAACATGATGGGCAGGAACTCGTCCACAGGCAGCATTCGGCGCAGGGGCTGGGAGGCCAGCAGCTTGCGAGCTCCCGCCAGGCTCAAGACATAGGCCAGGGTCCAGTAGGAGTACCCCGCCACCACCAGATGCGGCAGCCTCTCCACAGCGGCCTCCTCCTCGGGGTTCACCTGCTTCCGACCTAGGTAGCTGCGGGTGACCCCGAGGGGAACCAGGAATCACTGTAGGTCCCCAGGGTGTCCAAGGACCCCTTCCCCAATCACATCCCACGGGCCAGGCTCAGTGGGGAGGACTGAACAGGCTCCCAGCAGAAGGCAGAGCCCCAGAGGCCGCTCCTCGCCCCCCAGACCCCCCACCCCCCTCCCGCAGGTGCAGGCTGCCTACATGAGGTCCCACGGCAGCTTCTCTGCCTCCACCTCCTCCATCAGCCGCTCTAGTCGCCCCCGGAAGTTGCTCTCAAAACGCACGTCGTCCTCAAACACCAGGACCTGGGCCAGACCCCTGGCCGCCACCTGTGATAATGGGGGGGGGCGACACACAACACGGGGGTGGCTCTTTAGATGTCCCCTTTCCCCGCCTGACACTGATAGACTTTCCCTGGCCTCTGTTATATGGCAAAGGCTCAGACCTGGCCCCGTCCCTCAGCTGCTCCAAAGCCTGCTGGGGCTCCCACCGCCCAGGGACTGAAGTCCTCCAGGGCCCGAGTCTAGCTCTCCAAGCAGACTCGTGATGGCAATCATAACCTTTGCTGTGTTCACTGAGTGCTGCTAGATCCCGGGGACCCTCGGGAGGCAGGACACATGATGTCCCTGTGCTGTAGTAGGGAAACTCCAGGCCCAGCTCCTCACACGGCCTCCTGAGCTGTCCTAAAGGAAGCTGGGCTGGCTGGGGGTGGGAGGAAGACCTAAGCCCTCACGGTCCCTAAGAAAAAGTATTTTTGTAACTTCTGGAAATGTGAAAAGAACATGAAATCAGCTCAGTAAATGATGAAATGGAAGTCATGCTTCAATCTGTTCAGGGACAGCAGAAGATGGGCGCCTGGGTGGCTCAGTTGTTAAGCATCTGCCTTTGGCTCTGGTCGTGATCCTGGGGCCCTGGGATTGAGCCCTGCACTGGGCACCCTGCCCCATGGGGAGCCGGCTTCTCCCTCTCCCACTCCCCCTGCCTGCTGCTCTGCCTGCCTGTGCTCTCTCCTTCTGTCAAATTAATAAATAAAATCTTAACCATAACAACAAAAAGGAACAATAGACGACAAACAAATATAAGCTCACGTGCTCCTATTTTGGCTACAGTGGAAAGTAAAAATAAGGAGTGGATCTGGGTGCTGCCTCCTAGAGGGGGCACGTGCCCCTTAAGGGCCAGTCCCCTGGTCCCCCCTGCGGTGGCCAGCCAGTGACCTTTCACCAGTGGTCACCCACCCCCAGCCCTGAGCTGAGGCTTCCAGGCCAAGCCTGAGCCCTTTCTTCTTCCCATGCCCTGACACACAGCTCCTGTCTGCCCCAGGGCCTTTGCCTCCCCTGTTTTCCTCTGCCCAGAAGGCTCTTCTCACTGACCCTCAATGGTGAGGCCCACCCCGACCCCACACCAGGCCAGGAATTCTGGCCAATCCACCCTCCAGGACAGTCTGTACATCTCCCTTCCACGGCAAAGTTGGTTCTTCCCTGGTTTCCGTGGCCCGCTCTGGTCCCCGAGCCCCCGAAAGGGAGAGAGGACCTATTCCTTGTTCCCCTCTGTATTCGCAGCTCTCCTGGCCCACAGGACGCGCTCCGCAGAGACTACAGAACAGACACGGCACAGGGCTGAACACACAGAAGGTTTAAAGGGCCTGACCAGGTCTTCCTTGGTTTATCCATTCACCCATCGGTGCCCCGGGGTGTGGAGCACACAGCCATGAACAGGGTGCCCCGCCACGGCTCTCCCTGCGGGGACAGCGTCCTCACCTCCTCCCAGATGGAGTAGTGGCTGAGGAAGCAGCCCACCTCGCCCTTGGTCAGGGTGCGGCCCGAGTAGGGGTCCTGGTAGCCAGGCAGCAGGTCCACGCCGAGGTTCCTCATGATACTGCTGTTGAGTGTCCTGAGGGAGACGGGAATCATGGGGTGAGGTGTGCCTGACGGGGCCTGCCAGGGGCGCCTGGCCTGTGCCCATTGGGGGCCGTCACACTGGAGTTTAATTTAAAGGTCTCGGCCTTATTACTGCTTCATGTGGCCTGAAGACACTGGTGACAACCCGGGAAACCAGAGCCACCCAAGGTCGGGGTGACTCTCGAGGGCGGGAACAGAAGATGGGGAGACGGGCAGCAGCCTGAGGGACACAGTCCCCAGGATGAACATGGGGGACAGGGCCGAGGAGAGGATGGACATCCTGCCGTCGCAAGGGCGGGGGGCACGAGGGGCCGACACCGCGGGCGAGTGCAGCCGTGTGAGCGCCGGTTCCCCCCGACACTGGCCTCCACCCCCTCCCCCACCCGTCAGGGCCCTCAGTCCATGACAGAGAAGACTAAGCCTGATAATAATAAAGACATGTAACCTTTGCAATACTTCCCATGTGCCAGGCCCTGGCTAAATCCTCACCGAGCCCTTACAAGTCCTACGAGGAAGGCACAATTATGTGCCATTCACACAGCGGGGCTGGGAGGGACCAGTGACTTGCCGGAGGTCACCCAGCTGGTAAGTGGCAGAGCCGGAATGGAAGCCTAGGGGCTCCAGATTCCAGGCCTTAAGCCGTGCTCTCTCCTTCCAGCAGGCCGGGTTGTGGGGGGGGGGGGGGCCTGCCCCTATTTCCTCTGTCCCGGGACTCTCCCTGTTTGAGCACCTCCTGGACAGCCAGCTCATTCCGTTCATTTGTCTGTTCTTCCCATCCCCAGGGAGGTCCGGGGGACCACGCTGCTCCCCCAGCTGCCCAGGACCCCGCCCCCCCGGGGAGCCTCACCGGCCGTCCACAGCTTCCACCACCCGCCCAGAAATCTCCATCTCCCAGAGCGAGCTTAGCATGCGCTCTCGGCGGTCGGGCCGGCGGGCCAGGCTGATGACAAACACCTGGAGGAGGCAGGGAAGGTGGGTGCCGGAGGGGTGGGTGCAGCGGGAGGGGAGAGCCCACCCACTTCTTGACCCCAGCTTTGTGGGCGGAGGGAACTTACCTCATCAAACCCCATCTTGCTGGGTCTCTTTGGGGGCCGGGACACGTGCCCTGAGGCCTGCATGGGGGGCCCGTCCACTGCAGAGGAAAGTGCCCCCCATCATGAATCCCTACTGGCTCTTGGCAACAGTGACCCTGCAGTCCCCGTGACCCCCCGTATACCCCTGCCCCCTCGGAACACCCAGGAGGAAGGGCCCTCAGAAATCACAGGACCCACCTGCCTCTGTCATAGACGGGCACACCGAGGCTTAGCAAGGAGAAGGACTTGCCCAGAGGCAGGGACTAAGTTAGAGGTGAGGCCGGGACCCCAAGCCCACTGCCCAGTCAGGTCTGGAGCCCCGGAGAAGGGGCCCAAGGGGGTGGGAGGCCAGCGTGGCTGCAGGCCAGCATCTCGGCTCCCTGCCCTCACCCAGCGCTTCCAGGATTAGGTGGATGAAGTTGACCTTCTCGTCCTCCAGCCCCTGGTGGGATTTCACGGGCACGTTCATGTACCCGTAACGGTGCTCATTGCACACGTGGACCGTGACCCCTGTGGAGAGAGGCCAAGTGAGGGCTAGGGCGGGGGCAGGGCTCTCGGGATCCAAGGCAGGCGTCCCCTACTGTGGGGTTGGAGGGACAATGTCTAAGGCACCCTTCTAACTGAGAGGGCTTACACATTCAACAGACAGGTCTAGAGCACCAGCTGGGTGGGGGGGGGATGGGGGTGAGCAGGACAGAGCCCTGCCCCTGGGGGTCATGGGGAGGGAGGAGCAAGCGAACTCCCATCTGACCACAGTCCGCGGGCCAGGCCATTGCCCCTACCCGCTCAAGGCCCCACCCCCCGACCCTGCCGCCCCGCCTGGATCCAGCCCCATCTTCTCATGCCCAGACCCCAGGAGCGGCCCCACACCCTTCTCATGCCTCTCTGCTCGGCGGGGTGCCTGCGGGGTGCCTGCTTCCCCCTCTATCTCTGCCTGCCTCTCTGCCTACTTGTGATCTCTCTCTGTCAAATAAATAAATAAAATCTTTAATAAATAAAAATAAAGACCAGATGCTTGCCAGTCAGGGCCACATAAGCTGGCTCTGCCTACCTCTGCCATGCTTCCTCTCACTTACTGTGCACCTGTCACCTGCCTTCTTACATTGCCTGCTACCACAGGGCCTTTGCACCTGCTGTCCTGTTGCCCAAAATGTTCTTTCTGGCACTTAATGCTTTCCCATACTTCAGATCTCAGCCTCAAAGTTCACACACTTCAGGAAGCCTTCCCTGACCAGACCTACTCTGGTCTAAGCTCTCTGAGCATGTAGAATTAAGAAGCGTTCCTTCCCATCATGGCTGTGATCGGACATTGGTTGGTGTGATCCTTGGACAGACTGGACCGGAAGTTCAGTGACTGCCTGACTTTACTCACCACTGTCTCCCCAGCGCCTGGCACATGGTGGGTGCTCCATAAATATTTGCCTAATGAAGGAATATGTGAAAGTGCCATGGTGGGGAACCAGAAGGACATCTAACCTCCCAGGGGAGCAGGCTCAAGAAAGGCTACGACCCAGACAAACAGGAGTTTAACAGGATGGACTGGAGATTGGAGACCGGGGAAGGGCATGCAAAACAGAGGGAACAGCATGTGCAAAGCCCTAGAGGCCTCCAAGGGTCCTCACAGAGAGCTGGTCCTTACCAGCGGCCTGGCAGGCATAGGCGAAGACAATGATATCGTCGAAGGGCCAGGTGTAGTTGGGATGAGGAGGGTAGAAGGCGAGCTGGGCTGCCCCCTCAGCCCGCAAGGACACCAGGAAGGTAGAATGGACCATAGGGACCCGGAAGCAGCCCCGGCGCTGGCGGTTCTTGGTGGGGAAGTAGTCAGCCGTGCGACGGTAATAGCCCTGGGGAAAGGGGTTGCTCTCACCATGACAGAACCCTTCCATCCCCAGAACACTGTGCCCCCTGCCATGGCCCATAGACCCCCGAGGCCTCCATCCCCAGCCTTACCTGGGGTGTGATCCCGCACCAGAAATTGGAGTAGTAGGTCTGGGAGTCCAGCATCGGGGCCACAACGGGCAGCCCCTGCTCTATCAGAAGCCTCAGCGTCTGGTTGTTGGTCAGAATGTTGTCTGTATCTGCAAACTTTTCGGAGGGCTTGTCACAGACCTCAGCCTTGCCTGGGCAGTACCCCCAAGGAGTCACTGAGTGGGATCCCTCCAGATTGCCAGAGACCCCTGCATGTCTCCCGGGATCCAGTGGCGTCCTGTCAGTGAGTTCTAACCTGTAAACCAGTAAGTCTGTTTCTGCACCAAGGATCTGGTCTGCAGCACTGGCTCTAGGATCGGGGCCAGAGATTCAGCCTGAGCTGCTGATCAAGGAGCTTTTATTCTAGATCTGACTTTGGGAGTAGAGCCAAAGACCTATGTTGAGTTCTCATCTGGGGAACCAAACTCAGTTTATACTCCGGGCTCTAGCCCAGGAACCTAGGCTCAGTATACACCCTGCAGTCTATCTCAGGGATTGGCTTCGTAGCCAATCTGCCCTCAAGCACAGGGATCCAAGCTGGGCTCCAATCCAGGTTGCTAGCAGAAGGGTCCAGCTCACAGGTGGGTAAGTCACACCGAGACTTCTGTCAGGGACAGATATTGCCACCTGTGGGAAACCCATCTAGCCAGGCTTTCTTACCAGGATGTAGTCAGCCCCCCAGTCCCTGGCAAAGGTCAGGGCTTCCTGTTTCAATTCCATCAGAAACTGGTGCCTTTCTTTGGTCCAGTGCTTGGGACCCTCTTCGTCTGGGTAGGACCTGAGAGGGTGAAGAGATGAGAAATTTGCCAGGTGCACGCGGTCCCCTGCGTGGCAGGGCAGTAGAGAGAGCCCTGGCCTGGAGGCGGTGGCTTCTGGCTGTCTGGCTGTCTCTTTTCCTCTCTGGGTTGTGGTTGTCACCCTCTTCCCAAGAACCCTTCCCCCATCACCACCTGGGGTCCCCCTCGGGCTTCCAGACCACAGCGGCATAGTCGTCCCCCACAGCAGCCAGCCACTCCTGCAGCATCTGCGTGCTGTTGTCCGTGTTGTGGTCCGTGGCACACCTGGGGACACGGGAGGAAGAAGGGTGAGGGGGCACCGCCATAGAAGGGCCAAACCCCCAGGCAGCCTTGACCCCTGGAGCACCAATGCTGCCAAGGCTTGGGTGCTGCGGGGGAAGGAAGTGTGCTACAGAGTAAGGCAAGCCCCCAGGTCCAGGGCACAGGTCGGTGACCCACTGTGTGACCTCAGGCGAGTCCCGTCCATCTAGAGGCTTCTCTCTCTCCCTCTGGAAGGGATACCGGCTGTCCTGCCTGGCTCACAGGCTGAGACACCAGAACACAAATGCGTTTGAAAGACAAAGCAGCTGGGCTGGGAGATCGTCCCTCCCCTTCTCTGAGTTAGGATCGGACAGAAGACCTGCTGCTTCCCTCCGCCTGAAAATTGTAATAAGGACCAATCCTTCCTGCGAACATCCCTGAGAAGTGCTGGTGGGCCTGCACTCCGCGGCCGCAGAGTATAACCTCTCCTCTGCAGAAGGGGCTCCCAAGACAGAGGGGGGGTGCAGAGAGCTTAGCCAAGATCCCAAGTTTTAGGAGATACTGCCCCTTTAAGCCAATTCCCCAGAACTGAAGACTAACTACGTGTCAAGTCCTGTAGGGGTGGGAACTAACTCCCAAACTGTGGTAATTGTGGGCAGCCTCCCCAGGCCCGGCCTCCACCCGTGCAACTTGGATGTGCTGGGGGGGGGGGGGGTTGCTGGTCAGTCCTCCAGTCTATCCCCAACCTCAGCTTGGGACTCCTCCCTGCTTTGGCTTTCACAGACTGGGGCCTCTGATTCCAGGGAGCCCTGTGGGGACGCCTGGGAAAGAGACTCTAGGGAAGGGGCTCTGGGGGGTGGGGGGGACTAGCTGGAAGGACCCAGACCCTCCACAGAGAGGCTGGAACCAGCCCCGGGAAGGAGGAGCAGGTCTGATGGCCCCCTGCAGAGGAGCACGGAGCCAGACAGCACCCTCACCTGCTCCCCAGGAACCCCCAGTTCTGCTGATCTCTGCCACGTGGGGTCCCAGGGCACACCAGCCCTTCCTGCCTGCTCTGCTCCAGGTCAAGTCAACCACAGGGCGCACGGGGGTTTGAGTTTGGGCTCTGAGGCTGGGGCAAGAGGACACAACTTAAAGCCAGAGGAGGTCCCCAGAGGAGTAGGGGTTGGAGTGAGTGTTCCGGCGTCAACCTAAGCCTCAGAGGTCAGTCTGCAGGGCTCAGGGGATAAGGGTTCTGGTCCAGGGGCTCAGGACCGGGCGGGGCCTGTCTGCCAGGGGAGGGGCCAGTCTGGGTGGTGTCTGGACCACGCTGACGGGGTCATGGGGGTGGGGTGGAGGCTATCTGTGGGGCGGGAAGGGGGGGTACATGCCCAGAGGGTGCCAGTGCCCGGTCTCTCTCACCAGAGGGCCAGCCTGGCCCGGGGGTAGTCCAGCCGCTCCAGCGCGCCCAGGTAGTGGGGCAGTGAGTGCTCGGCATTGCGGGCCAGGATGGTAAGGACCACGGCGGGCAGCGGCGGCTCCACGACGTCCTCAGCCTGGGACCACGGCCCTAGCAGGAGCAGCAGCTGGAGCAGCGGGGCGGCGGGCGCGACGGGCATGGCGGGCGCTACGGCGGCGGCGGCTGCCCCCGGGGCTCGGGCCCGGCGGAGGGGAGTGGGCGGGGCGGCCGGGGTGGGGCGGGGCCTGGGGCCAGGGAGGGGCCGAGGCAACCCGAGGAGGAGGAGGGAGCGTACCCCCCAAGACCGGGCTCTCCCTCCCACCCACTACTCGCTGATTCTCAAGTGTCCTCTCCTGGGCCAGGGGCTGCGGGGGCCAGAGCTCGGAGACCCGCCCCACGCGCGACCCAGGGGCAGCCCCATCCCGGCTGGGCGCCGGGGGTGGGGGGGTGAAGGGGGACCCAGGGGAGGGTCTGGGGGGACGGCGTCCGAGCCGCCCTGGCGCCCGAGAACGCTCCACTCCGAAGCCCGGTGCGTTCATCCCCCGGAATCCGGCTGTAGTGAGCGTCCGACGCCCCTGAGTCCGGATTCCCCGGCCACCCACCCGTCCCCCGGACCTGAGCGGCAGCCCCGCGGGGCGGGACCGACCTGCCGCGGCCCTAGCCGGGCTCCCCGCTCCCGCCCCGCCTCCGCCCCCTAGGCGCCCTCTGGCGGACTCACGCGGAACTTCGCAGACCTGCGCGGTGACACCCCACGGCGGGGGCGGCAGGTGGGGGTCCTCGAGGACCTCCGCGCGCCATCCAGATTGGTCCCGAGGCCGCCGTCCTCCGCGTGTAGTCCTCCTCTCCTCCGCGGTCAGCGCCGGCGCTGCTCCCGCCTTTTAAGAGATCAAAGCCCACGCTCAGGCTGAGTGTAGTAGGTCCAGGGGGCATCCCAGAGGCTGCACCGTGACCCGCCCTGCTCAAAGCAGGAGGTGTAGCCTCCCCTGCAGCAGAGTCGCGGTCCCGAGGCCCCAGCTGAGATGGAGAGGGGGCTCCAGCTTCCCCTCGGAGAGGGCAGAAAGGGAGAGGCCTGAAGGCTCCAGTGGCAGACTCCAGCTCAGTACCTGCTGTGATCGCAGACTGGCCACTTTCCCTGAGCCTCTGGTCCTCATCTGTGGATGGGTTTGCAGTGATGCTGGGAAAGAATGAACGCACTCGAAGCTTCTCTCTGCATGGAGCCTGACGCCGGGAAAGAGTTGCTGGGACTAGAAGACAGGACTGGAGAAGAAGCCAGGCTCCCCTTCCATTAACCCCCAACCCATGGGCTGCGTGGAGGGGTTGGGGGGGGGCGGGGGGGTCTACTTTTCTAGATCATCTTTGGGTCTCCGTTCAGGCTCTTCCCAGGGTCAGGGAAGAGGGCTAAGCCTGTGCACCCTATCTTTGCTGGTAGGGGAAGGGTGGGGAACCAGCAAGGGATGAACTTGCCTGGTTACCAGGCAGCCTTGTAGGGGCATCGAACCTGGGATTCCTGGTCTTCAGCGTGTCTCCCAAACTTACAGCAGGTCCCAGTCAAAGCTTTGGCGGCCAGTGGCCCTGCAATGAAAGGTCTGAGGCCTCATGGAAGAGTCCCTCCCTTGCATGGTGGCCTCTGGTCGGAAGGCACACCCAGCCCCAGAATGGGAATTCCATTTCTGAAGCCAAGCTGTGTTTGCCCCACCTGACCTGTCCTGGAGTCGTCCCAGAGCCTCAGACCACCCTATTGGTCACAGGGGCTCCCAAATTCTTCTTTGGCCTCAAGTTCTCTTTCTCCTCCTTCTCCTCTGAGTGCACCAATGCCTCCCACTGTCCCCTTCCTCCTTCCGCAGTCCATCCAGTGACCCATCCTGTCACTGACTCCCTTGCCTGTGGGTACCCCCATCATCCCTGCCTGGGAAAACCCTGTAACCATCTTGCTTTTTGGCACAGTGTGGCTACTATAGACCCAGGATTTCCACTCTCAGCTGGACTCTCGCCCGGCCCAACCCAACCGGCCAGTTTCCATGTGCTCCTGCCCCGCCTCCTCACAGCTCCTGAAACCCGCACTCCTGCGAGGATCTCTGCCACTTTTCGCAGAAAAGAGAAGCCCTCACGTGAGAGCGCTCATTCCCAGTCTCCAAATCTCCATTCCCTGCCCCCAAGCCTGCCTCAGCTCTCACTGCCTGGTATAAGGGAAGACACCCCCCTTCCTCACCCTCCTCATGATGGAAAGGTCCCGAAGCTCCAAATGCCATCCCCTTGCCCTTCTTGGATCCTCAGCCTCCCTCTCTTCTGGGTGCTTCTTGTGACATTCCAAAGGACTTAAATCTCTCCCAGCTTAAAAGAGGAAAATGCCAAGCTGCCTGCTGGCCCCCAGCCACAGCCCTCTCTCTCTCTCCCTCCGAACCTCTGGCACGGGGATCTGTGCTTTGCTCCAGGACTCCCTTCCTCATCTCCCGTCGCGGCTGCTCTGGCCGAACTGCTCTGCCAAGACCAGGGTCCTGCTGGTCACTCCTCTCAACGGACATTGCCTCCTCATCTAAGAGGGCTCGTTTCAGCAGCTGACCACATGGGCCACTCTGTCTTTCTAGAAAACCCACATGTGTCTCCACTTTGTTTTTGTTTTTTAAGTCAACTCTACACCCAGTGCAGGGCTCAACCTCACAACCCTGAGATCTAGAGTCCCATGTTCTACCAGCTGAGCCAGCCAGGCACCCCAAGATTCCACCTGTTCAGACAGAACCCCAACTTTCCTCCCCAAACGTGCTCCCCGCCAACCGTGGCCTCCTCAGTCTAGAGAACGGCACCTCAGCCTCCCTGTCCCTCAAGCTGGAGAGCCGGGTGTTCCTGATGACAGGCACGCCCATCCCATCACCTCACCCGCCTTCTCAGGATCTCCTGCCCCACATGGTCAGCTCTTTCCTTCCTGCCTGACTCAGGGCACCAGCACCACTCATGGGGCCTGCGGGGTCTCCCAGAGACCTGCCCCGCAAGCGTTCTCCCTGGAAACTGTTCTACCTGCAGCCACCCTTTCTAAATCCAGTGGTTTCCACCCTATAGGGACTGCCCACTGGGAGCACGGAGGCCCCACATGGGCCTTCTCCAACTCCTCTTCCCTCCCCTACCTCTCCCTTCCCCTCTAATCTCCTGCTCAAGCCAGTCTGGACAAGGTACAGTTTCCTGAACATTCCATGCTTTAGGACCGTCCCACATCCTTTTTGTTTTTTTAAGATTTTATTATTTGACCGACAGAGATCACAAGTAGGCAGAGAGGGAGGGGGAAACAGTCTCCCTGCTGAGCAGAGAGCCCAATGCAGGACTCCATCTCAGGACCCTGAGATCATGACCTGAGCTAAAGGCAGAGGCTTAACACACTGAGCCACCCAGGTGCCCCCCGCCTTTTTTTGCTTCCATCTGCCTGAACTGGTCTTTCTAGCCAACTCCTACAGGCCCTCTCGTGTCCGCCTAAACTTGGTTCTTCTGGAAAGCCTTTTGCATGCCATGTCGGGGCCCATACCCTGACGTTATATATCCTACATTATCCCATTCATTCCACAAGAATTTATTGAGCATGTACTCACTGCCTTGTGCAGGTAGAAGGTGGACGACCTCTGCTTCTAGGGGGCTCACATTCGGGTGAGGGGACAGACAGGAAGCAAGCAAGCAAACCGTGACGTTAAGAGATAGTTTCCAAGAAAGGGAAGTGCTGCGAGTGACATCGAACCAGGAAGGAACAGGGAGCAGCTCGGGGTGGGAGGCAACATTGAGCAGCAAAGTCAGTGGAGCTATTTCAGGGAGCAAGGAGAGCCAGCTGGGGGCAGTTCTGGGGGAAGCGCGTTCCACAGGGACGGAACAGGTCTGGCGGGGAGTGGGAAGAGGTGAGGATCCCCTAGGGCCTTGAAACTGCAGAAGGAGTTGGGATTTATTTTTTTTTTAATTTGACAGACAGAGATCACAAGTAGGCAGAGAGGCAGGCAGAGAGAGAGAAGGAGGAAGCAGGCTCCCCTCTGAGCAGAGAGCAATCATGACCTGAGCTGAAGGCAGAAGCTTCAACCCACTGAGCCACCCAGGGGCCCTGGATTTTTTTTTTTTTTTTTTTTTTTAAGTGCAATAGGAAGACACCGTGGGTGGGCAGTTAGCAGAGAAGTGATGGGATTTGTCTTAAAAAGATTGCTCTGGGAGTGCCTGAGTGGCTCACTCGGTTAAGCATCTGCCTTTGGCTCAGGTCATGATCCCAGGGTCCTGGAATGGAGCCCCGTATCCATCAGGCTCCCTACTCAGCGGGGAGCCTGCTCCTCCCTCTCCCTCTGCCTGTCACTCCCTCTTGCTGCTCTCTGTCTCTCTCTCTCTCTCTCTGTCAAATAAATAAATAAAGTCTTAAAAAAAAAAAAAAGATTGCTCTGGCTGCCACACAGAGGGTGGACGATGAAGGCCAGGATGGAGGCAGGCAATCCACATTCAGGGAGAGATGATGGTGGGCAGAGCCCCCAGCCTCATGGGACTGCATGTGGGAATCGGAGCAAGGAATCAGGGCAATGGGTTTGCAGCTGGCCTGCTGGTGGGCTAGTTACTGAAGCGGGAAGACCAGAGAAGAAGCTGGTGGAACGTGACTTGAGGTCTTTCTGGACCTTATTCTGAGCCACCTTCTGGACTCCCGGGAGAGGGGGGGATCACATGCCAGATCTACCTTGCTGTGAATTCTGAGGCAGGGACCCTGATTTACCATTTTATGCTCAGCCCTAGAGCAGGGCCAGCCGGACATAGAGTGGGCTCTCACTAGAAATATGGTAGAGGGGCGTTCGGGGGCTCCGTCGGGTAAGGGTCCGCATCCCACTTGGGTCATGATCCTGGGGCCCTGGAATAGAGCCTTGCGTCAGGCTCCCTGCTTCTCCCTCTGCCTGCAGCTCCCCCTGCTTATGCTCTCTTGCTCTCTGCCAAATAAATACATAGTCTTTATATTGATTTGGTGGACTGATCATGCATCTGTGCGGCCATTTCCTCTCATTTTTTCCCTCAAAATATAAGAATAGGCAATACTCTACAGAGGTAATATTGAACCAAGTTCACAGAAATGCGGAAGCAGGGTTGTCGGAGCACGGTCCCCGGACCCAGCCAGCATCAGCCTCACCTGGAAATAGTTAGAAATGCGAATTCCTAGGCCCCACTTCATACCCAGGGAACCGGACGCGCTGCGGGAGCGGAGGTTAAACCAACAAGGCTTCTGGGCGATTGTGATGCAGGCTGAGGTTTGAAGCAGCTGTTCTCTGGGGACTCTGGCCTCATTCTCCAGGTCGTGTGGATTAGATGCCTGGAAAAAAATGATGGTTTGGGCCCATCTGGCTGAACAGGTCCGGACCACCCCTGAACCATCATCTTACTAGGCTCTGGGTCACCGCCAGCCCACCCAAAACGGCATCTTTCCTGCCATCCTTCAGCCCTTGTGGTTCTGGCTAGAGCCAGGGGGTGGCGCCAGCACCTCAGGCTTTCGTCTGGCTTTGGGCACTAGACACCCTGAAAGAATTGTCCCCCTCCCCTGCGCCTTCTCCCCTCGCTGGGAGCCTCAGCTCCAAGGCCTGCCCACTGGCAAAGGCTTTGTGGGGAGGCTTTCATCTGGGAGGGGGTGCACCCAAGGTAGGAGCCGACCCCCTCTTCCTGGAGGTTAGGAAGTTGGGCTAGAGAAGCCCCCTTGGTCAGAAAGAAATTAGGGGTGTCTGGCCTGCGGGGCTTGGGGGCCAGGAGCCCAGGCAGGCGGGGACTCTGGCTATACCTGTTTACCCCTGACGGCCTATCCTGCCCCACCTCATGTGGGGGTGCTGCTTCTCTGCCCGTGCGCGATGGTAGCCAGAAGGTATCTGGGGGCCCACACAGGGTCCCGAGTTTAGGGGTCCTCACAGCCTGGCAGCCAAGCAGGCAAGGAACAGGGGCCCACGGTGAAGAGAATGCGTGGACGGAGCTCTTACCAGCTGCCAGCTTCACGTCTCCTGGGTTGGGGGCTCTCTGGGCCCCTGTCCTGCTTTGTGGTCAAGGGAGCCGAGCATCCTGCCCAGAGGAGGAGCCCATGCCTTGCTCCTGGTCCTGGGTGCAGCTCGGCGGTTAGGAGTCCAGGAGACCCGCCTGGGTTCCCTCCTAGCTCAGGTTCCAAGCCCCGTTCCATGAGGACCCAGGGCCGGCCGAGTGCAGGCTTGACCTCCCCTCGGCTCCCCTGCCCCTCATCTCTCCTCTTTGAGGGGAGACTGAGACCCCTTGCCCAGCTGCAGTCACTCTGCGCATCCCACTGAGACCTCGCATAAGTTGGCCTCTGCTCCAGGGATCTATCTGCCCACACCCGCTCAATTCCAGGGGTCCCACCCAACGCCTACACCCACCCCAGCGGACCACCTCCTCTCTCCCTTTTGCCCATGCCCTGGTCTCCCAGGACCCCAGATGAGGAGCTATCCTCCTCTGAGGTTCTGCCTCCGTCCTCAGGAAACTGGGGCAAGGCCAGCTGTTTTCCCCGGGCAGCCAGCTGTTTTGCCCATCAGGGAGCAGGCCTGGCTTCTCAGCTCAGATCCTTGCCCGGGCTGTAGCTGCGGCGTGGCAGGGCGGCTGGGCCCGGGGCCTGCAAACTGTTAACTCCTCTGGGCCCAGCTCCCTTCTCCACTGCCCTGCCCCGGGGAGCAGCCTGGGGACAGACTTCCAGAGACCCCAAGAAGACCAAGCCTCTCTCTCCCCGCCACCCCAAAGCTGTTCACCTGACACCCCCTCCCTTCCCCAGAGCCTTGTCCTCAGGTGACCCCAGGTGAGAGGAAGTTTCAAAGGGACAAATGGGAGCCCATTCAGAACAATAAAATAGTAACAGTAATAATAATAATAATAATAATAGAAGCTATCATGAACTGCCTACTGCGCACCAGGCACTGTGCTGAGTGCTTTAACCGTATTCACTGATTTAATTTTCACAACGTTCTGTGAAGCAGGGAAGATTTTCATCTTACAGATAAGGAAGGGGAGATGTGGCGAGTCTAAGTGGCTTGCCCAAGCCCGCCCAGAGCTGGAGTTATAAACTGGGCTGCCCTGGTGGTTCCCCAAGCTGGAGCCCTTGGTGGTGGTGCTAGTTCAGTCCTCCGCCCACCCCAAGCTCCTTGCCCCCCACCCCCACTTCCTTTTCCAGGGTCTGTGAAATGGGGTAACTGGTGGAGTTCACAGCACCAGCTCCTGGAGCCAGGCCAGGCTCCGCGCTCAGTACCTTCCAAGTGCTTATTAGCAGATCATTCCTGTCCGTGGCCACGGGTCAGCCTGGGCTAGAATCCCAGCTTTGCTGCTTCCAGCAGCCCAGCTTTGGGCGAGTGACTTGACACCCCAGCCTCAGCATCCAAAGCTGGAAAATATTGTGTTCCTGGACTTTGTTGTGAAAAGGATAAGATAATACAGGTGAGGTGGTTGGCCCAGGACCCGGCAAGGAGGGGAGCAGATATCACCCCTTTTCTGTTAGGACTACTAACCGCAGTCTGGAAGGGTCTGAGTGGCCCACCGGGCCCCGTGTCCCCCCCATGTCCAGGGCGGAGCTGGCATGCAGGAGGGTTCAGTCGCCCCTTGTGAATCAATGAGCCCTGGCAGTGGAACCTCCACGCGGACAGCAGGCTGCCAGAGGACTGCGGTTTGCCCAGGATCGCAATGACTGGGGTAGAGCGGTGGGGATCCCAAGGCAGCCCGCTCTTAACTCCTGCACCCCGTGGCCTTCCCTCCTGAGCCAGGAACCTGGTCTGGTGGGAGGGGGAAGAGGAACAAGGGAACGGGGACAATGCCAGGGCTGAGACAGCCCAGAAGGTGACTGGGCCTCGGCTGGGTGGGATCTCGTGGTCTGGGAACGACCCCTCAGGATGCAGTGACCCGTGCTCTCCCCCTTTGTCCTCTCCCCCTGCCCACCATGGGTCAGCTCCCTGGTCCCAGCCTAGACATCTGGAACTGGGGCAGACAAAGGACTGCGAAGAGGGACAATAACCTTCTGTCCATTTTCAGATGCCGGGCCGGGCCTGGCCAGGGCTGGGGGCCGGAGCCCCGGCGAGGCGGTGCCAGGCCCCCCGCGGGCAGCGGACAATGTTGGCAGTGATGGAGAGGAGGCATTTCAAAGCGTTTTGTTCCCGCTGACCCCCTCCCCTCCACATCTCGCCCCGGCTCGGGGTGAGGCCCCAGCCCCACCCCCAGCCACCCAGGCCCCTGCTCCTGGCGGCTTGGGGACCGGCCACATTCTTGACCTCAGGGGAAAAGTTTAGACTTTTTGCGCGCTGGGCAACAATAACGGTGTCACAGAACTGATTTAGGAGCGGCACTTACCATCACAAAGCCACAGACAAAGAGCCGGGGCTGAGAACGCGCCGGGCTTCTGCGCCTACACCTCCAGGCACCGCCACCTCTTCTCTCCCTGGCTCTGCCTGGGCGGGACTGGGTGCCAGGGCCCCCGACCCCGAACTCCCCGGGACGAGGACCTGAGCGGGGAGGGAGCGAGGGAAAGGGATGGGGATCTCACGGGGGACTTGGGGGCAGCGGGGCAGGGGCTGAGCGCTGCTTCCTGCTCTGCCACCAATTTGACACGTGACCCTGGGCCAGTGTTTCCCCACTCTGGGCCTCAGTTTCCCTATCTGTAATAAGGAGGCTATACACTAGAAGGCCCAAAGCATGAGGTTCTGATCTTGCAAGGAGAGGGATTTCCATGACGTTGAGGATGATGACGGCAACATGGTGATAGGGAGAAGTATTGACCCCTTCAGTTCTGGGCACTTCGCGGATGCCAGGCACTATATGATCACTGACCCCCTTCTGGCTTTCATCCTTTTTTTTTAAATGACAGAGACCACTCCATGCCACCCTCTCCCTCTCGCTCTCCCAAAGGAAGAGAAGGACAATTATGGATGACAAATGGCCATCACAGAGCTGGCTTCCCACTCGGGAGGGAATGCTGCATCTTCCTCACAGTTTCTGAGGAACTTCTCCAGTAACAAACTATAGAAATGATCCCTGAAAAGATAGTCTTGTCCTCCCCTTGGATCACGTCCTTCTCAGCAACCTCACAAAGCAGGCGCATCGTCAACACCAGCGGACAGTTGGTAACTGAGGCTCAGAGAAGTTGAGTCACTTGTCCAGGGCCACACAGCTTGGAGTCTGTGGGGCCAAGACACAGGACAGGGCTGGCTCACTTCTGATTACACTGCAGCAAGAAGAGAGACAGTGAGGCAGCTGGACCCTGGGGAGTTCTGGGTGGGAGGGCCTCTCCTCCGGGCCAGAAGGCTATGAATAAATGAATGTCTGATTACCCCCAGGGGGAATTCCACCCTTGGAGCAGGTGCTTTTAAAAAACAAGATTGATTCTTGTCTGTGAACAGAGGTTGGCCTGGGCAGACACCCAGATGCAGGGGATTGGTCGAAATGACCTCTAGCGGAGACCTCCTAGGAATTAGAAGCAGGTGGGAACATCTACGGGCTCCTGGCTCTGGGTTCCAATCCCAGCTCTGATTTTTCCTGGTAGTAGGTCCATGGTGGTCAACTTCCTGCAACACTATGTGCCTCAGTTTCCCCACCTGTAAAGCTGGACTCACCCTGTAGGAGCGTGCTGGCTATTCAGCGAGCTACACAGGTCTTTGAATGGCACCAGACACAGCGAGGGATGCCCGTTTCTATTCAGCAAGATCCGCGTAGCCAAGTCCAATGGCCAGGACGCCTCAAGGCGGGCACTGCTAGGGCTTGGTAGCATGCGGTCTGCTGTCGACCCTCCTTTCCAGGAAATGGCTGTGTTTTAATTACAGGAGGAGGGTCTGATGGTCGGACACCCAGAGCAAGGGGGGCCCTGTTCTCTGGCACCTGTCAGGCAGAGGCCAACCCTGGCTTCCCAGGGGGCATTCAGAGATTATGGCACAGGTTGCCCAGCCCTGGGCAAGGTACCCCACCCTGGGAGAGGACAGAAAGGGAAGGGGGCCCTGGGAGGTCCTGTTCGGAGTCTGCCCCTCTCCACCCCTTAAATGCAGAGGGCCCAAACTCTATGTGGAAAGTGAAGGAGAGGTGGCCAAGCGTGGTGTCCACTGAGCCGACAGTACTGCCCTCAGCCTGGTAGGGGAGCCTGGTGGGTCTGAGGCTCAGCCTTGCCAACTTGCTGTGTCACCCAGGATGAGTTGCTGCCTCATGAGCTCTCTGAGCTCATTCCAAGAGTCTTTTAGAATCCAAAGTGTTCAAGGGAGACCATCACAGGAGCCTCTCTGATTCCACAAGTCTAATCAGAAAATTGGCTTGGAGCCCAGGAGTAGACTCCAGCCCCTGCTCTCTCCCCTCAACCTCAGACCTCACCTCCAGCTTCTCAAGCCACCCTTCCCTGCAGCTCCCCTCGCCCAAGTCCCAGCAACACAAGCCTCCCGGATGGAGGGTGAGACAGCCCAGCAGAAAATGTCTCAGATTCTTGGGGGTTGAGGGGGTGGTCCCAGCCTCCCCCTCCCTCACTGTCTGGCTGTGGGGCCAGAGGAGAACTCACCTGGGCAGAGCATCTTGGGGTCCCCTCGGCCCGGGACACAGATGGCACTGCTGGGACCATCTCTGGCACAAGGTGACTTACCCCCCAGTTCCCGCTGCTGGGAGGGCTAGGCAAGCAGGCCCTCAGGTGCCAGACCATCCTTCCCAGGCACAGATTTTCCTGGCATCTGCCTGGCAGGAAGGGCACTGGCTGGGGGGTGGGGCAGTGGGGCAGGGAAAGATTGTGGGGAGGCGTCTCCTGTGTCCTAGAGGGCTTGTCTGCAGCCCCTAAACCCACTCCTTTGTGGATGCTGTGGGCCAGCGGTCCAGGAAGCCAGGGCCCTCAGGAACCAGGAGAGGGCTGATCCAGGGGGACTGAGATGAGCCCAGGCCCCTGCCCCATCACGGCCCCCCTACTCCGAAACGGGGCCAGCATGGCCCAGGCTGAGGTGTTTGCTTTTCCTCTCTCTACACTGACTCCATTCAGAGCAGACTTTCTCCACCCCCGGCCAGCGGCCAGCAAGCCAGGGCACCAGGGAGAGATCACCACCCCCACACTCCCTCCTTTGCAAAATGCACCCCCCCCCCCAATGCCATCTTCACTTCAGGGAAATGGCATCTCCCAGGACTTCATAGTTTTCGGAGAGGGCACTGCAGAAGTAGGGGGGCTGGGGAAGAAAGGGCCCACCCCAAAGGAGAAGAGGGAAAGAGAGAAGGGATGCTGGGAAAGAGAAGGGGAACAGAGCGCCACAGAAGGGACTGGCAGAGAACCAGAAAAAAGGGGATGCTCAGGGAGGAGGCCCCAGGAGAGGTGGGGTGGGGAGGAGCACAGTATGGGGAGCCACAGGCAGAGACTGACCCAGGAGGCAGGAAGCGCCTTTGCAGGGCCTCATGCCTGGCCCTCTGTCCCAAGGCACAGAAAGGGCCTGAGGCCGCCCCTGAGGCTGGGCGCTCCTGAGGACTCCCTCCTGAAATCCTTGGCACAGGGGCCTGGGTGAGGCTGTGACCTGGTCTGAGGCCAGGGGAAAGAGGAGGGTGAAAAGTTTCCCCAAGTCAGAAGGCCACGGGGGAGGCATCTCAGGGGGTCCTGCTCTTTGCTCTCTCTGACTGTCACGTTGGTACATAAAGAGGGTAGAAAGGTCAGCTGTGGCCTTTCAGGTCTGTGGGAAAAACTCTGCCCACTTCCCTAATGCATATTTATTGGTGTGAGCCGCTGGGGTGGGAGGAAGCCCCCTCCCCACCCGCCTCCCCGGCCAGGCCAGGTTAGCACTAAGAACTGGCTCCATGTCACCGAAATCCTACTCTTTGTCTCCAGATTGGCTCCAGAGTCCTCCCCCTTCCCTCCTCCCCTAGGCTCCCCCCAACCCCCCTTTGGGGTTGCCAAGCAACTGTGGAAGGGTAGCTGAGATATTTTCTTTATTACAAGCAAAAGCAAGACAGCATCACGGCCCCAGGACGGGAGCAGGGTGGGGGCTGGGGAGAGGACGTCCCGTATTCTGGGGGGAACCTCACTACCTTGGTGTGCTCTGGGCTTGGACAGTGGGGAGACTCAGAGCCCCAGAGAAGGTGGAGAATGGAAGGGATGGGCAGGTCCACACACAGGGATCCCGTCTACATAAGGTTGAAAGCAGCAGCCCCAGCCCCAGCCCCTCCCCAAGTCCCCCCTCCCCCGTGAGTCCCTCACCTGTCACCCACCAGCTCTATTTTCAGGCTAAGTCACTTCCCACCTCTGGGTCTAAGTTTCCTCCTCGACAAAATGGGAATAATGACGTGTACTATTATCTCATTTAATGCTCGCGTCAATCCCAAGATCCCAAGAGACATTTATTTTTCCCGTTTTACTGGTTAGGAAACCGATGCTCAGAGAGACATGAAGTGACTTGCCAAGCAAGCCGATGAATGACAGTAACACACTTCAGCCCCAACTCCTTTTTTATTTCCTTTTTTAAAGTCAGCTCTATGCCCAACGTGGGGCTCGAACTCACGACCCCAAGAACAAGAGTTGCATGGTCTACGGACCACCGAGCCAGTCAGGTGCCCTTCCCCCCTAGCTCTTTTTTATAAAAAACGTTTTTTTAGTTGTGACATTAGTTTCAGGTGTACAACAGGGTGATTCCACGTCTCATAGTTACGCTGTGCCCACCGCGAGGGCAGCCACCATCTGTCGCCATGCAACACTATTATAGTATCATAGACCGTGTTCCCTAGGCTGTGCCTTTCATTCCCACAACATACTCATTCGTAACGTAACTGGAAGCTCATACCTCCCACACCCCTTCACCCATTTTGCCCATCCCCCACCTCTCTCCGTTCTACTCAAGTCTTTATTTTAGAGAGAGAGAGAAAGAGAGAGAGCGCGCGAGTGTGCGTGTGCACGCGCGTGCCCAAGTGCAAATGGGGGAGGAACAGAGGGAGGGGGAGAGAGAATCTCAAGCAGATTCCCTGTTGAGTGCGGGAGCCTCACATGGGGCTCAATCTCAGGATTGATGAGAACTTGACCTGAGCCGAAACCAAGAGTCGGAAGCTCCACTAACGGAGCCACCCAGGAGCCCCCACCCCACTCTAACAGCAACTTCCCTGAGGTATAATTCATACACCATGTGATCGCCCAAATAAAATGTACAATTTAGGGGCACCTGGGTGGCTCAGTGGGTTAAAGCCTCTGCCTTTGACTCAGGTCATGATCCCAGGACCCTGGGATCGAGTCCCGCATCGGTCTCTCTGCTCAGCAGGGAGCCTGCTTGCTCCTCTCTCTCTGCTCTGCCTCTCTGCCTACTTGTGATCTCTGTCAAATAAATAAATAAAATCCAAAAAAAAAAGTTTAAAATGTACAATTTAATGGTTTCTAGTATGTTCACAGAGTTGCGCAAACATCAGCTCAATCAATTTAGGATATCCACGTCATCCCCAGAAGAATCCCTGTGCCCATTAGCCTTCCTTCCTCCTCCCCACCAACTCCCCACCCTAGGCAACTACTAATCTGCTTTCTGTCTCTATAGATTTGCCTGTTCTGGATATTTCTATAAATGGAATCAGGCAACATGTCCCAGTCCTCTTCCAATAGCCCCAAGCTCACTGGGTGCTGGAGCGACTGAGTACCAGGTATCAGGATGAACAGCGCAGGCTTTGTTGTTAGACAGACTCGGGCCTAAAACTCGGCTCTGTCACTCAGTAGCTCTCTATCTGGGGGAGGTGCCTTCCTCTCTCTGGGCCTCAGGTTTCTGATCTGTAAAATTAGTATTTCTCACAAAGCCGTAGGGATCCTAAAAAGTGTTCAGCCCAGCACCCGTGCTGATGTATAGTGGTTGTTGACTGGCTTACGATGATCCATGCATCTAGTTATCCCTTTACTGGGACATTTAATAAAGTTCAGCACTTTCTAAGACTCGGGCATGGCTCTAGGTGCCAGGGACAGAGCAATGAACAGGACGTGATCCCTGCCCGCAAAAGGCACACGTGCTAGTGGGAAAATAAGACAGCGGGTGAGGAGAGGCTTACAGCGCAGTATGGGTGATGAAGACAAGAGCATAGTCATGGGATGAGGCACCCCAGGTGGGTGGAGGTCGCCTTCGTTGGGAATGCTTCCCTGTCCTGTCACCATCTCCTGGAGAGGAACTTTTAAAGAAAACTCTACACCCAACATCAGGTTTGAACTCACGACCCCACGATCAAGAGTCACATGTTCTACCCATGGAGCCAGCCAGAAACATTATCTTTTATAAACTAGAATATGCTATGCAGGATGCAGGGGTTCTTAGGGTCCCCTCTGGGAGGGGACGAAGGCCTGGCTTCGTTATCTTCTGTGAATGGGGACATGCCAGGTTGGCAATTCATTTATGAAGGCAGCCCACTCGGTTACCAGCATGTAAGGAGCCTGGCCGCTCTTCTGCACCGGCAGGGCCTGGCCCGGGGAGGCACGATGACCTGGGACAGGGCTCTTTAGTCCCTCCCAGGCCACCCTGAAACAGGGATCGACAACAGTATTCGGGGACAGGACTCCAGGGTTGGAAATATCGTGCCCAGAGCTACAACCTGACTCGTGCACCCCCAGCCGGGTCCCTGGGCACTTGTCTGCCCTGCTTCATGTCTTGGGCCTATTTCTGAAGCACAGAGGCCAGGCTGCCTCGGGAAGTCTCTTCCGGCTTCCTTCACTGTACCCACTCCCAGCATCGTGGGCTGCTTTGTATCTAGAACCTCAGCTGATTGGCTACACTCACACATTCAGGTGCTCTAGTTGTCTTTCACCCAAGTGTGTCCCAACACTTGTTTGTTTCATCCGTCCATCCATCCACCTATTCATCTAATTATTACTCCAGCAAGGCACCCGCCCATTCACTCATTCCTTCAACAGAGCATGTCCTCTGTCCTGGGCACAGTGTTTGGTACAATGACAGTTCTGGGGCATAGAGCAGGCTTAATGGGCAGTGTAACAACTTTGTCACCTCCTTCCTGAAGTGCTGGACTTTTTTTTTTTAGATTTTATTTATTTATTTGAGAGACAGAGCAAGTGAGCACACAGAGGGAGAGGGAGAGAAAGAGGGAGAAGCAGACTCCCTGCCAAGTAGGGAGCCCGACACGGGGCTTGATCCCAGGACTCTGGGATCACGACCTAAGCCGAAGGCAAGATGCCCAACAGACTGAGCCATCCAGGCGCCCCTGTGTTGGTCTTAATAAGGCAGAAGGTAGGGGCGCCTGGGTGGCTCAGTGGGTTAAAGCCTCTGCCTTCGGCTCAGGTCATGATCTCAGGGTTCTGGGATCGAGTCCCACATCAGGCTCTCTGCTCAGCGGGGAGCCTGCTTCCTCCCTTCTCTCTCTCTGTCTCCCTCTCTGCCTACTTGTGATCTCTGTCAAATAAATAAATAAAATCTAAAAAAAAAAAAAAAAAAAAAAGGCAGAAGGTAGAGCAGAAGTTACAACAGCTGAATGCATGCAGGAGCCTGAACTACTATCTGTGTGTGTGCGTCTGTGTGGGTGTGTGTGTGTTAGAAGGCAATGATAAAATCTTACTGCAAGCAAACGCAAGGTGTGTGTTTGGACCCTCCCAACACCACAACCGTCTCTAAGGAGACAGGACAGGCCTAATGGCCCCATTTCACAGAGGTAATAACTAGAGTTGAGTTCAGTCTATTGGTATTCACTTGCCCAAGGTAATGCTGCCTCTTCCAGAAGATTCCTCAGATCCTGTTGGAATGAACTGTTTGGTCTTCTATAATCTCCAATAACTCTGCTAATATGTCAGTTAGAGAGTTTTCCTGCTCCTTTCACGGGGGCTGGCTGGCTGTTTGTGTGCCTGTCCCCTTGTCCCCTGGATGGATACTTCTGGAGAGGCAACAGCAGATGCTTCATCTTTCTCTTTGCCCTCCCCCCAGCCTCCAGCACAGAGTACACCTCAGATAGCCACTGAATATTACTCATTGCCAGGTGACCTTCCCGAGGTCAGCGGCCTGTCACGAGCACAGTTTGGGGCCCGGCTCTGCCATCTTCCAACCCCAGGCCACCACCAGCTGCCACCTGCAAAGCAGCAGTAGTAAGTAGCTCAGTGGGTCTCCCGCCATCCAGCTTGTCCCATCCCCCGCCCCACCCCTACTCTTGACACAACAGCCTCCGCAAACCTTTAAAAATGTAAATCTGAACTTGTCAGACCCTCCAGGATCCCCACTGTGTTTAGGATAAAATCCCAAATCCTCCCAGGGTCCGACAGGGCCCGGCAGGGTCAACCCCAGCTTTATCGGGCACTTCCTCTTCCTGTCCGAGCTCCCGCCTCGCTCAATGGGTTCCCTTCTCACTCTCCCGGTGCTGTCTTGCTCGTCAGCTTTAAGGCATGCCATGCCCTCTGCCTGGAACAGTGCCCGCCTCGGCGGCCCGCCGCCTTCACCTGACTTCCCGCTCCAGGGGGACTGGGGTTTCCTCCCCCCTTTCCCTCTCCCCGATCAGCCTTAGGGGGGGTGGACACACTGCCCATGGCTGAATCCCCAACCAGCACACAGTAGGCATTCCAGAAATATCTTTCCAATGACTCGCGTGATAAGACCCTTCCTGGCTCCTCAGTTTCCCTGAGGATGAGGATGAGGCCAACTGACCCTTCTCTGCCCAGGACTGATGGCTTTAAATAGCTCTGACATACCCCGGAGGTGGAAAATGCAGATTAGACGGTAGAATGTGGCTTTCTGAGGAGGAGGCTCCGGGAGTTTCGGGAGTTCTGCCCCGGTGCAGAGACCACTCTGGCCAGCTCCATCAAGGTTGTGTTCCTGTCAGACTGGACCAGGTCTGGGACTGGATTTCTAAGACGTGGGTGTCTCCTGGGTCCTACCACTTTGCGTGTGCCTTTCCACAAGTCCCGTCGGTATCTCTGCCCCGCTGAGTGAAGGCTGGAAACCAGCAGCCAGTGAGTTCCAGCTCTGATTTGGTCGCCTGCTGGCTACCGGCTATGAACTTCACTGCCTCTGGTCTCAGTTTCTTCATCTGTAAAGTGGAGCTGCTAACAGTATCCACTTCTCAGGACAGTCCACAGGCTATTGCCTTTAAAGGGCTTAGTTCTTGGGACTTCAAATATTTGTTGTGGCTATTATTATTATTATTATTATTAGATGGTTCATCCCGAGAGTTGGGACCTGATTAGCAGGGTTCTCTCTCCATGAAAACCTGACTTGAAGTACTGCTCCCCAGAAGCCATATATATATATATTTTTCCAGTTTCTTAGAAGAAACTCCAAGAGGCGTACGTCATTCACGTTTAAGCCAGCGGCGGATAATAATGGACACTCAGTGATGGGCGGGGTGTGGGGGGGCGGCACTGTGCTAGGCTCCAGAGGCAAGAGTAGTAGGATCCACTTCTTGTCTGGTGAGAACAGACACACTGATGATCGCAATCCTGTGGGTGCACGTGGACAGATGGGCAGAGGAGAGGATTTCAGGGGGGTGACAGGGGTCCGCTGAGTGTCTGGGGAACCCTGGGGTGGATGGAGGACCACAGGATGTATGGGCGGATCGGCCGCACTCTACCGGCCGGGGGTGTGGGATTCCCTGGGAAAGGCAGGCTGAGCAGTGTGGGTGAGGAACTGGTATGTATTCCCCCAGCTGACAGAACCTTCTCTGCACCAGACCTGGCTGGGCTGGGGGTGGGGGGCACATCAGACCTAGACAGAGCCCCAACCCTCCAGAACCAGTGGTCTGTCCAGTGGAAGAGACAAGATAAACATTAATAGCATCCACACCCCTCTCACCCTCCCCCTACTCCTCCAACCCCCACCCAGCCCCCTCCACGCGGAGCTGAGGTGTCCAGGAGCCCGCAGGAGATATCCTGGGAATCAAGCCCTTGTCCTTGGTCTGGGGAGAGGGCAGTCTCCAGATCGCTAGTGGGGGTGTGGTCTCTGGAGATGGCATCTTCAGCCTGGGGGCTGGGACTGCACGCCCTCCTCCCTTATCCCTGAGCAGAGCCTTTTAAGGGGGTGACCCCCTGACCTCCAGACTGTTCCCCCTCACCCTCTAGCTGGAAGCCCCTAGGGCAGCAGCTGAAAGAAGGGCTCCGGAGGCCCTCAGGTATAGCTGCAGACGGGAGGCCAGGGGTCGGCCTGGAAAAGCCTCTGGGGTCCCCTGGGCACTCCTGGGGAGCTCAGCCAAGGCCAGGGGGCCTGGGTCAGGTCCATGGGAGTGCAGCCCCGAGATGCGGGTGCCTGGCCCAGGACGAGGGAGGGGGCGATGAGCAAAGGGTTCGGCCTAGGGAGCAGGCAGGGCACTGGGAGTCTAGGGCGCAGGGTGGGGGTGGGAGGGCGAGGGGTCCGACCGGTGCAGGGGAGGGGGGCGCCCCCGGGGAGGGGCACGCTATGTCTTTAAGAGCTGCCTGAGCGCAGGTTGCAGCTGCCTGGCCAGCCCGAGAGACAGCGGAGATTCATTACCCGCCGACACAATGACCATTGATGGCCCCGTGGCGTTATTCAAATCCAGTACCAATTGCAGCCGAGCCCCTTTCTCCGCGCCAGGCCCGTATTGTTGGAGCGGCCCACTAAAAGCCCGCCCCGGCCCCGAGCCGCCAGAGGCGCCCGCTCGGGTTCAGCCCTACGCCTCGCCAGCCCGCCGGCTCCCAGCCCGGCTCCCCGGGCGCTGCAGGTGACCCGGCGGCGCATTCCAGCGCTCCCCGCCGCCCGGGCCACCGCCGCCACCGCTACCGCTGGCGCCCCGGCCGCGACTCAGCCACAGGGAAGCGGAGAGCGCCGGAGCCGGTGCGTGCGCGGGGCTGGGCGGGGGCGGGGACCCCACGAGTCCAGCAGCCCGCACCCCGGGGCTCGGAGACCCGGCCTCGGGCCCCTGCTTTCCGGATTCCCGGCGAGCCCGGGGAGCGCAGGCTGGGGGCGGGGAGAAGGGAGTTGGGGTTCCCCGGGCCTGACAGAGGAGATTCCCCCGACTCAGGGCGGCGCAGAGACCCAACGCGGGCTACTCTAGGGACCCCGGGCCGCGATCGAAGGAGCCACACGCCAGGGGCGATGGGGATCCCCATGCAGGGTCGGGATCCGCGTGCTTGTTCGTCCACCTTACCGCGGGGATGGGCCGCGACTGCTGAGCGTCTGCGAGGTAGTCGGACGCGCAGCTCCGGAGATCTCCTGGTCCGGCGCTTTTAAGGAGCCAGGCGGAACCCCGCACGCAGGAAACCGGGGCCCCGAACTCGGGGGCTTCGCCACTGATTGTCCAAACGCAATTCTTGTACGAGTCTGCGGCCAACCGAGAATTGTGGCTGGACATCTGTGGCTGAGCTCCGGGCGCAACAGGGGCGGAAGCCGCAGGGACCAAGCTCGGCACCGGCGAGACCCCTCGGGGGAGGCGGCTGGCTGGCCCCAGCGCGACGATCGCGGCCCCAGCCGGGCGCGCAAAGGAGGGACGCCGGTCCCTGCCACCAGCGCCGCCATCCTCATCCTCGTCGTCGTCGTCGGCCTCCTCCTCCTTCACCTCCTCCTCTGCGGGTGACCAGTCGTGGCTGGCGGGGGCCTCCAGTCGATAGCGTCGTTTTTCCCTTTTTCAAATTTCGGCCGGGAATGAAGCTGGCACGCTGCGGCGGGACACGAATGTGGTCCGGGGAGCCTGCCCTCGGCCCGAGCCGCAGCAAGTCGGGGGCGAAAGAAGATGCCGGCAGAAAACGCTCACGAATTCGTTTTGAATTGGTTTTAACCTAGCCCCGACCAATACCCCCCAAACAAAACAGCCTAAACCAACCCCTAAATCCCAAATAAACCGACCCCTCCCGCCAGCCCCTCCAGACGGACCGATGGGCTAAGCCTCCTCCAGCCGCTGCAGGACTCAGGAGTCCGAGAAGCGTCGGGAATGATGCGCTCCAGCCGGGCCATCCCCTCGGCTTTGGAAACAACTTGGACAAACGAATCCTTTTCATTAAAGACAAATCTTCGGAGATAGTGGGGTTTAGTTATTCGTTTATTTCCTCAAAAGTGGGGGTTCAGGAGTTGTGGGGGGCAGCTGGGCATTGCTGGGGCTGAGCCCAGGTCACCTGTTCCTGACCTCTGTCCTACTGGGGACTGAAAATGACCCAAAATCCTGCGGAGCGGGGCTTGGGACAGTTTCAGCGACAGTGCGGAGAACCCGGTTTTCTTAGTGTAGGGTCCTGCCTTACTCCTCAGCATTAATTGGGGTGCCCTGGCAGAAGGGATATCCTGAACCTACTCTCCCTCTTCCCAGTGCAAGCAAGGAAAGGAATTTTCTCCTCCAGTTTCCAGGACTTGGACTCCCAGGTGGGACAATGGGCCACTCCAGTGGGACTCGAGGCAAGGAGGGATCTCCGGGTTACAGGAATCAGTGCAATTGTAGGGGGCCATTTCAAATCCCTTGCATCGTTCCCTAACATGGAGACCCTGACCTCAGCACCAAGTTCCACTGGTCATAGTGCTTTTCTAGACAAAACTCTGACCCAACACTGGCCTCAATTTGCACTCAGACCAGCTCCTACCCATAACCCCAACATGGCTGGCCCCTCCCTACACATACCCAGAGGCTCTCTACCCACAGACCGCTGAAGAGAAGCCCAGAAGCCAGGGGCCGTGTGTCCTCTAGGCCTTGAGAACGGTTCGCGCACACATCCCCTCCACCCCCGGCACTGCAGAGGCAATCATCTGGCACTTTTACCTCCACAGAAGGAGGGAGGTTCCACCTTAAATTACTGACATTTAATGAAAAGCAATGTTTTGGGTGGGATGATGCTAATGTCTTTTTTTTTTTTTTTTGAGGTTTCCCCCACTAGTGAAGCTTCTTCTCCAGATCATGGGAAGGGAGGTTCAGCAGTCTCATAGGACACCCCCAGTCTCGTTTCTGGGGCTGCAGGCTGCAGCTGGTGGAACAAAGCCTGGTCTTGGACAAGTAAAGAAGTGTCCTGGGCCCAGACTGGTCAGCATGGACAGGCTCTGCCATCCCCTTCTCCAGATGGCCCTAGCAGACCACTCTCTCCCAGACCGTCTGTGTAGTCTGGGTTTTAACCCCTGCCCTCTTTTTGGGTGAAGGGCAGCTCTGAAAGCCCTAGGCTGAGGGCAGAGAGGTTGGACCATGGACCATGGCCGGGGGGTTCTGGGGTGCCACTGGTTTCTAAGGATGAAACTCCAGGCAAAGCTAGTAAACAACCTGGTCTTTTATTTGCCCAAGGCCAGCTGTTGCAGGCACTGAGGCCCCAAGACTTCCAGAAGGCACAGAGGGAGGAGGGGCAAACCACCCTGCCTACCAGGTGTGGCCTGCCCCCACCCTGCTTCCTGCAGGAGGTGGGAAAGGAGATGAAGCCTACATTTGTGCCATCAAGGATCACGCCTGCTTTCAGATACTTATAAATATTCAGTTGCTGTTGAGGAGGAAACTGAGGCCCTCTGACCCCTCAGGCCTCTATGTGCCCGTCCAAGCTTTTGCCTGCTCCTCGCTCTCCCTCTCCAGAACGAGCTGCAGGCAGCCTTTTGCTGGGGGAGGGTCTTAGGAGCCCATCTGGTGGCCTGTGGTGGTGGTGGGGGGGAGGCCAGCCAGGGTCAAGGGCTGGGGATGGGGGAGCAGGAGGAGGGGTGTGGTTGGGAGAGCAGCTGCTGGGAGGGGGGAGTCAGCACTGAATAGGGGACCCCAGCTGGGGTTCATAATGATATCAGTGGGGGACAGCCAGAGCCCTCTGCTGTCTAGATGGGGAAACTGAGGCAGAGACCCCTCCTATCTTGGAGAAGGGAGGGGCCTCCTATCAGCTATTCCGGTCCATTCATCTTCCCCATGAAAACACCAGAGCCTGGGAGTAGAGTGCCTCATCAGGGGTCACTCAGTGTTTGGACTGAGACACAAGGAGTAGCAGCTGGGTCACCTGGCCAGGGAGCCCCCTCCTGTTATAACAAACCAGAGGGGTACCCTCCCCCACCTCGGCTGCTGGTGGGGGAGGCAGGGCTGAGCCCGCCTGCCCCCACTCACGTGCCTGAGAAAGGCTCATTTTTAGCACCTGGCCTCTTTTCCCTGCCTGGAGGGAGCTCGGGGGACAGAGCCGGGAAGAAGGCGGCCAAGGGGGACAGGGAGACCTGGAAGCGGGGCCCCAGTGGATGTCTGACTGTGCTCTGCTCCCCACCCCACGGGAGCCTGGGCACAGAGCGGGGTCCTCAGCCGCCGTGCAGCGTGGATATGAAGAGGATGCTGTCCTGGTCCTGCAGCTGGTAGTCCAGCTCGCCCTGGCCCAGGAGAGAGAGGAGGAGACCATTAGGGGCTTCTCCTCAGCTGGTGGGAGGGGAGGAGGGGGCCTGACCACTTTGGGAGAGGAGGAGAAAATCTACCAGAAAAATGGGGGCCCTGCACGTTAACCTGCAAATCTTCAGGAAGAAGGAGAGGGCATCATCTCCCCCAGCTCCCTGCTCCTTCTTCCCTGGGGCAGGACAGTTCAGTGACCCAGTTTAGAAGCCAAGTGGGACAGGGGGCTAGTCAGCTATGCCCGCCGGGCCTGATGAAAGACCCAAGACTGTCCTGGGGCAGCAGTGAGGGGAGGGACGTCTCCTGAGGTACTGACCAGTAGTTCCCAGTCCGCATCGTTAATCAGCACCAGAATTCCTGGCCGCCTGTGGGAAAGAGGGTGTGAGCAGCAGGGAGGGAAGGACAGGAGGTAGCCGGCAGCAGGGGGTAGAGGCTGAGACCCTCGGGCTGGAGGACAATTGTCCTCCTGAGGTTCGAATTTAAAAGCACCCAGGAAGTGGAGGGGACACTGAATCTAAAGGAAACCAGGCTAGTCATAGCCTTTGGGATGATCTGGAAAATGGGTACGAATTCCAATACCACCTCCCGGACCACAGACAACTCATTTTGATTCTCTGAGCACCAGTTTCCTCATCTGAAAATGACACAAGTTACCCAGCCACCTTCCCAGGTCTGCGCCAGGATGAGCCGGGACGATGCGTGTTAGGTGCCTGCCCACTAGACACTATGCCGGTAACCACTAGCGGCAGCATATTTTTCCAGGGGTCTCACCTCACTCTCTGGGGCCTCCCACAGGCCTGTCCTGGAGCAGAGGCTCTCTTGGCTCCTTGGAATCAGGGAGGCTGCCCGGGGCCTCAAGCACCCACAAGCCCGAGAGCAGCCTGTCCTGGTGGAAGGCAGGGGAGGCTGACAACCGGACAGGTACCCTCCTGGCCCCTGCTCGCAATAGCCCAGGGAGCACTACTGTCCTTGGCGGCGGGGGGTGACCTCCATGACGGCCGGACCATGACCTGAGCCAGGGTTTGAATGGCAGCCTTAGCCCCGGCTGGTGACCTCTGCCTCAAGGGGATTATGACTGGGACCCACTAGTGCCTTGCCCACCTCTCTTACACATTAGGCTGCCTTCTTGCAGAAGCAGAATGACTTCCTGGCACAGGGAGTGTGCCTTTTTTCCCAGGAGGTTGGGCTAGGTCTGGGACAGGTCAAGAAGCTCTCAGCTAGGGATAGCGGTGTGCTCACCCCAGTGCACGTGTGTGTGCGCACCTGCGTGTGTGCACATGTGCACAGTGATTCCCTGGAATTTCAGACCTGTGCTCTCCAGTACGGTATCTGAGGCACTATTTGCATTTCTAGGGCTCCACAGACTCATGTGCTTAGCAGCTACTACGAGGAACCTGAATACACAGAATACACAGCATTTTCAGCATCACAGGAAGTTCTATGGGACAACCAGAGCCCCAGACTGTCAAGGGATGCAAGGGACTGTGGGCAGCATCTTTTTCTCAGGCCTTCCTGTATGGAGAGAGTGGCTGAGGCCCAGAGATGGAGGGAGGATAATGGGGAGAACAGGACCCCAAGAAGGCTGTGGGTGAACCCAAGGATAGGGGCTCAAACCTACCCCCCACGCCCCCCACCCACCCTCAGGGAAGAAAGGGACTCACACGCTGTCTCCCTGGATGAACAACTCTGGCCGCTCTTTTAGCAAATTCTTCTTGATCCAGACAAGGAGGTCCCGGATGACCCCTAGAGATGAAGGCACAGAACGAACTCGTGTCAAATCCCAACGACTCCCGGCCCCCAGAGCCTTGCCTGGATCAGAAGGAAGGGAACATGGGGCGTGAGGGGCCGCCTTGAGACCAGGCTCTCATGGCCCTGGACTTGCAGATTCCCAGAGTGAGGAAGGGAGTCAGGGGACCAGCATCCTGCCAGAGAGGCCTTCAGAGAAAGTGGTGCTGCTCAGGGCTGAAAGAGGCGATAGGCCCTCCTGACAGACGGGCTCCTGAAGAGCCTGAAGGACCCCTCCACCTTCTCTCTCCAGCCAGTCCCAGATGGGGAGGACTCAGCTTTGCTCTCAGGGGGTCTGCATATATTTCCCTTTGTGAGGGAAGAAAAACAATTGCTGAGCCGATAACATCAGTTAATTTCCTCTGGCAGAAGGACAGAAGGATCCTTCACCAGCCAGAGCCGCTGACAAATCACTGTCCTGCTACCCCCAGCTTCACAGAGCTCCCCCCAGGCCGGGGACGGCCACCCTGAAGAGGCACAAGGTTCAGCTTGGACACTGAGACCAGCCCGTCAGGGGTTCCAGGACAGCCACTGAGCTCTAGGCACACCGCATGGAGGTTCTGAGCCACCTGTGCCCTGATCACCTCTCCTCTCCTAGGAACAGGGTCCCAGACCCCAGCACACTGACAGCTGCCTCCATAAACTCCTCAAGGCCCACGGCTCTTGAGCATCCAGTCCTCCAACAGATGTCCCTGAGGCTGCAGGAGGTCCTTTTCTCCCCGAGACCACTTGAGGGCTGAAGGCCCAGCCACCTCCATCCTGACTTAGTCTCCCAGAGGGGTCTGCTGTCCTGGACCCACACATGAGCAGAGCTCAGGGGTGAAGCTGGAGATGGGCCCAGGCAGCGTCTTGGTTTCTCTGCACAGAGCGACAGCCCCAACCTGCCGCTGCGGGAAAAGCTGCTTGGCCGAGAAGCTCCACTCTGCCCCAGTCTCGGCCCAGTGGTGTGTCTCCACCACAGAACTGGCCTTGGCCAGAGTTCTGGACCATTCTCCCTGACCTGCATGCCACCCTCCTGGGAGGCCGGCAGGCTGCACCCGGGATGGCCCCGTTCACTCTGCTCCGTGCCAACTTCCCCAGATCATCCGCCAGCGGAGCACAGGGCCATGGGCAGAGTGTCCAAGATCTGAGACTGCAGCCTTTCGGTTGTAATTCCTGCTTTTAAACAAAGCAGATTGGAGTCCTCATGGTCCCTGGAGTGGGCAGCGGGTGCAGAGTGTCGCCTCCAACTAGCTGCAGTCCATTCGGACTCCTGGCTGGGTTCCCCGCCGAGGCCTGGTTTCAGAGGCTCCCCCTCGGCCTCCATCTTGGCACTGTCTGGTGGGCCGCCAGCCCATACATCTTGTGGCCGCTCGATACGGCCGCCGGGGTCTGACACATCCATCAGCCAACCGCGGCAGGCGGGGTGGTGCCTGTGTGTGTGGAGGAGCCGAGAGGCGCTGGGCAGTACCTGGCCCCAGGGCCACCAGCTGCACCTCCACGGCCCCGGCTGGCCTGTACAGAATCAGGACCCAGTTGGGTTAAGGGCCCGGTCTCCTTCCAAAAGGAGGGGGCTTCTGCTCCACTCTGGGCAGGCTGGGGGAAGGGGGGGGGAGGGCTAGTGGTCATGTTGGGGTCATCCGAGAGATGGCACCATCATGGAGTCCCAGAGGGGTGGACCGGGGGGTGAGTCTGCTGTCGGTATAGGCTCATTTATCATGATGCTCCTCTTTGCTGAGGTCACTCCCTCCCTCCTCTGTGCCCCCCAGGCCTGCCCACATTCTTGATAGCCTGTTTCCATGGTGAGGTCGCCGTATTGTTCCCCCATGCCTGGATCTGGGGGTGGGGAGAGCTCGAACTCTTACCGCTGCTCCCTTCGCAGGGAGGCCTTGCAAGGGCCACTTGGCCTGGCCTGAAACACACCCCCAAGGACATCTTGCTAGGCTTGCTGAGGCCCAGACAATATGCAAATAGCTTCCAAGCCAGATGGTCGGCTTCCAAAGGCGCCCAGGGGAGGAGGAAGGGTTAAGCAGAGTCGGGGACTGGTGGCTCTGGGGGATCTCCCGTTCACCTTCCCCCCTAGGTCCTCCTGCCTTCCCACTTCCACTGAGGGTGGCTTCTCTCCTGGGATCCCATGCAGGCATTCACAAGACAAATATTTATTGAGCAACTACTATGTGCCAGGTGCTAGAAGACGGGAGACGTAGAGCCCACCCTCAGGGAGTTAACAGGCTAGCAGGGGAGACGGCCACCACTGATTGAATTAGTTGCCATAAAGGCTATCTCCTTAGTGCAGGGGCAGGAAAACTATTCTGAGATGTTGGGGTTGATGCTGAGGCCTGAAGGATGAGTAGAGCGGGAGGGAGAAGCACCCCGGGCAGAAGAAGGAACACACATAAAGATCTGAGGCAAGATGGGATCGGCAGGTTCAAGGTAACAGAATGGAGAAGACAAGAAGATCAGCAGGAGAGGAGGCCAGAGCAGTCGCCAGGGGCTGGACCATGCAAGGTGTGCAGGGGCCTTGAGATAGGTCTGCTCTGCAAGAGGCCTCTCCTTCCTCATGAACCCCAAATGTGCCCCGTGTTTCTCTGGTGACACGCAGTATCAAGATCCAGCTCAAATGCACGCATGACCGTTATGAACTGGAGTGTGTCCCAAGGACCCGGCACTGGCCCCCAGCACACAGCACCGAGTCTCACGCAAAGAACCCGCCCGTGATGTCCGCTGACACGTGGACAACTGCAGAGCGGGGAGGAGAGGTTGAGAACCCAGACAGTTCTGGTTCTGGGTTTCAGCTATTACTTCCTGTGCACGAGAGATCCCCCAGAGCCACCAGTCCCTGACTCTGCTTAACCCTTCCTTGGCCACGGGGTTCTCTGAGCCTCAGCTTCCTTCCCTGGGAAGTGGGAAGGGGAAGAATGCCAATAACAGGGGTACTGTGAGGACCACGTAAGACGACCCACATGGGGCTCCCGGCACCTCCGTGCCGTAATCGTTCTGTGATCCAGAGGAGAAACCTGTACCCTTTGCCCTCTCCCAATGTCCTGAGCTTCTGCAGGCTCTGCGCAGGCCCCTGGCCCCTGCGGATTCTGTCTGGACAGCCTGGCAGGTGGGGTTCACTCATCGGCTAGCTCTGGGACTGGCTGGGGCTTTCCAGGGGACCCATGACCTTGGCATCAGAAGCAGGAAAGGCGATGAACGAATGGGGGGATTAGGAATGGTGAGGGGGCCCCAGACACTGGCCTTCCCTCCATTTTATTTAATTATTTATAAAAATCGTTTTATTGATTTATTTTTTTCAAGTAACCTCTATATCCAACGTGGGACTTGAACTCACGACCCCAAGATCAAGAGTCTGATGTTCTGCTGACTGAGCCAGCCAGGTGGCCCCTTCCCTCCGTTTTGGATGTTCAGAGCCCTAACAAGCTCCCTGACAACCCAGATGGAAGGAATCCCATTCTGAGGCTGAGGGGGACCCAGAACACAAGCGCCAAATGAGCACCCAATATGAGGTCTCTGGTGAGGAAGCCTGGCCCGAGCACTCAGCCGCTGCTCTGCGACAGGGTGGCCAAGGCCTGGGCTTCTGGAGCCAGGAGACCCTGAGCTGCTTGCTTGTTGCCAGATGCCCTGGGCAGTAAGTCACCCCGCCTTTCAGTCTCAGGGTCAGCCTCTGACTAATGGGGACAGCAACCCAAACCTCAAAACATTGCTGGTTCAGGCACAAGGCAGCAGCAGGCCCCATGGAGTGTCCAACACACATGACAATGTCCATTTGGCCACAGTGACTCAAGGCTCCTTACCCTCTTGGCTGACAGCTGTTGGCAAAGGGGCACCATGCACATCACTCTTAGGAAGCACCTACAGAAACTCCTGCCAGGACTGCCCGCTCCAGTAGATTGTCCTTGTCTGGGGATACTGACCCTCCACTGTGGCAGGGCTCCTCCACCGGTGTCCATCCTAGCTTCTAAGGCTGAAAAGGTCTTATCTATTATTGAACCCCAACTGCAAAAGACCCAGATCCAGCCTCTCTTGGACGATCTCCAGGGAGAGCTTTTCTCCTAACCAGAAATCTGTCTTCCTGACACTCCCCGCAAGGAGCCTTGTTGGTCCATGGCGACGACACCAACAAAAGCGGCCCCTCTTCCCCACGCCACTCAGATCTGGGAGAGCTGGTTCCCCTAAGTCTTCTCCTCCATAAGGTTAAACTGCTCCAGTTCCCACCAAGTCCACCAGGCTCCAGGCTCTTCTGGGAGCCCACCCCAGGCCTTAGCTGAAAAGGGAGAAGAAAGAGCAGGGATGGGGGGCGTAGAGGAGAAGAGAGGGTAGAGGGAACATCAGAGGGTCCATTTACAAGTGAATGGGGCTAAGAATGGAGCAGTTTGTGGGCTAAACTGGCCTCAGAAGGAGGTTTACAGATGTGCAGGGGACGCTCCTCATTGTTTAATTAAGCAGAAAGTGGATCTTTTCAAAAGCAATTTTGCACAGGGACTGGGAGGGGCTGGGGGAGAGGAGGGGTGGGGGGGAGGGATCGGCAAACAGGCCCCAGAGCAGAGAAAGGAACAGCTGGCCCCAGAGAGGCTGTGAAATGCATGCTAAGCAGTTTAAAGCGCCGGGAGCTCCAGCTCCCAGGCCAGCCACCCTGCAATACAAAGACAGGGCAGAGGGAGAAGGGCAGGGAAAGGTGAGGCCTGGTGTCTCCTCCTGGGGACCAGGGCAGGTAAGGCCCACACAGGGACAGTCAGTCTGTCTCCCCTGCTGTTTTGGGTTTGCTCCAGGCCACTGACCCATCACAGGCTGGGAGCCTTGCACTGAAGAGACCTTGATGCCTAAAAACCGGCCCCCAGTGGCCACAATGTCCGAAACTGATGGCGCGGACCAACCCCTGCCAATCAAGGAGATGGCCTGTTCCTCAGAGATGGCTGTCAGGACGTCCCCCTCGATAAGCACACTTCTCACCAACGACACATACTCATGTCCAGAATTGTGTGCTCAGATCTGGAAACAACTTTTCTGAACTGTGGCTGTGCAACGGGTAACCAGCTCAAAAAAGACTAACTCTGGCCCGATGGCCAGTTTCACAGATGGGAAAAAAGAGACCCACAGAAGTAAGGGATCTGCAAACATGTACTGCTGGAGCTCCTCGGGCAGGCTCGCCCCCTTCACTCTTGCCCATCTTCTTTTCCCAAGTTGGCTGGGTTAGAAGCTCTCCCCTGGCCCGGGACCCAGGGCCCTGGAGTCCCCTTGTTTGTGAGACTTGTCTCAATCCATAATCTTATGGTTGCTATTTTCTCTGCCGGAGTCTCCAAGACCTGCTTGGCCAAGTGGCAGCCCCTGGGCTGGGAAGGCTGCCAGGCGACAGAGCTGGGCACGGGCCGGGGGGAAGAGTGAGACTCTGCCGGCGGCACCCGCTGGGCTCCTGTGTGCCAGGGTGATGCCTGGCAGCTGCCAGCCGGCTCTGCGGCTGCGCTGTGACCTACGCCTCTGGGCACAGCAGGGCAAACATGGGACCAGGGATGGAAACCCACAGCCAAGGGCCCAGAAACTAAGTCAAGGTGATGAAGTCCCAGAACCTAAGTCAGGTTCGGTGGGGTGAGGAGGTTCGGAGCCGACGACTAAAGAAAGACGCCAGCTTTTGCTTTGTCCTCAGCCAGCCTCCTGCTCCCTCATCAAAGGGGCCATTTCAGCTTCTCCCATGCCTGCTTCTCTGCCACCCCAGAGGTGGGAGGGAGGCCCCAGCTACCCGCTAAGCAGTGGAGGAGGAGGAGAGGTCAGCCACCTGGGTCTCAGCCCCGCCTCCCTCTTCAGATAGTTCTGGACAGGTCTCTCTCTCTGAGGTTTGGTTTCCTTGATCATATATAATAGCTACTGGGGTCATCACAAAAATTAAAGTAAGTAGCTGTTGAAGGCACGAGCGAGCGAGCGAGCGAATGAAAAGTGCAGAAACCAGGGACGCCTGGGTGGCTCAGTTGGTTGGACGACTGCCTTCGGCTCAGGTCATGATCCTGGAGTCCCGGGATCGAGTCCCGCATCAGACTCCTAACTCCATGGGGAGTCTGCTTCTCTCTCTGACCTTCTCCTCGTTCATGCTCTCTCTCACTGTCTCTCTCTCAAGTAAATAAATAAAATCTTAAAAAAAAAAAAAAAAAAAGTGCAGAAACTAGACAGTACACCGCGGCGTGAGACGTCATGGGACTCAGGGAGTTCGTCGCACCGCGCGAGGACTTCGGAGACCCTGAAATCGGGTTCTAAATCCCAGCTCAGCTGTTTAAATAACTGCATGGTGTGGACTAAGATGACCCTTGACACCACTGAATTGGGGTTTCCAGTTGTTTTAAATGGGAACAGTAATGGCGGCCACCATCTAAGAATCTGTGACAACTACTTGCACAAGCAACTAGGGCTGTGCCTGCCAAGCCCAACAGCCCGTGGTCCTCATCACACTGGCCCTTCTTCGGTTCCCGGACTGAAGGCCACCCTGAGGCCGCTGACCTGGAGGCCCTCACAAGAGCCACCCCCTCTGCCTGGAATGGGCCCCCTGCACCTCTGCTCTCCCTCCCAACTTATCAGGCTGGCTGCTTTCTACCCTTCGGGCCTTCACCTCAAAGTCACCCCCTCAAGGCCTTCTCTCACCACGTGTTCTCCTTCGAAACACCTGTCTGCTTCCTCACGCCAATGCCCACCACATGCGGTGTCTCCTGGTTTGCAGCCTGCCTCCACTTCCGCTACATTCCATGCAGGGCAAGAACCGTGAGTGTTTTGCTCACCACCGTGTGCCCAGCAGCTAGCACTGTGCCTGATACAAAAAGGCACCAGAACAAGATCTGGCAACCACAGCCTCGGAGTGAGCACATTTTCCAGCTCTGGCCCACGGCGGCCGTTCAGCCACTGAACGAATGACAGCAGCTGGAGTCACTAAGCCTGGGGACGACCGCGCCATGCGAACGCAGGGGAAATGAATCCTAACTCCTGGGGCTGCCAGGGCTGCCGAGCACCTCTGGGGTTGCGATGCCCAGGCTCCTGCCTCTGGGCTACAGGGACATGGACCCAGCTGGACGCCTGCAGGTTACCTCTTCGAACCCCACCCCCCAGCGTGAAGGCAGGAACTGGCTCATATTCGCTTGTCTCCCCGGTGCCTGGCTCCTAGTCTGTCACACAGGAGGTGCTCAGTACATACTTGCGGAAGGAAGATGAACGAGTGTTAGGATGGACAAATGAAAAAACCCCACTGTGTCCCTTAGTTGACGTCCCTATCCTCTCCGCTGGATACTTTCCGCCTCATCTAAATCCTCTCACCATGTGAGCCCATCCACACTGTTCCATCCTTGCTAAAGGGGACTCCCTTCAGCGAGGACACCACTCTGCTTGCCATCGAATGACAACGGAGACGCATGCTATAGCTTTTAGCACGTAAGGACTTCCGTCCCTACCGCGTAGGTAAGGACACTAACGCTCAGAGAGGTGAGGCTCCGCCGGGCCTGAGGTTTTAAGGAGATCCAGACTCCAGTCTGTCTGAATAAAGAACCTGCATCTATAAGGACTAAGCTACGTTATGTTCCTCCTGCAAAGTGGGCTCATCCCAGAGAGCACGGGGGAAGGGTACTCTGGTGCTATCTCTTCCTTATTCTCCTCCCACTGGCCAGGGATAGCCTACCCATTCCCTCTGGCACAGGACCTGCTCAGTGGCCCCCAGAGAGGGGCTCGGGAAGCGCATACTCACAGGGCTCCTCCTGTCCAGGTAAGGTGACCTGATGTTTCTTTACGCCGTCAAAAAGGAGCTCCGCGCCGCCTCTGCAAAGGAGGGCCAGAGAAAGACAACCAGGTGAGCTCCTGCAAAAACCCAGCCGAGACTGAGAACTGAGGAGGGAGGGGGCTGACATGAGAAGCCCAAGAGATGCACAGACCAAGGCCCAGGGACAGCTCGAGTACAAATACAACGATGTGACTGAGTCGCACACGTGACTTCCTGATGTGGACCAGGGGGATGTAAATAATTTCTACCAATGATCAGGCACCCAAGTTTGCAGAGTGTCATTTTGACTCTTCTGCTTTCTCAAGAGGCAGCTCAGTATATGGGTGTGGGCACAAGCTTTGGAGCCCTTGCCCTGAGATGGAGACCACGCGCCACCTCTACCTGATGCCCAGACCCCAAGCCTCAATCTCTTTCTATCTACACAAATGTTGAGGAACCAGCATCAGACATGATAGAGACCCTGTGTGTTGAAGGGTTTCCGCTGGCCAGGGGTGGGTCGGAAATGTCTCTGCTTGTGCCACTCACTGCTGGCCTGGTGGGCACACCACAGTGCTGCAGGCCGAGACTCCACAGGGCTGAGCAATGACTCTGCCATTTACTAGAACTCTCTCCATCTCATTTCATCCGCAGAGCATCCCAGGTAAGGAGGAAGGGAGGCAAACATTATCAGTTCCATCCAGTGGAGAAGCTGACCGACGCCCGGAGACGTTAACGGCCTTGTCCAAAGTCATACAAGCAGTGGCTGAAGTAAGATCTAAATTCCAACTGATTTCTGCTCAGCCCCAGCAACTTTGGCAGAAAGAAAACCAGACTCCGCAAAGGTCAGAAAGCCTCTTGAAGGCAGATCTTGGTTCACTTCCGTATGCCAGGACCCGGCCAAGGGGAAGCTGGGACACAGAGATGACTGGAGCCAAGTCCAGAAGCTGCAGCTTACGATAAGGACACCAGGGCTCTTTCAATGCCCCATAGTGCGTCTTCCTCTGGGTCTCCTGATTCCCATCTCAGACTTCACGTGGATCTTAACTGAGAAGGCCTTAACAGACTTGTGATGGATGTGACGCTTCCCACCCCGCCACCCTTTCCCAATTTCAGAGAACAGAGATGTCCTGAGACAGTCCACTGGGAGGCAAAGGCAAGGCAAGCATTGTCATGGGGGAAACATGGGGCGACTGTCATCTAAACAAGGTCACGCTTTGTTGATGCAGAAATGTGGAGGGGGAGAGGAGGCCCATCTGTGGCCGCGCGCAGGGCCATTTCAGCTGCAGGCCTGCACAGAGCCTCCATTTATCCCCTTCCAAGAGCCTCGTTCTCTCCTGGGTGGGGGCTGGCACATGCAGCAGCTGGGGTGGGGGAGGGTGACAGGCAAGGGGCTTAGGAGTTGGGGGTCAGAGAAGAGGGGTGGGAACTGGAGGCACTGGGACCAAGGCAAACAACCAAGAGTGGCCAAACCTGGTGGTACCAGGCTCAGAGGCCAAGGCTGTTTTTCCTTTGCAAGCGGAGAATGGAAGAAGCAGTCTCGCTCAGAGTGACCTGTCACCACTGGGTTCACTGGGCCCCCAAGGGAGGGGTTGGCATTTCTACTGCCAGCGCATCTGGAGGGGAGGAAGGTGAACACCCAGCCTCTGGAGAGATTCAGGAAGGCGGGCAAGGGGCCTGTTTTGGTCACAGAAGAGAACCAAAGCCAGACATTCTGATGTCCTCCAGGGTCTGCTGTTCAAACTCAGCTAGGGAGTTACATCTGAAGCTACTTCATCTTCCCTCTCCCCCTAATTCCTGATGGGAGTGTTTGCTGGTACTAGTGGCTGGTACAGATGATCCCCAAACTGCCCTCACTGTTTCTAGCTTATCTCCATCAGCTCATCTCATCTATTTTTTGTTTTGTTTAATTTCCCTTCTACCTGCTAGACTATAAGCTCTGCCTAAAACAGGGTCTGACACACAGTAGGCACTCAAGAAATATTTGCCGAATAAATGAAAATGCCCATTTCTCCTTCTCTGGCCTCGATGGCCCTACCTCCCTTTGCCAACACTGACCAGTCTCAGGAAGAAGGAAAAGGGATGATAATCTCACATCTGGACTGCAGGGACACACAACACATCTCCACTGCATACTTTGAATCTTGTGTGATAGGAGAAGATATGCTGCTCAGGACAGTTCAGGAAGCACAACATAGGATGGCAGAACTGGTTCCTGACAAGAGAGTGAAAGGTGTGAGAGGTCTTCTAGAGAGTCTGTCAAAGCTGGTGGGACTGACAGAACCACATCTGCTCAGGGGAAAGAGGCAAAATCCTAACTAGACTCTTCAAGGACCAGAGTGGCCCTCAAGAGACAGAAGGGAGAGGATGATGGGCAAGGCAGTTTCCTTGCAAATCTGCTCAGGTTCACAGTGACAGGTGAAGGAAATCCACTAAGAAATGCAGATAATGAAAGAGAAGCTAAGGGTGAAACATGCACTGGGACAAAGAGAGAAGGAAACTGGGTTTGGCATACATCTTAGACAGTCCTGCTTCCTGAGAAAGTGCCATTCTCCTGGGATGCTGTGTCAGTGACAGGAGGTGTTGGGAGATGGGGAGACAGGGTAGGAAAGTTGCGGGGCTCACTCTTGCTCTTAGGGGTGAGGGAGGCTGAAGCTAGAGACATTTAGGCTAAAAAAAGAGGTAATTAAGTTAGTCCGTAAGCTCTGGAAGGCGGGGGCCATATCTTCCTCATAGTAGGACTGACCACTGCTGCCAGCACAGTACCTGGCAGACACATTCCTGATGAACAAATACCATGTCTGACTCAGTAAGAATGAAAGGTAAGCGCACTCCAGATAAACCTTAACACTGGCAGCCTGCAGCTTCTCCCTTTTCAGGAGAGGTCAGAACAGCAGGGATCCTCCTACAACATCCAAGCTATGAGGCCTGGAGTAGGGTGGGGTGTATAGCTGAGCCAAGGGTTAGTGAAGCGAAATAGACCGGAGGCCAGACCAGTATCGTTCTCACTGGACCCATGGGGCCAGACAATATTGTCAATTAAAACGCAGTTAACATTCATGAGACTACTCCCTTATTCTAACGGACAGAAACACTGAACACTGGAGGACATGGACAGAGTTCTATTTATCTTTGTATCCTCAGTGCCTGGCTCACTGCCTGGCACATGATAGGCACTCAATAAATAGTTACTGAATGGACTATCCAATGAAGGGAAAACATTAAAGAAACTGCGGGCACCCAATGGAAGGAAAGGCATTTACGGGTAGAGGTTTTAGATTCCCGTTTCAGACTTCCCCTTTCATATAAGCCTTGGCTTGTTTATCTTCACACACACGTGCACACACACATCTAGTCCTGGCTTTTCCCATGTGACCCTAATTCTACCACCCATCTATTGGGTCTCAGTTTCTTTGCCATTCACTCTAAGCTCTGTGGTCTTTCTCAGCTCTGAAATTACACGACAAATCTGTCTGTAAAGGACAGAATATTGGCTTGAGGAGACTTTCTCCCTGATCTGGGTTTCTTCAGCTGCTGGTGTGTGTGCCCCAATCCCACTCCTCTCGTCTCACGCAAGCTGTACTGTCAACTTAGCCTCCTCCACTGTGCTCTTTATTTATCCCCATATTTCCACCTGACTCAAGATCTGCAGAAGGCTATCAGCAAGTTTATCCTGAAGATCCTGAAAGGGCTTCAGGTCTGTTTAACACTCCCAAATCTTGAAAAAGAGAAGGAGTCCCGTTTTGGCTACATATCCCAAGAGAAACAGGTTCTAGTAACCGTGCAAGAAACTGCTGTCCAGGGGAAGAAATCTGGGGGTGAAGGGTGATCCTTCTCGGTTCTAGGAGCTCAGATGCCAGACACACGGGCCTGGTCCAAAACGGGATTATCAAGGAAGGTAAGGAGGCCGTCACGCTTAGTGGGTCCGGCAAGGCACAGGGCACTGAGGAATGCCCAAAGGGCACCTCCACGCCTGGGCTTGCGCCTCTATTCCCGGACATACGGCCCCGTCGCCAAGGGAGACCGAGCCTCTCAGACTCTCCGAGGCGGGTGGCGTAGCTCTGGGAAGGCGCTGGGAGCCTCAGCGATTCGGTCGTGACGGGGCCCAAAGCAGAGGGAGGGGAGTTCCGGCCCGACGACTTCAATCCATCCCCACGGCGCCCCAGTTCTGCGACTCACCCGAACTCCACCTCCACTGACAAGGGCGCTGCCATGTTGAGGAAGCCGAGCTCACAGGAAATTCCCATCAACTTCCGGCGCTCCCGCCTCACTTCCGGTCGCTGTGGACGGAAGAGGCGGCACCCAGGGAGCCATCCTCCGCAGCTATTGGAGGAAGGCCGGGAGCGAGGACCCGAGCCGGGTAGGTCCCGGCGCTGCTGGAGGCTGTTGTCTTGGTCTCCTTCTGCCTTTTAGTGAGGGTTTCAGCGGGCCGGGGGGACGGCGGCTTGTGCGAGCCACAACGTGGCGGGAGCCCGGGCATCTTCGCACAGAACCTGTGAGCCACGTTACAAATCTCTCTTAGGTCCGCACAGCGCTTGGGGAGCACATCCATTCGTCTTGACTTGAATTACAAGCGACTGCAAATCTTTATTTCCAGCCCAGCAATCTCTCCTGAGCTATTGAGTCGCTGTCCATCCGCCCCTTTGGTTATCGATTTGGGTTTTACTCACTCAATAGGTATTTCTTCCCGGTCCTCCGTGCACCAGTCATCTTGGTGACTGCTATCGGTGCAGTGGTGAACGCGGTGGGCGAGGTTCGTGCCCTTAGGGCACTCACAGGCTAGTGGGCGAAGATAGCTGTAATCAAATAAACGAACTAATCATACTAATAAATATAAAATCTCAAACCGGAGGAAGTGATCTGAAGTGACACGAACTTCAAAAAAGAAAACACACTGGGCTGGATCCGAACTGCGCTCCAAAGCCTGAATAAAGTAGGTGGATGTGAGGGGTAGAGAAACCTCTGGGAGCATTCCAGTAAGGAGAACAGAAGATGCAAAGACTCTGGGTGGGAGACCGTGCTGGAGCACCCCAAGAAGGGAAATAGGAAGTTGGGGGAAGCAGAAGGCATGGCAAGAGATGAAGCTAGAAAGGGGGCAGGGGCCAAATCATACCTTGGGAGCCAGGTAAGAATTTCAGTCTCTGTTCTAAGAGCAGTGGGAGGTCTTTGAAAGGTTTGGGGGAAAGGGGTGACATTTGAACTATGTTTTAAAATATGCTTACCTGGGGCACCTGGATGGCTCAGTCCGTTGAGCATCTGACTTAATTTCAGTTCAGGTCATGATCTCAAGATCCTGAGATCCAACCCGAGTAGGGCTCTGAGCTCAGCACGTGTCTGCTTCAGATTCTCACTCTCCCTATTCCTCTGCCCCTCTCCCCACTCATGTGCAGTCTCTCTTAAATAAATAAATCTTTAAAAACAAAAACAAAAAACTTGGGGCGCCTGGGTGGCTCAGTCATTAAGCATCTGCCTTCAGCTCAGGTCGTGATTCCAGGATCCTGGGATCGAGCCCCAAATTGAGATCCCTGCTCAGTGGAAAGCCTGCTTCTGTTCCCTCTCTGTCAATTAAAAAATAAATAAATAAAATCTTTTTAAAAAGAAAAAAAACTAAAAAAGTAAAATAAAATATCCTTATTTGCTGCAGTATAAATGGTTTGAAGGAGAACAGGAAGATGGGAGACCACTAGAGCTGGTTACAAAAGCCCAGGGGAGAATTGGAGTAACACAAATGTCCCAGGGTATCTAAACCACACTTCCAAATTGAACTCAGCATTGGTAGCCTACAGTGGGGTAGCCTGATGGTCAATGGTGGAATGATACAATGGTTAAGGGCAAGGAGTTCAGGGCGCCCACCTGGCACAGTCAGTTAGGCTTTTGATTTTTTTGGCTTTGGCCGTGATTTCGGAGTTGTGAGATTGAATCCTGGACCAGGCTCTGTGCTCAGCAAGGAGTTGGCTTGAGATTCACCTCCCTCTGGCCCTCCCCCAACTCATTCTCTCTAGCACTAGTAAGTAAAATCTTAAAAAAAAAAAAGGGGGGGGGGGACACAGGTAGGCATTCACCTGCCAGCTTTATACCCAGGTCCCACCACTTCTGTTTTCTTTTTTTTTTTTTTTTAAGATTTTATTTATTTATTTGACAGACAGAGATCACAAGTAGGCAGAGAGAGAGAGAGAGAGGAGGAAGCAGGCTCCATGAAGAGCAGAGAGCCCGATGTGGGGCTTGATCCCAGGACCCTGGGATCATGACCTGAGCCAAAGGCAGAGGCTTTAACCCACTGAGCCACCCAGGCACCCCTAGCTGTTTTCTTTAAGTAGGTCCCTTAACTTACATGTTTGTGCCTCAGTTTCCTCATCTGTAAAATAGGGATAACAACAACCCCTAACTGAGGGTTGTAGCAAGGACTAACTGAGTTCTAGGCACATGGCTCCTTCCCTAAACTAGGTCCTCCCCTCTGTTCCCCATTTCAAGGATACGACTACCATCCACTGAAACATTCAAGCAAGAAACTTTGGACATTGTTCTTAATTCTCCCATATTCAAATCACCGATTTGGATTCATCTCCTGTCTAAGCTGATTTTGCAACCCGCCCCCTCCCCCAGTCTTCCACACCACCAGCACCCGTCACCTGTACCTGTGGCTCTGCCTGCCTCCCACCTCCCTCATTCTGGCCTTGACTTCAGTGTACACAGTTTGACTCCATGGAGAACCCTGAGCCATTTCAATCTATTCGGCACAGTTCCAGGGCACTGGCAAAGTGAGGACAAATGAGACAGAGCCCTGGTCCTCAAAGGGCACAAAGGAATCCTGCGGTAAATGGAAAGGCCCCACGTGTACCACGCTGTGCGGGCCGGTCACTTTCCCTCTTTGGAACTGAGTTTCCCCAATCTTTAAAGAAGGTTGGGGCCCAAATGATCTAAGGTACTTTCAGCAAAAATATTCTAAGATTCTTCCATTAGACCCAGCTCCTGCAGGGCAGAAATCTTGCTTGATCCCTCTTTGATCCTTGGCTTGAGGTAAGGAGCTTTGTAATCGTACGGGTTTGGTTAAGTGCAGGATGAGAGTGAGTGAACACATACCACTCCCCACTCAAAGTCATTCACTGGCTTCTTTTTGCCAACAAGATAAGGGCCTTCCTAGAAGGTGTTCAGAGCCCTTGAGCCTCTGATCTCAGCTCACCCTCTATGCACTGAGTATCCTCTCATCCTGGGAACTGTCCCCTCCTGGGGCTGGAACTCGAGAGCGAGGGAGCATTTGAAGGGCGCCAGCCATCTGACAAACATTCACTAAGCGCCTATTAAGTAAGTGCCAGGCCCAGTGCTGGTGCTGGGAACACAACAGTGAAAAAAACCAACAGGTCCCTGCCCTTCTGGGGCTGTTCTAGGAGAAGATACAGATGTAAAAACGGACCATGTAGTGTGATTAGTGTTCTAAAGGGGGAGGATAGGGCCCTGGGGGAGCTGGAGGAGGGCCCTAACCCAGCACTGGTATCCGGGGAAGGCTTCCCCGGAAATCACATCTAAGCCCAAATCCAAAGGAATGGTAGGTGGGAGAGGTCACCTAGGAAGAGGGCATCTTCCCACATCTCAACAGACAGGGATTCCTCTAGCTTCTTGCTTAGTCCCAGAGATGGGAGTTCCCTTCTGGGTAAATCAGCCTGTTCTAGGAGTGCCTGGGGGCCTCAGTCTGGGTGATCATCTGCCTTCCATTCAGGTCGTGATCCTGAAGTCCCTGGATCAAGCCCTATGGCCTCTGCTCATCAGGGAGTCTGCTTCTCCCTCTCCCTCTCTCTCAAATAAAAGTTAAAACCATCATCATTACCATCATCAGCCCATGTTGTGAATGCCTGGGTCTCAGAAAATCCATCTCCTGACCTGAAGCCTACCCCACTCAACCTTTTTTTTTTTTTTTTTTAATTTTTAAAAAATTTTTTATTTAACAGAGAGCACAGGTAGGCAGAGAGGCAGGCAGAGAAGGGGAGGGGGGAAGCAGGCTCCCAGCTGAGCAGAGAGCCCGATGCAGGGCTTGATCCCAGAACCCTGGGATCATGACCTGAGCCGAAGGCAGAGGCTTAACCCACTGAGCCACCCAGGCACCCCTACCCACTCAACCTCTTAATTAGTAACAATATTAGTTTAACATATTCATTCCAGGAATGTTTATTGAATGCCCGCCTCACACCTGCCAGGTGCGGTACCTGCACTGCCTGACAGCTCATGGGGACTACTCTCATCCCCATTTTCCAAACGAGAAAATCGAGGCTCAGAACCAGTGGTTTGCTCACAGGCCCTAAGTGTCAGGCCTCAGTCCCAGGTTGTAGCGCCTTCAGCATCACTGACCCCAGGGGCCTCCCGTTGGGTCCGGATCACCCAAATGCCTTCCCTGGGATCGATGCAGAAGAAGGGCTTGGGCCCCATCCCCAGTCCCCTCCAGCAGTCCGGCCAGCCCGGGCGTTGGCCTCCAGCCCCTCAGAAGCAACCCGGGAGACAATGGGCAGGGTCTGCAGGGGGAAGCCGAGGGCGCGGGGGGGGGGGGGGGGGGGGACGCTGCCCGCTGCCCTTTGTCTTCCCGCCTGCTCCCCTCGTGCGCCCCGGGAGGCTGGGAGGCGCCTCTCGCAGGCTTCCTCCTCCCATTCTTGTGCTAATTGGGTGTCAAGCTGAGATCAGTGAGAAAGAAATCCGCCCAGGCTCGGGTTAAACTGCCGCCAAAGACGAGGGCTGAGTCCGGAATATCATTAGGCTTGGAGGAAGCAGGGCCCCCTCCTCGGGGGGGGAGGGGCCAGCCATGCATTCAGGCCCCTTTGAAAGTCACTTGGTCACCCCCTCCCTTACAGCCACCGCCTCAATGGGCCCCTCGGAGGTATTTAACCTTCTTCCCAGGGATTGAAACTGATACTCCAAGCACTGGCCTGGTCGGCCACTTGTCCGTCCTGAGGGCGGTAGGACCTCCGGGGATGTTGGAGGCGGGCGCTTTCCAGCCTCCCCCTGGCGCTGTGGCAGATGGCAATATTGAGGCTCGGGGAAGGGGGTTTGCAGCCCAGCGCTGCCATTCATGGGCTCTGTGGTCTAGGGAGAGATTTTGCCTCCCTGAGCCTCAGATTCCTCATCTGTGGAATGGGGATGAAAACAGCAGCTGCTTTGTGGTATGGATTTCAAGAACCGAGGCACAGAGCACGTTGCAAAGCGCCTAGCACAGAGGAGGGTCTCCATTCAAGGTGGCCGTTAGCAAGTCTAAGGAAGTGGGTTTGACCCGATGCAGGGACCTCCTAGCCTGGCCTGGTCTCCAGAAGCGCACGCAAGGACAAGTGCCCACAAAGGGCTCGTTTATCATATCTTCCTTCAGCTCTGCCCCACCCCTGCCCCACACTCCCCTGCAGCCTCCCTGCTCGCTGCACACTCCCAGGCCTTTTGTCTGGGACACTCTTCTCTCCCCAGTTTTGGATACCTCTTCCTTGAAAACCTCCCTGACCAGGAAACAGGGCTGCCCGCCTCACCGGGGTGCTGGGTTAATAGAGGTACAGCTAACACCACACACACTCTGCCTCTTCACTCGCTAGCTCCCTCTCTCCCGTCCCCAGTCAGCTCCCTGGTCTGTCTTGCTCAAACCCTGCACCGCCTCTGCTGCACCCCTCCCCGCCCCCGCCCCCCCCTCCCCCTACCCCGCCTTTACAGTCTGCTCCATAGATGAACTTACACGACACTTTGTAAACCATGAAACACCATATAAACGTCAGGAAACGCCCAATAAGCAGTAGCTGCCGTTAACTTCACAAGCACACACTGTGATCTGCTGCGTGTGCGTGGTGACTCACACGGCGGCTGCGGTGAGGATGATCAGAGGCAGATGGGCGAGCTCCCAAGGCCCTTCAAGGGGGTTCGGGGGTTCGGAGGATCGGTGTGGAGGTGGTCAACTCAGGCCTAGTCTGGGGTCTTAACACCTGAATATAGATCTTTTTAAAATCTTGTAACTGCTACGTACTGAGCAGACATCAGCACCAGACCGCATGTTAAGAGACCTCCAGGCACAACGCAAGCTCACAGTTATCCTAGAGCTCCATTTACATGGGAAGAACTGAGGCTTAGCCTGGCAGCTTGAACATCTGCCTGTTCAAGCTGAGGCTTTTAACTGCCACTCTATACTGCCTTTTGGTGACTGTGCTCAACCTCAAGGAAGGGATGGGGCCCCCTGAGTTGGGGGCGCTATCCCATTGGGAAGCACTCAGGGCTAAGGGTAAAAGAAACAAAAAGTCACACTGTCAGCCAGGTCTTCGAAGTCTGATTCTAGTCCATGAAAGCCTTGACACTGGCGCTGTGGACTGGGTACCTGCCTGGGCCTGAGGTGGGATTCACAGCCCCTCCTTCCGCTGTCTGGAGGCTCAGTGGTTAAGGACCAAGATGGCATTCTCCAGGCTCTGCCTGCCCTCTGCTGGTCACACTAGGACACTGCAGCGGTGACTGCCAACCCCCTCCACAACCCCCTCCGCACCACTGCAAGGACTCCAGCTCTACCCCCCATTTTCCCCCAAGGGCAGAATCAGATTCCTCTGTCTTTCAGAGTCACTCCCCCAGGAGGCATCCCGGAACTCACCCTGGCCCTCAGCTGCAGGCCTCGGGCGGGGCCCACAGTTGGCTCTGCAGGCATGGGTGGAATGGAAGCTCTTTGGGCTTTCCCCTGTCCTTTTACACCAGGAGGCCGGTGGGGGAGCAGGAAGCCCCAGGGGCTTGGGTTTGCATTCCAGCCGCCTACCCCCACCCCCTACAGCTGTGTGACCTCAGCAAATGACTGACAGACTGCAGGGAAGCTTGAAGAGTGAAGGCAAGGCCCAGGGGCACACCTCGCCTACTGCCCTGCTCGGGTCTGGGTCGGACCCGTTCCCAGTGCGCCCTGCGTTTCCAGCCTGGGTGAGACTCCAGCGATGGGGCCTCAGAGACAGCTGCCTCTCCACTGGTACAGCTGGTGCTGCAGCCCTGGAAGCTTTCCTGGACTCCGCCACAGCTGGTCAGGCAGCTCAGCTCTGGCTGGCACAGCCCCCAGACCCCTGGGGAAAATGCACGAGCAAGGGTCTGGAGATGGGATCAGACGCCGGGTTAAGGTTTTCTCCCTCAAAGGCTTACACAGCCCTTTCCTCAAAATGGGTACCTGTGCTCTCTGGATCCTCCTTTCACAGATACGGAGACGAGTCACTTGCCCTAGACCGCAAACTCCAAAGTGACACAGCTGGTCTGGACTTTCAAGCTCATGCTATTAAATACACTGCCAACTCGTGGAGGGCGGGAAACCTGGGGAGTCCCTAAGTCTGAGCGAGTGAACCGGGTGGATGGGCGGGAGGTGGGGCCTGAGCAGGAGCAGTAAGCTCAGGCGGTGGCGCACACAGGCTAGGGGGAGTCAAGGCAGTTTATTGGCCCCTGAAAGACCCCCCCCAACCCCTCCTCCTCTCATAGCCAGCCGGGGACTGCGATGGAGAAAGTGATGGGGACAGACCTACAAGGAGAAAGGTCCCACCTGAGGGGCAGCCAGGCTGTCACCCAGGAGAGGAGGAAGGCGGGGGGGGGGGGGTACCCAATCCAGGCCGCCCGTGGCAGGTCGCTGCAGGCTGCGGTCCTCCTCCGATCCTCCTGGAGGCTCAGGCAGTGCTGAGTGACACTGGAACAGCTCCAGGGCTGATCCTCCTCCTGCAGCCCCCGCCCACTCTGCTGGCTTCCTGAGTCTGGGGGTTTCTGCCCTGGTCCCATTTACAAGCTCCCGGCGTTCTGGAGAGTGCTTGGCAACCTTCCGCTTGCCCCTGCCCTACCCAAGACATCATCATAAGGGGCCCGGTCTGTCTCAGCCTGGGGCCAGAGGCCCCACCTGGCCTTGAAGACAGAACATGGACTTGAGGCTTTCACAGAAAGCCTTCTGGGGGGCAGGGGGAGGCGGCAGTGAGTCACTTGGCAGTTTTGAGGGGGAGGGGGCCAGCACCTCGGGGTGGAGGTGCTGGGCCCTGCTTGCTTTGGTCTGGCATTGCCCTGGACCCCTCTGGGGTGGGAGCTGGGGCTCTGGATCCAGCACCCGCTGGCCCTTAGAGGGACTCGGGGCAAATCACAGCTTCTCCTCGCCTGCCTGGATGCGGGTGTAGGCCTCTTGGTCCAGCGGGACGTAGCGGCCCTTCCGGGCATCCAGGTAGAACAGCGGGTCTTTCACAACCGCCGGGTCAAAGCCTTCCTTCCGAAGCTCTGTCTTCTGTAACTTGAAGGTCCCTGAGGGAGCAGGGAAGATGGGTCAAAGGGTGCAGGGCAGGGGCCTGAGCCCTGGGAAGCCGTATACAAAGCTGAAGAGGAGCAGAGGAAGAGGGTGGGGAAGACGCGGGAATGGGGCATGGAGCATAGCAGTGCACAGCCCTGGATACTTTGCAAAGGTGGTTCCCGCTAATTAGATCACGTACTGTTGCTCAGAGAGGCCCTGGCACCATGGTGGGGGCCACACTACCTGCCTTCTGCTTGCAGCTGGGGAAACTGAGCACCAAAAGGGGAAACTATCCCTCTAAGGCCACACGCCCTGAGTGACAGCAGAGGGAGGGCCAGAGCTCGGGGCCTCTGTGCTTTGGGCACCTCCCAGGTACAGGTGTGAGCTCACCTCAGCTGCACATAAATCCCAGGGGCCGGTATCCACCATATTTTATGGAGTCTGCTACACTGCACGTGTTTTCAGCTTTTAACATCTCTATAGTTTAGAGCAACAGTTTCAACAGCAGCCCTGTTTTCTCAGTGGTAGCTCACGGAAATTGCACAGGTCTCAGTCACTGGCATCAGCCCACGGGACAGAGGAGAAGACTGGGGTGGCGAGGCATACCCCAGGGCCAACACCACACAGCTAATAAGCGCTGGAGCTGGGATCTGAAGCCGGGTGCAACAGATAGCCAGAAATGGCCAGATTCCTTCCTTCCCTGGACGTACACTCTGCCGCCTGGTGGCCTGGCCACTTCTCCCAGCCAGAGCTGGGGTGTCTCTCACCCGCCACCTGAATCCGAAGTGACCTTGTGACTTGCTTTGACCCACAGAACATGAGGGTTTGGAGAGCCCAGGCCTCGAGGGGTCCTGCAGCTTCCACTCCAGGTGGGGTGCCTGTTGCCAGTATAGTCTCTGAAGGGAAAGAAGCTGCAGAGAGCAGAGGTGAGACAGCCCAGGGATGCCCCGCCCTAGACTGGCCCTATCCAGTAGGATAGCCACTGGCCATATGGGACTCTCTACATTTAATTAAAATGAAGGCAAATGTAAAATTCTGCTCCTCCGGCTGCCAGGCCTCAGGGGGAGTGCTCAGTGGCTGCTCGGGGCTAGTGGCCGCAGCGTTGCTCAGTGCACACACCGGACATCATCCTCATCACAGACGGCTCTGCAGGTGGGTGCTGCCAGAGCAGCCTGCTGGGAGCCAGATAGGCAAGTAAGGACATCCTACCCCTTCCAGCCCCCAGCTAAATCACGAACGATGACAGCTCTTCCACACCAGGTGGGGCTGACAGAAGAACCGCTCGGCAGAACTTAACCCCAAACTACTGACTCATAATCTAGAGCAAAAATACGGCTGTTTTAAGCACTGCAGGGAGTTTAGGGATGCTTGTTCTGCAGCAGAGCCTGACACCCGAGGTCTCTTCCCTGCCTCTCTCCTGCACAGTCAGATGTCACCCAAACCTCGGGGGCTCCCAGCCTTGAGCACGAGCCCAGCAGCAGTGTCCCCATTAGACACTCTGCACTGCTTTCGGTGCTCCTATGAGCCTTCCACCTCGCAGGGGTGACATGGGTCAGGGAAGACATTTCAGTAAGGCAGGGGTTGACATGATGAGCACAAGGGAGGTGGCCCAAGGATGAGCAGCTGATGAGAGGCGGGGGGCAGGGGGCGCTGGTCAGGACAGGGCAGCAAGGACTGACTTCTGCCCATCAGGGGACCCGTCAGTGGTCCAACAGACAGAAGGCTGGCACCACCCAGCTATGTAACTGTGGACCCACACTCACCTCTCTGCCGACGAGAGTAACAGCCCCTTGCTGGTCTCCCTGCTCCCCGGGGGCCTGTTGCCCTCTCCCTCGCTGCACACAGCAGCCAGAGGGCTGTGTGGAACATGCACCTGACACAGGTTACTGCTCTACTCAAACACTTGAGGCTCCCTGCTGCCCCAACACAGCCCAGGCCCTCCCCAGCCCAGAGTCTTCTGGCCTCTCTGCCCCACCTGGCGCCGCTGTCCACAGCTCTCCTTGGCTCCAGCTTCAGGGGCCTCCTTTCCTTCCTCTCCTGTCCAAGTGCCCTCTGGTCTCAGGGACCAGCCCAGAATGTCTCCCACTCCATTCAGGTCTCGGCTCAAAGGTCACCTCCTCTGCGGAGCCTCCCCGGCACCACACCCATTTCATTTGCTTTTCTGTCAGTTCCATCTGTATGTATTCTCTTCTTTGCCCTTGGAATTCCTTGTCCTGTGCTGCCTACCCCTAGATAGCAAGGGTCCCATCAGAATCAGTCACCTCAATCGCCAAGGCCTATCACAGAGCCTGGCAGGTACCCAGTAGGTACTCAGTGAATGTTCGTTCCACTCGTGGGTACGTGAGCCTTCTCTGTCTGAGGGCTCAGTCCGCTCCCTTGTACAGAGGGAGGTCTGTGTACAATGACACAGCAACGCTATGGCTGAAGGACAAAGGACAGCTGATGAGAGGCTGTCTCATCAGGAGCCAGTTAGGGGCACAGGCCTGGAACCCTCCTGAAGCTGGGGCAGGGGAGGGGACCTACCTGTTTTGTGCAGCTCCGGCAGGAAGCGCAGGAAGATGGGGCGGGCGTAAAGAGGCAGCTCCTTCTCCAGCAGCTGTGCAAAGTGCCCCAGGTCACAGTCGCTGGCAGAGCTGGCCACAGCAGCCATTCCGGCCCGGCCCTCGGTTCCTGGGGGTGGCAGCGGGCACCGTGAGGGGCCGGTCGTGCCCCCCGGAGGTGCCTCCCCACAGATGCCTGGCAACTCCCACCAGCCCGCGGGTACCTGGCACTTCCACACCGTACACGGCCACGTCAGCCATGGCCAGCAGGCGGCTGAGCGTGCCCTCCACCTCGGTGGTGGACACGTTCTCCCCTTTCCAGCGGAATGTGTCTCCCGTGCGGTCTCGGAAGTATAGGTAGCCCAGCTCGTCCATCACCAGCACATCGCCTGCAGGGGCAGAGTATGAGGCAGGGCGGGGGCCAGCCGCATAGGACCCCAGGATCTGCTTGACGGGGCAGGTTGGGACTGGGGTCGTGTTCTCAGAAGGTGGGGGAGGGCCCTTCATTTCTCTCCCGCCTGCCTCCCCCCCACAAAGGGGCTGGTGCCCACCCACCAGTGAGGTAGGCCTGGTCCCCCTTTTTGAACACATCCTTGGCGATCTTCTTGTTGCTGGCACCCTGGTTCAGATAGCCGTCGAAGCGGCGCAGGGGATCCTGCTGGATGATCCGGCCCACCAGCTGGCCCGGCTCCCCTGGGGGCAGAGAGGGCAGCAGAGCTCTACCCTGGTGGCTTCCACTCCCTGTTCCCCACCCCCAAATGTGCCCTGCATTTTTTTTTTTTTTTTTAAAGATTTTATTTATTTATTTGACAGAGAGAGATCACAAGTAGGCAGAAAGGCAGGCAGAGAGAGAGAGGAGGAGGAAACAGGCTCCCTGCCGAGCAGAGAGCCCGATGTGGGACTCGATCCCAGGACCCTGAGATCATGACCTGAGCCGAAGGCAGCAGCTTAACCCACTGAGCCACCCAGGCGCCCATGTGCCCTGCATTTTAATCTGACTTCTGGTCACACCGCTTCCCACAGAAACCCTATCTAGCTCTGGGGTGGGAGCCCCGAGGGCAGGGAGCTGCTCCTGGCGGGTCCAGTGCACGGGGGCCCTCAGTAATGTCTGGTCACGGAGCAGATGGCAAGACAAATGACACGAAAGGGTGGCCGAGCTCTACGTGGACAGCCTGACCAGAGCCAGCGCTCCTTGGACCCCTGGCTCTGCTTAAAGAGCTGTACATTCGTTAGCACACACGACCCCCAGGGCAACTCCTGGAGGTGGCGCTGCCATCAGCCTCAATGGCACATGAGGGGACTCGGGCACAGGGCTTAGAGAGGCTAAGCCAGGGTCCACCTGGGGGTCCTCCACACAACAGTGAATCGATGGACTGATGGGAAGAAGGGATGAGGAATGGAAGGACAGGTGGAGAAAAAATAAATGATGTGTCGTTCTTAAGAGTAGAGCGGAGTGATGGCCACTGGTGAGAGAAGGGCTTCCCACTCGCCCAGCCCAGTGCCGTCTCCCTCCCGGCTTAACCTCTCCTGCCCTGACCCTCCTCCCAACCCTGGGGCAGACCTGGCTGGCAGGGAAGGCAGACGCCGTCGGGCCCCCGGATCAGCTCCATGGTGTCTTCGTTGACGCGTACCAGCCGGATCGGGTACACAAAGGACAGGATGCGGCTGTTGAAGCCACAGGCGCCCACCTGCAAAGGCCAAGACTTGGGTCTGAGACTGGACAGCATTAGGAGGCCTGGTGCCCACACCAGACAGTGCCCCAACCAGACAGCGGGGGGCTCGGTGCCCACACTCTACACTGCACCCACGCTGCCCTGACCAGACAGCAGGGGGCTAGAGCAGCCACATTCCATGCTGCATCCCTGTTGCCCCAACCAGACGGTGGGACCCTCCAGCGCCCACATTCCACGCTGCACCCCGCCCGCCCTCCACCGTCCCACTGCCCACCTGGCTGTCGAAGTTGCCCAAACTGCAGTTACATTCTGTGGCCCCGTAGAACTCGGCCACCTGGGGGATGTGGAAACGGCTAGAAAAGTCGGTCCAGATGGACTGGCGGAGGCCGTTGCCGAGTGCCATGCGCACCCGGTGCTGGTGCTCCGCCTCCCGGGGCGGCTGGTTCAGGAGGTAGCGGCACAGCTCACCGATGTACTGCACGATCTGCGGGCGGAGCGGGTATAAGGCTGGCCCGCAACCGCTCTCCCTTCTTCTAACCCCATGGGCCCTGGGCCTCAGTCTCCCCACTGGAACACTGCAAATGGTGCCCTCGGTGAACGATTGGTGCCCTCGGTGAACGACTGGCCTCAGCTGCAAGGCAGATGTCCCCAAACAAGGCCAACAGGTCATGCGGACACAGGGATACCCGTCCTCTGGCCTCCTCACTCACCGTGCAGTTGTACTTGATACAGTCGTCCCAGAACCGGGAGGCTGAGAACTTCTTCCGGATGACCACAGTCATGCCGTGCAGTAGGCACTGCCCCATGCCCACGATGTTTCCTAAAGGCCGGGGCGGGGAGGGGCGCATGGAGGTCAGGGAGCCAGGAGACCCCTCCTTCCAGAGTCTCCTCTGGCCCAGCCTATCTCCTCAAAAGCCCTTTCCCAGGCCCTCTCCCCTGTCCTGTTCCTCCAGCACTAACTGACCGCATCTCTCCCCTCGTCAGACACCTCCCATGGTTCCCCAGTGCCTCCCCAGTATGGGATCGAGGGCATGCTCCTCAGACGGTCCCGGGGGCCCTGGAGCTGGCCCCAAACTCCTGCTCTTGTACCTAGAAGGCTGCCATTCAGCCAGAGGGGGACCAAGTTAGCTCTCCTCGCTTCTGCAGCTCACATCTGCCTGACTAGGGAGCACCTCTTCCAGGAAGCCTTCCTGACCATCACTGGGCTCTTCTCTTGAGCTGAACTCCTGCTCCCTGCCTGTCTCCACACTCACCATGCCATTTCTTGTATTAAAGTCAGGTGAGTTCCCATTTTTCTTTTATTTTTTTTTTTAAAGATTTTATTTGTTTATTTGACAGACAGAGATCACAAGTAGACAGAGAGGCGGGGGGTGGGGGAAGCAGGCTCCCTGCTGAGCAAAGAGCCCGATGAGGGACTCGATCCCAGGACCCTGGGATCATGACCTGAGCCGAAGGCAGAGACTTAACCCACTGAGCCACCCAGGCGCCCCGAGTTCCCATTTTTCATCCTGCCCTAAATCCACACTGGACTTTAAGCACCTTGAGGGCAGGAATAAACCATTCCATCTCTGTGCTGCCCTTCCCAAGCTGCAAGGCTGTGTGCACCTGAGGAAACAAACTGCCGGGCCGGACCAGCCCTAGCATCCTGCGGGACGCGGCCACGCACACTGTGGAACTGGTGTGGCAGTCTTTCATTCAGAGGCCCAGTCAATGGCCACATCTGAATCTGAACCCAGATTTGACTCCAATGCTCACGTGCTTCTACCCACAAGATGCTGCCTACCAAGAGGGGTGGGCGTCCCGAGGCCCCGGAGCGCGGGAGGCTGGGAGGGCGGCCCCGGTTACCTGCGGAGTGGTAGAGGGGCAGGCAATCGTAGACAATGTCGTCGGGCCGCATCCGGAATCCGTAGTAAACCAGGGCGGCCATGCGGTAGTACCTGGGAGGGCACAGATATGGCGCTTCGGAAGCCCCTGGGGAGGCAAGAGGAGGGACTCCCAGGCTCCACCCCCCAGCACGTACCCCTTACCTGCTGTGCACCACGATGGCGGCTTTGGGCAGCCCCGTGGTGCCCGATGTGTAGATGTAGAAGAGCTTATCTGAAAAAGAGAGAGAGACATGAGGGGCTGTGAGAAGAGACCGCTCAGGGCTAGGGAGACACTGGCTGCCGGGAGCTGTGTCCACGGAGCTTCTGCACCGCAGATCTTGTCTCTACATCACCCAGTGGCCCAGCTCGGGGACTGTCACTTTCAGTTAGGCCGAGGCTCAGCCACCTCCCAGCCGCCCACCCCCACCGGCGGGACACTCTAGGAAGCCAGGAACGCCCTGGGATGACTGCATAGCATGTGTGCCTGGGCCTGAGGACACCAGGCTGACCCTGGCAGAGACCCTGCCCTCGAGCTGCTTACAAAAGCACCAGGGAGGGCGCCTGGGTGGCTCAGTGGGTTAAGCCGCTGCCTTCAGCTCAGGTCATGATCTCAGGGTCCTGGGATTGAGTCCCGCATCGGGCTCTCTGCTCAGCAGGGAGCCTGCTTCCTTCTCTCTCTCTCTTTGCCTGCCTCTCAGTGTACTTGTAATTTCTCTCTGTCAAATAAATAAATAAAATCTTAAAAAAAAAAAAAAAAAAAGGCACCAGGGAGGGACGCCTGGGTGGCTCAGTTGGTTAAGCAGCTGCCTTCGGCTCAGGTCATGATCCCAGCATCCTGGGATCGAGTCCCACATCGGGCTCCTTGCACCGCAGGGAGCCTGCTTCTCCCTCTGACTCTGCCTTCCACTCTGTCTGCCTGTGCTCGCTCTCGCTCTCTCTTTAAAAAGAAAAAAAAAAAGAACAAAAAAACCAAAAGCACCAGGGAGACAGAATTCACACATGACAGAGATAAGATGACCATGAGGCCAACAAAGACCAGTTCCTGAGCACTTTCTGTCACACCCCAGCTTTCCAGTCTACCTTTTTCAAACCCCAAAGCTGCTCCATAAAATCGATTCTGTTACTGGCCCTGCTGTCACGGCTGTGGGAACCGAGGTTCAGAGAGAGGCGAGCTCAGGGGCTCAGGACACCAGTGAAGCAGCGGGACTGAGGGATGAACTCAGTGCCAGCTCTGACCCTCCGGGCAGTGCAGCAGACTGGGGGCTCCACAGGGCCGGGTGGAGCGCAGGAGAGGCTGCAGGGTCAGAAGGCTGCCTGGAGGAGGGGGTAGGGAGGCAAGGCAGCCCATGCAGAGAGGACTCCAGGCTGACAGGTGCTGGGTGAATATTTAGGAGGTCTAGCCTCTGGTCCAACCCCAGCCGAAATTCAGACCAAGCGGTCTCCTGGGCTCCACATGATCCTGCTGCGTGTGACAGGCGGCCATGAAGCCTTGTTCAACAAGTCAAAGGATCAGGTTTTGTGAACTCCTGAGTACTTGGCACCGTGCCTGGCATCTTTACACACCCAGGCTCTTTAGCCCTCAGAGTGACCCCATAGTCACTATCCTCATCTTCCCAGATGGAAAAAGGGAGGTGACAGGACTCACTCCAGGACACACAGCAAGTCTGCAGAAGAACCCAGGCCTCTGGCCCTGGGCCCATCTGAGAAGCCCTCCGTGGGGTGGGGAACCCACCTGTGAAGCCCTTGTTGGGACGACTGGGCAGGTGCTTGGGGGCTTCCTCCAGCAGGGGGTCTAGGTGCTCTGTGCCGGCGGGCACTGTGCTTGGCTCCCAGGAGCCGGAGCAGAAGAGGCTGAGCGAGGGGTCCAGGCTGCCATGGATTTCAAAGATGGCTGCAGGGGAGACAGGGGCGATCAGCCGGCAGGCTGAGAACCTCACATCCCCAGAACCTCTACCTGTGTCAGGGCTGGCGTAGTGTCAGGGGAGACTGGCTGTGTGCAGGGAGGAGGACACGTGAAGCACCTGGGTCCCGGTTAGGAGATGCCAACAGGAGCAAGAGCTCCCTGGCTGCCCAGCGGGCACCTTACGTGCGCGCTCCTCCTCACACAGCCCAGGAGGTAGGTGCCAACAGCAGCTCCTAGGTGAGAAGACAAGGATCCGAGAATGGGAGGGCCTGCTCTCAGCTAGAATGTGCTGGAGCTGGGATGCCAAGCCAGCTCTACTGCATGCTGACGTCTGCGCCCTTACACGCTGTACCATGCTCGTCCACAGGCACCGGTTAGAAGGGAGGTGTGGAGGGTCAGAGGTCAGCGGCCTCCAGCCTCTTCAGAAGGTGGGAAACTTCCCTCAGGCTCCCCGGTGCACAGCAGCAGTCTAGATATTCACCTGCACTGGACACAGACCAGTCCTGGCCCCCTCGGCTCCACTTCTGCCTCCCTCTAGATTTGTCCAACGCTCCACTCTCTCCCTGTGGCATCCTTCCTTTCCCCGTCTCAGCACATCAGTAACCTTCCCCGCCGCCATCCCCCACCATGGCAGTCAAGCCCAGGATGAAATCCTGCTTCGGTGTGACCCTATGTGAGCTCCTCTCGCCACTCTGAACGTCTGTCTCCTCATCTGTAAAGCCAAGAGAGCCATCCCTACCTCACCAGGCTTTGTGGAGAGGAGAGCTGCTTTTGTAAAGCACCGAGCTCAGTACTCAGTCAGTGCTCAATGTGGCATCAAAGAAAACGTAAGCTTTGCCAGAGACCAGAGAATACATTCTTGTTCTCATTTTATAGATGAGGCAAATGAGGCCTAATTAGTCACCAGGAATGGTTACCATTATCTCTGTGGGCTCACCTAGCAGCCACTTTGTTAGTGCTTCAGGCGAAAGCTCTTCTTGAAAATGATATGGGGCGGGTACTACAGTGAGGAAACGGAGTCACAGACATTTCCAGTCTCTTACTCAGGATCTCCAGCTTACAAGTGGTAGGGCCCACGCTGTCTGATATCAGGGCTCATGGCCTTTGCCTCTGAGCCATACAGCCTCCTCTAGGCCTTGGCGGGGGCGATGCTGTGGTCTGTGCAAGACCCTGTGGGCCTCCTCCCCTGACCCCACAGCCCGGGGCTCACCTGGGGCCATCTCGCTGCCGAAGATGAGGACGCGGGCCTGGGAAGTGGTCAGGCAGTGGCGCAGGGCGTCCCGCCGGAGGTTGGTGTTGATCAGTGCTGCCTCCACGCCCAGCTTGGCCATGCCTAGCCACAGGCCCACAAACTCGTTGCGGTTCTCCATGAAGAGAGCAGCCACGTCGCCCGAGGCCAGGCCCCGGGCCTGCAGGAAGTTGGCCACACTGCTGGAGTAATCATCCAGCTGGCGGAAGGTCCAGTGGGTGTCCGTGCCCTCAAAGATCAAGGCTGTCTTGTCGGGGTGGCGCTGTACCGTAGAGGCAAACAAAATGGGCACTGTCCGCTGCTCCCGCAGGTACCGCCAGACCTTTGACTTCACCTTGAAGAGTACCATGCCGCCACTAGGTGGGAGCAAGCAAGGGAGCCATGACTACTGGGGTTGCGAGTGGGGTCCCGATACCCCGGCCCAGGTGGCTGTCCCACAAGCTGGAGGCTCCTGAGCCCAATCACTTGCAACACTCCCCTTTCCCAGCACCGGTGTGCTGGGCACTGTGACAGGTGCTGGCCCACCGATGCTGCAGAGTAACACCAGACACCTGGGCAATGACTCCGCCCCCAGTGCAGAGGAAGAAATCAGGGTCTGCAGCAACACAGCTTGCCCAGGCTTCACCGGCTGAGATCAGGAGCCCCGTCCTCTCTGCCCCAGAGTTTAACACCTACGACCCTCGAAGCTTTGCTCTGAGTCTGCTGCTCAGACAGAGCCTTCCTGAACTCCAGGGTCCAAGTCAAAGTCCCAACTCATTTGGGACCGCCCTGTAGTGCACCTTTGCAGACCCCTGCCACAGTAAATAAAGGGTAAGTTTGAGACTTGTTCAGTCTCCTTCCCTGTGAACCCACCAAGGCTAAGGCTCCATCTTGTTCACCACCTTGTCCCCTGCGCCCCACTCAGCACTGGGCCTAGACCTTCACCAAATGTAGAATCACTGGGCAAAAACTACGGAAAGAGTCCAGATGTTCATCGACAGATGAAAGGATAAAGAAGATGGGGGATAGGGCGCCTGGGTGGCTCAGTGGGTTAAGCCGCTGCCTTCGGCTCGGGTCATGATCTCAGGGTCCTGGGATCGAGTCCCACGTCGGGCTCTCTGCTCAGCAGGGAGCCTGCTTCCTCCTCTCTCTCTGCCTGCCTCTCTGCCTACTTGTGACCTCTCTCTGTCAAATAAATAAATAAAAATCTTTAAAAAAAAAAAAAAAAAGAAGATGGGGGAGATATATATACAATGGAATATTACACAGCCATCAAAAGAAGAAACCTTGCCATTGGCAATGACACGGATGAACTAGAGGGTGCTATGCTAAGGAAAATAAGTCAATCAGAGAAAGATAATTCTCCTATGATCTCACTAATATGTGGAATTTGAGAAACAAGGCAGAGGATCATGGGGGAAGAGAAGAAAAAATGAAACAAGATGAAACCAGAGAGGGAGACAAGCCATAAGAGACTCTTAATCTAAGGAAACAAGCTGAGGGCTGCTGGAGGGGAGAGGGATGGGGGGATGGGGTGACTGGGTGGGGAACACTGGGGAGGGTACACATTGTAAGAGCAGTGGGTATTATATAAGACTGATAAGTCACAGACCTATACTGCTGAAGCAAATAAAACATTATGTTAATTGAATTTAAATTTAAATTTAAATAAATAAGTAACTAAAAAAAAAAAGGAAGAATTACTTGGCAATATCCCCCTTTCCTGCCCTGCCTCTGCCTCCTCTGACCTTTGAAAACTTCCAGTTCCCTGACTTCTCTGCCTATTCAGATGCTGTGCCTCTGGCTGGAATCCCCAGCTCCCATCACCTGGAGATGCTGCTCAACCACAGCTTTTTGTCTCCAGGCAGCCTTCTCTGATTCCCCAAGGCCCTGGCCTGAAGCCATCTCTCCCTGCCCTACACTCCCACAGCTCTCTGCTAGCACCCTTCCGGCAGTGGCCACTCAGTACTTCCTTTTACAAATAATTCAGATGACAGGTGCTGAGCTGCCTGTTCTGAGTGTGGGTCACTATGCCGAGTACTAGGACACCACTGCGAGCAAGGCTGCCAGGGTCTCTGCCCACACAGTACTGTTAGTTTAGGGATTTACTGGATCTCCTTATCTCCCTGACCAGTCTAAGCTGGGCCCAAGACTAGGTCGGCCTTCCCCTCCCTGAGACCCAGAGCCAGCCTAATGCCTGTCACACAGCAGGTAGCAGCAGGTGTTTCTGGTACAGGAGAGCCCTTGGACAGTACCTGACTTTCTCTGGGGAGCAGGTTTCCCCAGACATCTGATATGGGGCCCTGCTCTGAATCCTGTGCCTTCTCAGACTTACAGACACAGACCTTCCCATGGGGTTCCTCTTCCATTTTCTCACAAGCTACTGCTTAGCCTTAGGACCCTTTGCAGATGTCTTGATACACCTGGAGTTCAGTGTATGTCCTGGGCCCCTAAGTCTGCCCTACGCTAAACAGCACCGAGTTAGGGAGATCTCCTAGGAGAAGACTTTCACCTTGGCAATGGAGATACCAAGTACCAGGGCCTGGGGAAGGGGGTAAAGCAGAGGCTGCTCCTCTGGGGCCCAGGGGGCCTCTGTGCTCACAGAGACCTGGTCTGTAGAGACTTTGGGAATTAGGAGCCCATCATGTTATAGGAGAATCCAGGGCTGGATGGACTGGACCAGATACTCACAAGATATCACGCCTTATGGTCTTGACGAAGATTCGGACAAAGCGCCAACCTCCAGACCCCAGGTAGAGGAACAGCAAGGAGAACCCCACTTGGGTCCAAGGCAGTTTCAGCACCAGCTTGGAGAACAGCAGCACCCCCACCAGAGATGCTCCGAGCAGCATTGTGGCCTGTGGGCACAGAATAGTTAGTGGAGCCAAATGTCTATCACCCCTACCTCCAGTTCCAGGCAGCCACTATGATCCTAAGGGTCAACCTGTAGTGAGGCTTAGTCATACAAGCAGGTAGCTGAGGGTGGGGACCCTTTCCAGGGCTGTCTTGAAGAGACAGGCTAGAGGCATGGGACTTGAGAAGAGGAGTTCCATGGCTAGGAGGCAGAGGCTGAGTTGTAGCTTCTTAGTCCCATCTCCTTCTACAACTGTCCCCGTGACCTTGGATAAGTTAGTTCTCTCCTATGTTAGGCCTTAGCCTCCCCCTCTACGTTATGGGTATAGTGAGAATTGCTCCCGGAAGCCCTTCCAGCCAAAACAGGACAGTCCACTCCCCTAACATCCAGGATCTCTAACCAGAATAGCTTGGAGAGAGGGGATTATTAACTTAAGTGTCTCTGGCTTGATTCCTCATCCAAAGAACCTCCTTGGGTCTTTGGATGAACAGGGCAAGCCACAATACCCAAAGGGGCAGCTCCCCGGGAAGGGGCCTGGCTCCCACCCAGCTCACAAACTCAGACAGTGTCATGCCTCTGCTGGCCCACAGAGGGCGACAGAGCAAATGGGTTAGAGCCTGGAGGTGCCTGAGAGGTGACTGTCTAGAAGGGAAAGGTGTTTGAGGGAGCACTGGAGGGCCCTGTAGTCACCCCCTGCAAACACACTCGGCAAGTCACTCCGATGACTCTTTGGGGATTGGGCTAAAGAGGAAGGGGAACGGCTGACTGGACTGACATTAAGATTCTTGGTCTCTACTCCTGGCGCTTCAGGGACTGGCTTAAGAGCCGGCAGATGGGACTCAGTTTTCTCTCCGGGTTCTCCTATTCCTGGGGAGGAGCTGAAGGTCATGACTATGATGTAGCCTCACGGTCTCCAAGCCAGGATGAAGACATGGTCTGGACCCCAGGGAGTCCTTACAGACCACCTCCCCACTTCACACAAAAAGCAAAAGCCGGGAGTAGGACCAAACCAGCGCTCCCATATACAATGCCAAGGTCTCTAAGGTCTTCAGACCTCTGGGCTCCCAAAGTCGGCCAGGGCAGAGAACAGGAACCCGTCCCGGAAGGCTGGGGGATGGGAGGAGAAGGGAAGGGGATGCCGACATCCCTCGGGCCCCCGTCCCGTGTCACTGCGAACCGCCCTTGCCCCTAAGCAGCCAGGACAGCATAGCGCCAGGCAAGGAGACAGAGCAGCAGGGCGCCCCCTTCACCCCAGCCGGCCCCACCACCTCCCCACGCCTCAGCCGGGCACATTCCCCGCCCGGGACCCACCGACTTGGCCTATGCTCACCCGGAGTCGGCCCCGCCGCGCGGCGCCCCGTCCAGATCCGGCCTGACTGCGGCAGCGTAGTGGGTAGCGCGGGGGGCATGAGCCGCCCCTGGACGCGCAGAGCCGGGTCTCAGCAGAGCTTCACCGGCTCTGCGCCCTGCATGGCCCGGCCGCCAAGCCAGCCCCGCCCGCAGCCCGGCCCCGCCCGTCCGCGGCGCTCCTCCCCCGCCCGCCTCCTGCAACCCAAACCGGCTGCGCCGGCCCGCAGCACCGCCTCCCGCGCCTTCCCCGCGGCCCGTGAGCCGCAGAGACCTCGGCGCCGCGCAGCCCCAACGCGCCCGACGCCGCCCGGCCCAGCCCGCCCTGCGCGCGCGACGGCCCCGGGCGGCGCCCCGCGCGGTACGCTGGGAGTTGTAGTCCGCACCGCGCAGCCCCGCCCCGCCGCGGAGACCCACGGGAGGGAAGGAGAACGGGCGGCTGGGTCTGGGCTGGGAGCCGGCAAGCCCCTGGCGTTGGCACGTTGTGGGGAGCACCCCCACCCGCAGCGTGGGCGGAGAATCCGGAGTCTGCGCGCAGAGACGGGCAGGGTTCCACCAAGGCAGACGCCACACCAAAAGAACGCCAAAAGGGCGGTGTAGGCAGAGAGGTGAGCTGAGAGAGGATTAAGTAGCTGGCTCTGTGGCGCAATGGATAGCGCATTGGACTTCTAGCCGATCCCGGTGTGGTGATTCAAAGGTTGTGGGTTCGAGTCCCACCAGAGTCGAATTTTGATAGCTCCTCTCTCACTTTCATGTGGATATTTTAGGGACTCCAGTACCTTCACATGATTCAGAAGATGGGCAGACTTGAGGCGGGGACCTCTGTATCTGCGACAGCAATAAACAGGACGTCAGGGCTATTACCTCAGCATTCTTTCCCATCCTTGGTATCTTGCAAGCAGGCAGGTGCACCTGGTGGTACAAAGGGTACGGATCTGTAGACTTGTACCTAACCGGCCTCTGATCGCTCTGGACCTTGCCCGGAAATCAGCTAACTTCCAAGCCTAGGACTGGATTTGCCATCCCACCTGCCAAGCCCCCGGGACACTGGCCAGCTGCCCAGTGCTGTGTGGCTTTGGGCCTCTGAAAACTTGTTTCCTTGATAATCAAACATGTTGGGCATGCACAATTTCCACTTATCCTTTTATTTTATTTTTAAAAATATTTTATTTGTTTGTTTAAGAGAGAATATGCGAGTGGGGGAGGAGAAGAGGAAGAGGGGCAAGCCGACACCCCACACTGACCCTGGAGCCCAATATGGGGCTTGAGCTCACAACCCTGAGTTAATGACCTGAGAGGAAATCAAGAGTCCGTAGCTCAACTTACTGAGCCACCCAGGCGCCCCACCACTTACCCCCCCCCTTTTTTTTAAGATTTTATTTATTTATTTGGCAGAGAGATTACAAGTAGGCAGAGAGGCAGATGGGGGGATAGGGAGTTGTGGGGGATAGCAGGCTCCCTGCTGAGCAGAGAACTGGATGTGGGGCTCGATCCCAGGACCCTGAGATCATGACCTGAGCCGAAGACAGAAGCTTAACCCACTGAGCCCCTTATCTTTAAATACATCCCCTAATTCCTTAATCCGGGAAGAAGTCCATAAAGAGGGGAAGGGCAGTTTTCGGGGTCTCCTCATAGGAATAAAAAATGAATTTTGGTCTGAGAAGTACTTGGATTTATTCTTTTCAGAGTATAGAGTGCATCCGTTTGGGGAACCCAGGTAAATGAAAGCTCTGCCCCACCCCATGGCCATTACATTCAAGAGGCAGTGTGGTGCAGTGGTGATGGGTTTCTGCGTTGGCGTCTAACAGATATGGAACAGCTTCTCAGCTGAAAGTTCAGTCTCTGCTTCTTACGTATGAAAATGAGGACGTACTATGAGTGCTCAAACCTTACAGAGTTCGAGTTGGCATATGACATCTTTTATTTACTATTGTAGTTTACAAGCTTACTGACCGCAAAGCACATTCAAAATCTAGGCATGAAGATTATCTCTGATTATGTCCGCAGGGCTTAGCTTGATAAATATTTGTTGAATGAATGACAGGCTTGAAGGCTCTGACTTGATCCAGGCCAGGATCCATGGATATAACAAACATGATCATTTCCACATTGTCTGCTGAGGTCACGTGTGATGTGGGCAGAGATGGAAGATGGTGCTCGTGGGCAGCCCTGCTGCTCTCCTCCCCGTAGCCTGGTCACAATGGTGAGGCCAAAGCAGTACTCCACCCAGCCCCCGGACTTGACCTGAGGGGGAGATGTGACACAGAAGTAACAGAACAGTCTGTCTTCAAATTGCTTACAATCTAGATGGACGCAGAGAGAGGCAAGTGGAGGTTAGATCACTAAATAGGTTGCCCCTCAGCGAGTGCCCACTGTACTTCTGTCAACACCCACCGCACACTATTATGACTTGTCTTCTTTGCCTTCCCAGTCAGGTACATCGGGTTTCACTCCTAGGTGCACCTGAGGCACTGGGCAAATCACCTCTCCTTGTGGAGGCTCGGTGTCCTCATTTTTTTTTTATGTGTGTGTTAAGATTTTATTTTTAGGGGCACCTGGGTGGCTCAATGGGTTAAGCCTCTGCCTTTGGCTCAGGTCATGATCCCAGAGTCCTGGGATCAAGCCCCGCATTGGGCTCTCCGCTCGGCGGGGCGCCTACTTCCCTCTCTCTCTGCTTGCCTCTCTGCCTATCTGTGATCTCTGTCTGTCAAATAAATAAATAAATAAATCTTAAAAAAAAAAAAAAAAAAGATTTTATTTTTAAGCAATCTCTACACCCAGTATGGGGTTTGAACTCACAACCCCAAGACCAAGAGTCCCATGCTCTACAGACTGAGCCAGCCAGATGCCCCCTCAGTGTCCTCATTACAGAATGGGAATACAGTCATCATGGTTCCTGCCTCCTCGCGCTGGGTATGGGCTCAATGAGATGGCGCGTGGCAGGCTCTCAGCACAGGGCGGGGGCGTCGAAGGCTGTTGGCTGTTGTAACTGCTCGACTCCAAGAGGGCAGGCATGCCGCTGTCTCCATCACCACGGGACCCCTCACGTTTGGCTGACACTCAGGTGGTATTTGTGGAATAACCGGAAACTAGGGGCGTTGTGCAGCAGGACACATGGACAGGGGAGGGCCGTGTGGTGGGAAACTGGAAAGGCCTTTGCATGCCAGGCAGTGAAGAGCCACTGAGGGTTCCTGAGAAGGCCAGGTGTTGGGTGCTATTGTCTGTGGGACAGGCTGAGCTTAGCCTGACCTCACTGTGGGCTCCCTTCCACTCACATGACCCCCATCTGCCCTGCATTGGAGAATCAACACCAGCACTCGAACCTCCAGACTTGCCAGATGAGAGAACGCCATTCAGACTCACTTGAAGGCGCTTGAGTTCCCCAGGGGACAGAAGTGGTTTGGCCCCTGGCACGCAGTGGATGCTTACCCTGTAGATCCATGGTCACGCTTGGCACTGGGACCTCTGAACTACAGAAGTCCTCGCACTCTGGGTATATGCAAAACAAACACCTCTGGCTTCACTGAGTACATGGTGACTTCAGAGGCCTTGAAGGAACTTCCGGGCAAATGACAGCTTCTACTCCCTGAACATGTACTATGTGGTCAGTCACTGCACACACATAATGGCCCTGCTGTGGGATAGGTATGTACTCTCCCCGCGTTTCAGGTGGGGAGCCAGGGGCTCAAAGGGGGAAAGGACCACCGCAAGGGTGCAGTGCTGGCCAGGGGCAGGGCCAGGTCTGTCTGTCCTCAGAGCCTGTGCCCCCAAACATTGCTCTGAAGCCAGCTACCAATGGTTATTATCAGGCAGAGGGAAAGGGAGCTTTCTCTGAGCTACCAGGAGAGGACTCAAGACAAGCTCCACCACAACCCAGCTGTGTGACTTGAGAGGCCACATCCCAAACCTGAGACCCATGGTCTTTACCATGAAGTGAGGTTCTTGTGGGGTTCTCTGCTCCGGGATCAGCGTCCACTCTTTCAACTAAAGAAGCAGTGATCCCCTACTGTGGGCCAAGCACTATTCCCAGCAGTGAGCGGAAAGAACCAGGTTCCCTGCCCTCCTGGGGCTGACACAGAACTCAGGAATAAATGAATAAAGATCATTTCAGAGTGGTAAGTGCCAGAGAGAAAATGAGGTGACATATGTGTGCAGCAAGGGGCAGGGCACTTCTTCAAGTGACTGGCCAGGGAAGGCCTCTCCCAGGAGGTGACGTTTGAGCACAACTGTGAATGAGGTCGTTGGCTGTGTGATGACCAGGGGACAGAACGCTATTCCCAAAGATAAGAAGAAGGCCAATATAGTTTATGAAGATGAAGAATGGAAGTTTCTAGGTAGAAATTGGCAGAGACTTATGGGCTGTGATAAGATGTAAGGAAGCGGTAGCTACTGCCAGTAGAACTTTTTGCCAGTCATGAGTCTGTGGCAAAAATGCCACCTTAAGGGGCGCCTGGGTGGCTCGGTGGGTTAAGCCTCTGCCTTTGGCTCAGGTCATGATCCTGGTATTGAGTCCCACATCCGGCTCTCTGCTCAGCAGGGGGCCTGCTTCCCTCCCTCTCTCTCTGCCTACTTGTGATCTCCCTCTGTCAAATAAATAAATAAAATCTTTAAAAAAAAATGCCACCTTAAGATCTGGAGACCAGACTCCATTTCCAGCTAACCATGATGCCCAGTGTCCATCTCGCCAATGCTGTAAAGTCTCAGGGTGGGCCCTGGGTCCCCAGCTGGGCAGAGAAGGCATGCTCCTGCATCTGGCACGGTTGACTTTTACTGACATGAGGGTAGGGGTGCCTGGACTCTGGAAAGCTGTGGAAACAGGACAGATCTGGAAAGGTGGTCCATAGTGCAAAGATGGATTAGGTCTGGGAAGCTCATTCCTCCTTTTTCTGCAGAAATTCAAAGAGCTCAGGACAAGGCTTCCCTCTTGAAAAAGCTCTGGATCCGAGGTAGGCGTCCAGCCTCCCTACTCCGCCACTGGGAGCCCCAGTTGGGATGTGGTTGGCACAAGGTAGGCTGAGGCACTGGGCTGCCAGTGTGGGGCAGGTCTCAGACAGTCCCTGGTTCTAGTCCCAGCTCTGCTCCTACTGCCTCACAAGTAATAATACATCTCTTTGGGTTGTTGGAGGCATCGATGCAATAATGTATCTCAATTGCTTAGGCACATAGTAGAGCTATAAAACCGTAGCCCTTATTATGAATAGGGAAACTGAGGCAGAGGAAGCCCAACCAGGAAGTCTTGTGGCCTGTGTTCTAGCTAGTTCAGGCAATTCCTTGCCTATCTCTAGGCCTTAGTTGTCCTATCCATACAGTGGGGAGCTGGCCCTCCAAAACTCTAAAGGCTCTGCCATCCTGAGACTGTGTCTGGTTGCAAATCTCCAGACAGGGCTAGCTGCTCCTGCCATGATCCTTTTACCCTGCCTGTCCCCACTCCTTGGCCCTGCCCCAGAGAAAATGCCCAGGTGCCACTCCAGAATGAACCAGCCTCAAAGCTGCCTCCTGACCTATGAACACAGTTTCGATAATCGCTTTCTGCCTGGGAGGGCCCTTTCTCTGAAGCCCTTCCAAAACCCTCACAGGAATGCTAGGAAGTGGGTGTTGGTTCTCGTCCCCTTTTACTGATGATGAAATGGGCTGAGGGAAAGGGAACAAACTTGCCCTAAGTCCCTCTGCTGGAAAACGATGGAGGAATTAGGAATCGGAATCCCAGTCTGGCTGACTTCAGACCAAAGGAAAGAGGACACGTTGCTGAAGCTCAGGCTGGAGGGGATGTGTGCCCCGGGGCTCGAAGAACCATGGGCAGCATGGGGCAAAAGCAGAAGAAGCGGACACTTGGTCTGATAGCAGACTTTATTCAGACAGTGGAGACCTGCCCTCCTCAGGTCTTTGGAACTGGTAGAGCCCTTCCTCCTGGAGGATACCCAGCCTGGCGCCCAGAAAACCCTAGTTGGCAAGGACAGGTCCAGAACAGGAGCAGTGGACCTGAAACACCCCAGCACCAGGCTGGATCACGGAGCAGTGGACCTGAGACACCCCAGCACCAGGCTGGATGACGGATTCTCGCTCACACCTGGTGCTCTTTGGGCAGCTCCTGGCTCTCCTGGGAGCCCTGCTGCTCTGCCTCCTCCCTCCTGGGTGGTCCTCGAAGCCACTCATCAGTGGTTATGACAAATTATGACAAAGGATGTCCAAGGATCAGTGTTCAAAGGAAAAGTACAAAGGTAATGGCCAAGCAGTCCTCTGCCCCCAGGGAAGGGGGGAGTGTGGGCGGCAGCTCAGGGCCTAGGCCAGGCCCCTGACATGCACACTGGGGGGGTCTGTGATGCCCAGCTCCTCCCGTAGAGCCCTCAGGGGCTGCTCCCAGCGCCGCTCGTAGTACAGGTTGAGGACACACGGGGCTCTGCGCCCATTCTGAACCGCCCATGGGATGAGCTCTGACACCAGCACTCTCAGGCTCCTGTGGGGCAGCAGAGGAAAAAAGACATAAGGTCCACAGGGCCGGGTGTGCTGTATGCCCAGAAGTTGATGTGCATTTTCTGCCTTCAAAAATACCTTAAAAGGAAGGTAGTTATTATCCCCAGCAGCAAATGAGGAAACAGAAACTCAGGTAAAATCTTGTGCCCCAAATCACACATTTTGAATATGCCAAAGCCCAGATTTAAACAAGGGCTACCTAACTCCAGGAACTAACACTGGATTTGCCACCCCCTCCCCCATTCCATGTTCTGACCCGACACTGAGGCCTGGCCCAGGAGACCCTAGAGTCCTGTGAAACATCGAGGCTTCCCTCATTGCCCTGGAGACCCTGGGCCAGGCCAGCTGTTCCCTCCTGCCCCGGTCTTTCTACCCTGGCTTTCTGGAGAACCACCGGGGCTGCTCGGGAAGGCTGCATGCTTGTCCCATTTCCTGGAGCCCGGCTCCTCTGAGCTCTCCCTCAACCCCTCGCCACCTGAGCACTTACTGGGCACTGAGTCGGATCGGTCCAAAGAGGGCACCCAGGATGCACATGGGCAGGCCGGTCTGGACAGCCTCAAACCACTTCACCACGATCTCCCCTGGGGGCAGGGCGAGGGACGGGGTGGGGGTGAGGAGAGGCCATGGTGCTCCCGCAAGGACAGAGCAAAGCATCTGCTCCTCTTTGCTCTCTCTTGTGCCCAGGCCTGGCCCCTGCTGGGCTTTGGGTGAAGGAGAGGGTCCAAGGAAGAGCAGGAGATAAGGGCTGGGAAGGAAGCTTGGGCTCAGAGCACAGAAGACTCCAAAAGCCAGGCTGAGAAATCCAGGATGGTTCCTATAGGCCGTAGGAGGTGTGGCAGGTTTGAGAGCAGGGAGCCTGATGCTTGGATGCTGCATTGGCTCAGGAACCACAGAGGCAGTGGAACAGAGGGGGACGCATGGCACAGATGCTACCAAGATGTTCAGAATGCGGAGAATGAGGCACTGAGCCGGCTGACTGGTGGGTGTCAGACCCAGGGCGACAGGCTGGCTAGCACCCTGTCCCCCACCCCCCAGCCCCAGGGCCGCCAGGGGTCACCACTCACCCAGGATGTTGGTGGGCATCCCCAGCAGGGTGTGGAGCATGTCGTGGATCTCCCGGTACCGCTGGATCACATAGGCCAGCTCCTCATCATCCACGAATCGGGTGGGTGCTCGGGTATCTGGGGAGACCCTCTGACAACCGTGAACCTCCCCTAGATCTCCTCCCAACTGTTCCCAAGCCCAAACTAGCCAGCCTCTCCTTGACTATAAACCACTCCCACCCAACCCATACCATGGATGGTTTCTGCCCACACAGGCCAAGCGGGGATGAGTCCTCAGGTAGGGAACATAGTGGCAGACACCCCCATGGCCTACCCTGACACACATAATGTCCAAGCCTGTTGGAATTTATGGCAAAACAGCTCCAGGCAGTAGGGGGAAGCAATAGGGGCTTAAGGGGATAAGGTTTCGGTTTTACAAGACGGAAAAGCTCCGGAGGTTGGTTTCACAGCAATGTGAATATATTTAACACTACTGAACTGTCCGCTGGAGATGGTTAAGATGACAACTCTTTTTTTTTTTTTTTTTAAGGTAAACTCTACCCCCAGCATGGGGCTAGAACTCACAACCCTGAGATCAAGAGTCACACATTCGTCTGACTGGGCCAGCCAGGCCCCCCTGAGATGACAACTCTTGTATTACGTTACCTTAACCATTATTGTGTCTTTTTTTTAACCACAAGTAAAAATAAAATGGGGAGAAAAAGGAATTAAGAACTTTCCAAGGCCCCTGATACTTTCTTTCTTTTTTTTTTTAAGATTTTATTTATGTATTTGATAGAGAGGGATCACAAGTAGATAGAGAGGCAGGCAGAGAGAGAGAGAGAGAGGGAAGCAGACTCCCTGCTGAGCAGAGAGCCCAATGCGGGACTCGATCCCAGGATCCCGAGATCATGACCTGAGCTGAAGGCAGCAGCTTAACCCACTGAGCCACCCAAGTGCCCGATACTTTCTTTTTTAAAGATTTAAGTGGAGGGGGGTGGGCAGTGCCTGGGTGGTTCAGTCGGTTGAGCATCTGCCTTGGGCTCAGGTCATAATTCTGGGGAACTGGGATCGAGTCCTACACAGGTTCCCTGCTCAGTGGGGAGTCTGCTGCTCCCTCACCCAAATAAATAAAATTTATTTATATATTTGAGAGAGAGAGAGAGAGAGAAAGAGATGGCGGGTGCACACACAGGGAGAGAGAGGGAGAGGGAGAATCCCAAGTAGACTCTGTGCTGAGTGTGGAGCCCAACACAGGACTCAATCCTAGGACCCTGAGATCACAACCTGAGCCAAAACCAAGGTCAGACACTTAAAATGACTGTGCCACCAAGGTGTCCCTAATTTTTTTAAGTAATCTCTATACCCAAGGGGGGGGGGGGCTTGAACTCATAACCCCAAGATCAAGAGTCACATTTTCCACTGACTGAGCGAGCAGGATGCCCCAGCCCCGATCCTTCCCATGAGCTGTTCCCAGCCTAGGGTGCTCTCCCCCACCAGCCACAGCTTCACCTTGACAATGCCTACCTGTCCTTTCTTTTCTTTTTTATCTTAAAGATTTTACTTATTTGACAGAGAGAGAGAGAAATCACAAGTAGGCAGAGAGAGGGGGGAAGCAGGCTCCCTGCTGAGCAGAGAGCCCGATGCAGGGCTTGATCCCTGGACCCTGAGGTCATGACCCGAGCCGAAGGCAGAGGCTTAACCCACTGAGCCACCCAGGCACTCCCACCTGTTCTTTCTGACTCGCCTTAAGTGTCCCCACTGCAGGGAGGCAGTCCGTGACCCTCAGACTGCTCAGGTCCACATTACTGTCTCATGTAGTGTTCCATGCCTTGTGATGTGCAGTGCACGTGGCCCTCTTCTAGACCTGGACTTTCCACTATGGCAGCCACTCACCCCAAGTGGCCACTGAGCCTGGAAATGGGATAGCTTCAACCTAGCTATGCCATGGTAGGCATCAAATGCACACCGGGTTTCAAAGACTTGATGTGAAGAGAACAATGAAATCTCAGTAATTTAGAAACAGTGATAACATGTTGAAATGACTGTATGGTCAGTACGCTGGGTTAAAAAAAAAAATAGGCTATTAACGTGTTTCTTTTTGCTTTTACCGAAGTGGCTAACAACAGACTGGAAGTGACCTATCGGCTTGTGGTCGCTTTCTGTGAGCAGTGCTGTAGCGGCCTTGAGGCTGCCCACGGCTGCTGGCTGCTTTGTTCACTGCTAGACTGCAAGGGACTTTTCTGACCCCAGGAAGGGATGTCAACAGTCTCTCTGTGACCCGCCCACTGCCTCTCTGAGTCCTCAGCAGCACCCATGCAGAACGGGAGCAGCCTAGTGTTCCTGTCCCCAAGCATGGTGTCAGCCTGTCCAGAGCCCAAAGGATTTGGTGGTTTCGGGCTGTTGGCTCAGTGCCTTCGTCTGTGGTCTGTGATCTCACTGGGTCCCAGTTCCTAATTTCTTCTCCAGGGAGTTCTACATGTCGTGTGAAGCTGAGGGTGATCAGAGTGACAGCAGTGACATTTACAGAGTACCTACTATGTGCCAGCACTCTATGAAGTCCTTCACATATGTCATCATAAGGCATCCTCACAACCATCTGGGGGGTAGACACTTTAGGATCCTCAGTTAAAGATAAGAAAGATGAGGTTCAGAGAAGTTGAGTGAGTTGCCCAATATCACAGAGCTAAGCAAGTGGCTGAATCAGGATTTGAAACAAAGTCAACTGGATTCCAAAGCCAACAGCCTTAACATCCATTAATTATAAGCCACACAAGTGCCCTGGAAGATAAACATTAGGTCCCCTGCCTTCAGATAAGGAATAGGAAGCTCAAAGAAGTCCACTGATCTGCCCAGGGCCATAAAGCTGAGAAGAGAGGTAGGTTCTAATGCAGGCTACTCTTAACTCCAGAGCCTATGCCCATAATCTTGATGCCACAAGATGACCATACCCCCTACCAATGACAGCCTCAGAGAGGGTGGCCTTACCTTGAACTCTGATCTCAACCTCTGCTGGGACAAAGGTGTTCCTTCACATTCTGTGGGCTGCTGGTTTCAGTGCCCTACAAGTGTCACAATCTCTATGGCTATTATCACAACTAGTGCTGAGACTGGGCAGGGCGCCCAGGGAGGCCCTGGCTGTCCCATCCCCTCCACAGTAACAAGAGGAAAGACTCTGGGGACTTCAGAAGAAGGCGGCCACCCTGGTGGGTTTCCCATGGATGAAGTAACTTGCTTCCTGATGAAATCCAAGGAGATGGTAGGAAATGAGGCAGGAGCAAGTGTCGGAGAGTATGGGGAGCAGATTATTATCTCAAGGACAAATCTAGAGCAGTAGCTTCTTAACCTCTCCCTGGAGGATATTTGCCATGTCTGCAGAGATTCATGGCCATCGTGACTTAGTAGGAATGCTACCTGCAGCCATGGAGAGAGGCCGGGGATGTGGCCAACCATCGCGGAAAGCACTGGGCAGCCCTTACAAACAGAGAATTATCTGTTTCTGGGGCGCCTGGGTTAAGCATCTGCCTTTGGCTCAGATCAGGATCGCAGGTTCCTGGGACCAAGTCCCGTGTCGGGCTCCCAGCTCAGGGGGGACTCGGCTTCTCTTTTTCCCTCTCGTTCCCCCCAACTCATGCTCTCTCTCGTTCTCCCAAGTACATTCACTGTACCTCAATTACTGAGAACAGTGTTCTAGATTTCAAGCAGTCAATAAATATTTGACCTGAATTTTTTTTTTAAAGATTTTTTCTTTATTTATCTGACAGAGATCACAAGTAGGCAGAGAGGCAGGCAGAGAGAGAGGAGGAAGCAGGCTCCCTGCAGCGCAGAGAGCCCGATGTGGGGCTCGATCCCAGGACCCTGGGATCATGACCTGAGCCGAAGGCAGAGGCTTAACCCACTGAGCCACCCAGGTGCCCCTTGACCTGAATTTTTATATGAAATTTTTTCTTCTATTACTTGATTTCCTCCCCAAACCAGAGTATTAGTGCCACGAGAGCAGGACTTTGTCTAGGTCACGATTCTATCCCCAGCTCCTGGAACGATGGGTGGCACACGGCAGATCTGAACGCGTGATGAGTTCCTCAGGATTTGGGACTCTCTCCTCCCTGCCTGGGGCAGAGACTGCCACAGCCTGTCATACCCTGGGGAAAGTACTGTCTCTGAAACAGAGGGATAATACAGCAAGCAGATAAAAGCATGATCTGGGGACGCCTGACTGGCTTAGTCTGTGGAGCATGCAACTTTTGATCTGGGGGCTGTGAGTTCAAGCCCCACACTGGGCACAGAGATAGACTTAGAAATAAAATCTTAAAAAAAATAAAAGGTAGTAAGTGAGTACGAATTCATACTGGCTGTATGGAATCATCAAGTTGCTTAAGGGCTCTGAGCCTCATTTCTTCACCTACTAAAAGGGATAATAATAGGACATACTCAACAGGGAGGGTCAAGCATGAACCTTCTTGCTGGGAGGGTTCAGCAAAATCAGGTATGAGCCTGGCAGCTGACACCCAGTAAGCGGCTATTAGACACTGGCCAGTACTACTGTTTGGACAACAAAGCCTTGGGACAAGAGACAAAAAGCACACCTGGCCACGGTGGCCACTCAGGACTCCTCCTTCCTCAGGATGTCACTCCCATGCCCTTCTCTCCCTTTCCTAGGGATTGTCAAATGCACAGAAGCTGGAAACTCACATTAACATCCAGGAAACGGAGATACTCTTGGCCAAGGGAGCCCTCAGGCAGACTACGGAGCTTGTCTAGGTCAAGGGTGGACAGTGAGATCCGGGGACGCTCCCTGCAAGGCAGAAGGCAGGACTTAGGTACTGGGAGGGCAGCTGCAGAGGCTGGTGAGAGGTCCAGCGAGAGCAAGGGTATGGGAGGCGAAGCGGCAGAGAGCAACAAAGGAGCCACAAATCCTATTGCAGCACCTGCCTCTGGCCAGGACAGTGGCAGGGACTGAGGAGACTACCACAGGCTAAGGTCATGGTTCCAGCCTGCAGTGGCATAATCTCAGGAGCAAGCCTCAGGTGTGATCCAGGTACTCACAAAGGGCACTGCAGGGGCAGGGGTTATAGCTAGCCTGTTATGGGAGCTAAGGGAAGGCAGAGGGATCTACGGTGGGATCTGGGCTGAGGCCACCACACTGCACTACCCACAGGTCATCATAGTGTATATATGAATGGCACCCATGGAGCTAGGCAGTGCCCAGCACGTGCATATGGCCAGGACATCAAGAAGAGCTCCCTAGAGGTACACAGTGTAACTCCAGAGAGGTCAGGATCCCCAGAGAATGTCCCCAACCCCCCAGGTACAGCTGGGACCTACCGCAGGATCTCAGCACCCTCTGCATCCTTCCTCATCTGGTCCCTGAGGACCTTCAGGGCACAGTGTCCTGTGGTCTCCCCTAGAACTGCGACCATGTCTAAAAGGGAAGAAATGGGGACAAATGGAAGATATGATCTTGGGTATCAGACCTGGTCTGAGCCTCCTACATGATAAACCAAAAACTTATCTCTTAGTTACAAGGATGCATGTTAAACATTTAGCAAATCCCGTGGCACACAGTAAGGGCTCAACGTATGTACCTATCGTCATTATCACTGTTATTAATCTATCAGGCTGAGATGGCGCTGGCTGGGACAGCGCTCGAGTTTATGTCACTTTTACACCCATTATTACAACAGAATATCATGCCTCCATTGATCACAGGCTTTGAAATCAGAGTGCTAGGTTTGGATTTAGGTATAATCCCTGTGTAAGTGAATTTGTGCCAAATGCTTCACATTTCCAAGCTAGGTACTAATTTATGAAATGTGGAGAACACCCTTCTTACAGGGTTAATGTGAAAAATCAAGAACCTCGTGCAAATAAAACATTTAGTTCAGGGAGCAGTTGGCATATGGGGTCAGTGAGCAGTTAGCACTGTCATTTCTATTCGTAGAATAAATAATACTTTCCGGACTTAGAATCCTGAGGATGAGAAAACTACTGTAGAACCCTAAGATGTTCCAGTCATACATCCAGCAAACATTTATTGAGCATCTGCTACGTGCCAGGCACAACCTAAAATACTTCTGAGAGTGCAACAGGGCAGTCGGGGTGTCTGACCTTATAAACTTGAATATTTAGTGGAATGTTATAGTTTGATGTATGTTATAACGAACTTTGTAAATCATCTATTTAATCCACGGGTTTCTCAATGTGGCTGGTTGGCAGAATCTTCCGGTAGGTGGTTATTTTTAAAAAATAACTTTAAAAATGCTGGCCCTTCCCTCCCCTCCCCACGCTCGGGCTGATTCGGACTGAGCTCAGGGTGGGACTGGGCATCTGCCTTTTTGTGAACCTTGCGCGTGCTGATGGGATGCTGCCAGGTTTGGGAACCCAGACCTAGTCTACTCTCCAGTTACCCCTAGGGGGCGGGTAGAGGAAGGGGCAGGCACCTGCCCAGGTTCCCCAGGCCAAGGGCGCGCGCCAAGCCCCCGCTGCTCTCCCGGGAGCGCCGGACGCGGGTGACCTTACCGTGGCGGTACGGGTTATAGAGAGCCATTCCCGCCGAGCCGGCGGCCAGCAGCGCCTTCTGCAGCGGGGAGGTGGGGATGTGCCCGGGGTAGAGCAGGCCGGCGCCATGGCGCACGCCTCGGAGCGGAACATCTACTGGGCGAGGAAAAGGCCGCGGTCAGAAGAGCCCGGCACCCCAGGCCTCCCTCCCACCTCCGCCACTTGCCTGCAGCCGGTCCCCGGGGGCCGCCGAGTGCATGGAGAGGACGCAGGGCCGAGCGCAGCAGCGTCGCCATGGCAGCGGGCACCCGCCGGGGGCCGCGGGAACAGGCGCGGGCAGGGCCGAAGCTGCAAACCTCTCCGGCCGCGGAGGGACTTCCTCCTTTGAAGGAGGAAAAATCGTAGCAGGGACAGGAGAGGGCCCTATCACTCAATATGAGAAGGAAACCCAGGCGATCTGTCTACCATCTATTCCCACCGAAGAAAAACTCTCCCCATTTCCCCGCACTCCCAGAAAGGGTCCCCGAGTGATCCCCGCTCGGGGTTCAGCGTCGGGCCCTATTGTCCTCTCTTCCGTGCGTTTTCCCCGAGGCCAATAAGACGTGAACCTCTTCCGGCTAAGAAACATGGCGGCCCCCATGGTCCCGACTACATTTGGGAGAGGGACCGTACGGCACTTCCGTTCGGGTGCAGCTATTTCACCAGCGGGCGCTGCGCGGGCTTCGGGGATGGGGTCCCGCGGCCTGGCGCGGCTGCACGGGCTCTTCGCAGTCTACAAGCCCCCGGGGCTGAAATGGAAGCACGTGCGGGACACCGTGGAGCTGCAGCTTCTGAAGGGTGAGCCCCTCGAAGCAGACCCACGATCCTGCTCCCCTTCTCCCGGGAGTCCATCTCCGCTTCCGATCCTCCCAGCAAAATGAGGTTCTGTGACCCAGGCCCCTGGACCGAGCGGAGCGCTTTCCTAATCAAGGAGTCTGTACACTCCGTTATTCCTCACTTTCCCCTGCGTTCAGACGGCTAAACGGTATTGTCTGGTGTCATAGGTTAATAGAGTCAGATTTTGAACCCGCGCCTGTTTCTTAACTGCTACTGTTCGCTACATCGTGGACTTTCTCTTCCACGTCCCCGTACCTCCCAGTCTCACCTGCCCCAGGTGTCTGGACAGAACTGACCTGATGTCTTGACCTTTGTGTATTCAGGTGTCAATGCTGGGAAGGCTCCCGCTCCTGAGCAGCGTGTTCGTTTCCTGCTGGGCCCCGTGGGGGACGGTGAAGAGAAGGCGCTTACTCTCACCGCCACCAGTGTGCCCACCCTCACCAACCATCCGCTGGGTAAGGCACATTGAGGCAGGCGTCTGGGTGTCATTTCCCAGGCAGTCTGTGCTCAGAGTCAGTGTCCCTGTCCATGCTCAGACTCTTGTCCCTTGAAAGGCCACAGCGGGGATGAAGGATTTGACGGGGAATAGGCAAATTTTCCTGCAAAAGGGCCAGATAGCAAATATTTTAGGCTTTGCAGGCCCGATTCTGCCATTGTAGTGCAAAGAACCCGTAGGCAATATGGAATGCAGTGAGCCTGGCTGTGTTCCAAAAGAACTTTATTTATGGAAAGTGACATTTGAGTTTCATATAATTTTCCTATGTCACACAATATTATTTTCTTGATTTTAGGGGGATCATTGAGGATTTGGCTCGGACTGTAGCTTCTGGCCCTTTTAGCTATGCTGGGATTCCAGATGGGAATTGAGACCCTCAGGTAGAAGTCCTAAGGCGGGACTTTGGGGTTCTTGGGAAAGAGTGACTTATTTTTTTAAAGATTTTATTTATTTATTTGATAGAGATCACAAGTAGGCAAGAGAGGCAGACAGAGAGAGAAGGGGAAGCAGGGTCCCCGCCAAGCAGAGAACCTGATGCGAGGCTCGATCCCAGAACCCTGGGATCATGACCTGAGCTGAAGGCAGAGGCTTTAACCCACTGAGCCACCCAGGCACCCCAAGAGTGACTTTTTTATTCAGCAAAGCTGCCCAAGAATGGAACTAGTTGTAGTGAGCTCCCTGTCACTAGACAAGATTAGGAAGACTGAGGGATTCAGCCAGAAACTACTAAAATCCTTTGGCAGTGATATTTAGTGACTCTACAGTATAGCAGTGACAAGTATGTTCTGAGAATCTCTCCTGTACTAGATACCATGTTAAGCTTTTACCAAGTACCATTTCATTAAATCTTCATCACATGTGAGGTGGGTCCTGTTCTCATTTCACAAATGAGGAAACTGAGGCTCAGTGTTGACATTAAATAACAAAGCCTGGATTCAGTAGGCACATAACCATCCCGTATCCCTCCCCCAATACCTCTTGTTCTGTGGAAACGTATATGCTTCTGGCTCATTCCTGCATACGTTCTTTCTTTTTTTTTTATAGCGTCATTGTATAATTGATGCAGATTTTATTTTTTTTTTTTTATTTTTTTTTTTTTTAAGATTTTATTTACTTATTTGTCAGAGAGAGAGAGAGAGCAAGAGTGAGCACAGGCAGAGTGGCAGGCAGAGTCAGAGGGAGAAGCAGGCTCCCTGCGGAGCAAGGAACCCGATGTGGGACTCGATCCCAGGACGCTGGGATCATGACCTGAGCCGAAGGCAGCTGCTTAACCAACTGAGCCACCCAGGCGTCCCTTGATGCAGATTTTAAACAATGTTTTTATTTTAATTTTTTTAAACATTTATTTATTAGAGAGTGTGAGCAAGGGGAAAGGCAGAGGGAGAAGCCTGACTCCCCGCTGAGCAAGAAGCCCAGTGTGGGACTCGATCCCAGGACCCTGGGATCATGACCTGAGCCGAAGGCAGATGCTTAACCAACTGAGCCACCCAGGCATCCCTCATTAGTTATTTCCTGAGCACCTGGTGAGTTCTGGGCTTAGGGTTAGAACTTGGGACCCATACCCCACCTTCAGGAACTTTCCACCTCCATTTTCTTACTGGGGGTGACCAGGACTCTCCTCTGCTGCCGCTGAGCAGGAAAGTTGGGTCCCAGTGTTCTGCCTAGTTCCCTCAAAGCCTCTCACTGGGGGAACGATGATAGGCAGAGTAACAGGCCCTTTTTCTGGAGCCAGGGAACTGAGGAAATGGTTCTAGGTGCCAGATTCTGCAGTGGGGAAGCCTGAGAGTCCAAACTGCTCTTCGTTTGGGCTCCATGAGGCTACATCCTAGGGAGGAAGCTATGGCGCAGGCTGAAGTCATCCTGGAGGCTGGATCCAGCAGTCCAGGGAGCAAAGGGACCCCGTTTGTTTGTTTCTAGTCTGTGGACCAGCATGCACCAGCCTGAAGATTGGCGTGGGACACCGGCTGGATGCCCAAGCATCTGGGGTGCTTGGTAGGTGATGTGGTGAGCCCAGGGGTGCAGTGATACAGTCTTGGGAGAAGACCCTGGGAGTGGGGGGAGGTGAGGGCTGGGGGCGAGTTACCATGAACCCCGCCCACTTCCAGCCTGACAGCCATTGCCTGCCACTGCTTGCCTTCCCTGCTTCCTGCCCCAGGTCTGGTCAGCTAGTAGAAGGGGGGATGTCATAATTGTTCACCTTTATCAAGTGATGTCTGCGTGTCACATGTAGTGTGAAGCCCTTTACACACGTGTTTTCATGACAACCTTATTAGGTAAGTAGGTTATGATTTTCACCAAGAAAAGAAGGGTCCAGGAGCTTAGGTGACTGGGTCTGGTTCACGTGGCTAGTGACCGCCCCTGGTCCAGGGAGCAAAAACTGTCATCACTTGTGTGGGGTAGCCAAGCGCGTGACTCTGGCCCCACTGGCCAGGGTCTGAATGTCGCTGGGGCTGGACACACAAAGCCCTGAGTCACGAGCCATCTGTGTCCCTAGGGTCAGGCGGTGGCCACATCCTCCATGTGCGGTAGTCACAGCCCCCTGGTCTCACTTCCTGGGGCACAGGCAGGCAGACATGATCTCATGCTCCCTCTCCCTGTCTTCCCGCTCCAGTAGTGAATGGAGGGTCATTCTCTCCTTCAGCCAGAGGGAGAAACAGGCAGGAAGAGGCAGGGAGCGGCCACAATGCCCCTTTATTGGGCCCTTCCTTTATGCTTACGACTTCCTGCGCATTGCCTCAGTGTTCACAACACACACAGGGATCAGACAGTATCTTGTATCCCCATTTTACAGATGGGGAGCCTGAGGCCCAAGGAGGGTGATGGACATGCTTAGAGCCACCCCGGATTTGAGGGCAGGTCTGTGTGACTGAGCTACTGGTGTGTTTCTTTTGAGTGGATCAGAACAACCTGGGGCACTTACTAAGGATCAAGGCCCCTCCCCTCCACGAGTCAGAGTCAGTACAAATGGGTGGGCCCCGAAACCTACAATTTCATATCTTCCCCGGGGAGCTCACTTGCTCCCTGTAGAAGAAACTGTGCTTGTCCTCTTGCTGGCTTTAGTAGCATTGGAGATGGAAGTATGCGGGTGGTGGTTGTGGGGGCTGGAGGTCCCAGGGCAAGGGGAAGGGGGGAGGCTGGTGTGAGATCAGCCTGGGTGTCTTCCAGTGCTCGGCGTGGGACATGGACGCAGGCTTCTCACCAGCATGTACAACGCTCACCTCACCAAGGTATGGGGGTGCTGGGGACAACTCATTCAGCCCCTGCTCCTTTCCCTGGGGCTCACTGGCAGGAAATCTGAAGCTGAGAGGACTCGATGGGGTAACACCCAGGTTATCAGCCAGCCTTGTTTCATGGCCTGGTGCTGGAGAAGACTGTAGGGATAGCGTGGTAATGACCTCTAGCCTTACAGCGTGCCATCCGCTCTGTGCTGAGCACTGCACGTGGATTCCCTCGTGGGTGCCTCCCCGCTTCCCCACAAAGTGGGATCTGCTGTTAACCCACCTCACCGATGAGACCACTGAGGCACAGAGAGGGGATGTCATTTGCGCAGGTCGCGTAGCCTGTAAGGAACAGAACTGCTGTTTGCATCTGGATCTGTCCAAGGGCCAGAGCCTGATCGTGACCCCACTCTATCCCCGCTCCCCACCTCCAAAACTGAGAGGTGGATGTCACCATCCAGGCATCAGGGAGTTTGTCTCTGGCCTGGGGCTGTGGAGTCTGGCACCACGAGAGGGGACAGACGTGCTGTGTTAGGGAGCCTCCATTTTTAATGGTTAAGAGCACAGATTCTGGAGCCAGATGGCTTCCTTTTGAAACCGACTTCTGTCCCTCTGCCAGCCGTGGGTCCCTGGGTGGATTACTTAACGCTCGTGTTCCTCCATTTCCTCATCTGTAAAATGGGAGCGCTAAGAGTACCTCCTCTCTAGGGTCACTCTGAAGTTTAAGTTACATGCACTGTACTTAGCACAGTCACTGGCGCATGGTAAATGCTCTGTAAATTATCGCTGCTGCTGTCATCACTTCTGTGTGGCAGAGGCCGCTAGCCACACGGATCGTATTTGGAGGCTGGGGAGAAGCCAACCGGGTGCACTGGGAGGGGCCCGGCCTGAACAGTTGTCAGGTCTCGTTAGAGAGGAGAGACGAGGAGGCACAGGATGGTCACCGCCCTTTGTGGGCAGGTGCTTGCTGTCAAAGGGGAGTCTGGCACCCTTCCTGGGGGGGACAGTGGGGTGGCTGAGTTGGGGCTGAGTGCCTGGCTCCCTGCGGGGAGACCTGAGGACCCTACATCTGCAGCCTGTCTAGAAGGTCGGGAATGGGAGCTGCCGGGCGCACCTCCCTCCTCGGTGCTAAAGGTGAGCAGGGACTCTGAGCACATCTTTCCTTCCCTGCCCCTGCAGGATTACACAGTACGGGGCCTCCTGGGCAAAGCCACAGATGACTTCTGTGACGAGGGGCGGCTGGTGGAGAAGTCCACATATGGTGAGAGCCGGGAGGAGCCTGGGCGGCGGGAGGAGAGGGCTGTGGCTGCCTTCGCGCTTGCTCTCCCGTGCTTCCTCACCCCCACGCCGGCCCCGCAGGCCCCGCTGACTCCAGCACGCTCAGGCTGGCTGTGGGAGGCCTGTGGGCACATCGTTCTGTCTGGCAGGTACAGTTGCCCTGCGCTCCCTCTGCCTCCCGACCTGGCACAAATGTCACCTCCCCAGGGAAGCTCCTCTAACCCCAGATGAACTAGATGGGCTCTGAGAACTGGAACCAACTAATGATTAGGATTTCTTAAAGTTTATTTATTAGAGACAGAGAGCGGAAGGAAGGGCAGAAGCAGCAAGGGAGAGAGAATCTCAAGCAGACTCCACGCTCAGGGTGCAGAGCTCCATGTGGGGCTCGATCCCATGACTCTGCGATCATGACCTGAGCCAAAATCAAGAGTCAGATGCTCGGGGCGCCTGGGTGGCTCAGTGGGTTAAGCCGCTGCCTTCTGCTCAGGTCATGATCTCAGGGTCCTGGGATCGAGTCCGGCATCGGGCTCTCTGCTCACCGGGGAGCCTGCTTCCTCCTCTCTCTCTCTGCCTGCCTCTCTGCCTACTTACGATCTCTCTCTGACAAATTAAAAAAAAAAAAAAAAGAGTCAGATGCTCAACTGACTGAGCCACCCAGGTGCCCCATGATTAGTGATTATTTATTATCTGTCTTCCCACCCCACACTGTCCCCATGGGAGCAGGGACCATGTCATTCCACGCCTATGGTTCTACGCAGTGCAGAGCCTGGGACTTGGAAGGGGGTAGATAGGTGGATGGATGGATGGTTGGATGGCTCATTCTTCATTTCTTTTTTTTTTAAAGATTTTATTTATTAATTTGTCAGAGAGAGAGGGAGAGAGGGCATAGGCAGACAGAATAGCAGACAGAGGCAGAGGGAGAAGCAGGCCCCCTGCTGAGCAAGGAGCCCCACGTGGGACTCGATCCCAGGACGCTGGGATCATGACCCGGGCCGAAGGCAGCCGCTTAACCATCTGAGCCACCCAGGCGTCCCTCATTCTTCACTTCTTACACTCCCAATGTTCTAACACTTTCTGTAAGATCAATTATGTTTTTGTTTTGTTTTGTTTTAGATTTTACTTATTTGACAGCACAAGTAGGCAGAGTGGCAGACAGAGGGAGAGGGAGAAGCAGACTCCCTGCTGAGCAGGGAGCCCAATGTGAGGCTCGATTTCGGGACCCTGGGATGGTGACCTGAGCTGAAGGCAGAAGATTAACCGACTGAGCCACCCAGGCACCCCCAATTACATTTTTTTATTTGACAGATGTTTTTGGGCACCAGCCATGGACCAGGCTCTTGGGGGGCGGATATAGGATGAATCAGATGGGGTCCCCAGGCTCAGTGAACTCATTCTAGCAGGGAGAGCTGACACACACCTCTGCATCTTGTGCACAGGATTAAGACCGTGGCAGAGTAACACTGTGTAATCCGTACGGGTGGGTGTGTCAGCATCCAAAACACATCCAGAGACAGTTACCAGGTTGACTCTGGTTGGGAGGCAGTGGGAATTTGGATGACGGGAGATGCTTGTTAGTAATGCTGAGCTAAATTTCTTTCTTTCTCCTTTTTTCTATTTTGTAAAGATTTTATTTATTCATTTATTTATTTAAGAGAGAGAGAAAGAGAGAGAGAGACTGAGAACGTGCATTCAGGGAGAAGGGGCAAAGGGAGATGACCGTAAGCAGGCTCCACACTGAGCGTGGAGCCCAGCACAGGGCTTGATGTCACAACCCTGAGATCTCGACCTCAGCAGAACTCTTAGGCGCCCTTAAGAGTTGGATACTTAACCCACTGAGCCATCCGGGTTAACCACTTAACCCACTGAGCCATCCTCAGCAGAACTCTTAGGCGCCCCCAAGAGTTGGATACTTAACCCACTGAGCCATCCGGGTGCCCCCTGATCTAAATCTTAAAGAAGAGGGGTGCCTACTTAACATGCTCTCCCTCTCCCCCTTCTTCCGGCATGCACGTGCTCGTTCTCAAATAAATCTTGTAAAAACTTTTTTTTGGTTTGGTTTTCTTTTTTTAAAATTTTATTTATTTGACAGAGAGATCACAAGTAGGCAGAGGGACAGGCAGAGAGAGAGGGGGAAGCAGGCTCCCTGCTGAGCAGAGAGCCTGATGCAGGGCTCGATCCCAGGACCCTGAGATCATGACCTGAGCCGAAGGCAGAGTCTTACCCCACTGAGCCACCCAGGTGCCCCTAAAAACATACTTCTTTCTTTCTTTTTTTTTTTTTTAAAGATTTATTTATTTATTTATTTGACAGACAGAGGTTACAAGTAGGCAGAGAGGCAGGCAGAGAGAGAGAGGAGGAAGGAGGCTCCCTGCTGAGCAGAGAGCCCGATGCGGGGCTCGATCCCAGGACCCTGGAATCATGACCCGAGCTGAAGGCAGAGGCTTTAACCCACTGAGCCACCGAGGCGCCCCTAAAAACATATTTTTTAAAGAAGATTTGTATGTCAATTATATAACTAAAAAATAATGTTAAAACCAAAGTAAATTAAGAGATTTTTTTTTTTTTTTAATTTATCTGAGAGAGAGAAAAAGAGCACAAGCAGGAGGAGCTGCAGGCATAGGGAGAAGCAGGCTCCCCATTGAGCAGGGAGCCCGATGTGGGTCTCCATCCTGGGACTCTAGGACCATGCCCTAAGCTGAAGTCAGACACTTGGCCGACTAAGCCACCCCGTGTCCCAAACCAAAGCAAATTAAATGCTGGGCAGAAACCCAAGGGCAGAGCTGCAGGAGGCAGGGTAAAGAAGTGACATGGTCCAGGAGGGCTTTCTGGAGGAGGCTGCATTTGAGCTGGGCTGTCAAGGAGGGGGGAGGCAGTGGTGGTGGGTCCATTTCAGGTAGAACAGCAGCGTGAAGAAAGCCAGACAGAGGAGGTCAGAGGTCTGGGCTCTTCATGAGCTGACAAACCTTTGGTCACCACACCTGTGCTCAGAACTCTGGCCCAGATAGGCCCCAGGGTCAGCCTCCTAGCAGTCTGTGAGAATCCCCAGGCCTAGCTGCTGCCTGTCCTAGTCACTCAGTGGGACCAGCAGGCAGAGCCTCTTGCCATCTGTGTCTACGTTCAGACAGATGGCACTCTCCCTCCCAGGGGCCCTGGCATATTAAAACCCAGACAGACTGAGGCTCGGGGGACCTGGCTTAGAATGTTGAATAAGCCATAGTACAGCTTTGAGCCTCCTTTCCCAAAGAAAGTATGCTTAACTTGGAGTCTGTGAGCCCCTCAAAAAATGTCCCCACAATGCTGAGTTCAAGCATAACGTTCTGAGAAGGGTGAGAAGGGGGTCCTGGGCTTTCGTAAGAGTTTCAAAGGACTTTCAAGTCCCTGAGTGGAAGCCCTGGGACCAAAGGATGCCCTCGGACCCCTCCAGGTTCCAAGGATGGGGCTGGTTTGAGGGAAGGGAGTCTGCCAGCTTGTTGTGGCTTGTCCTCGGCAGGCCCTGGGGGGCTGACCATCCCTTGGCCTTTCCAGATCATGTGACCAGAGAGAAGCTGGACCGAATCCTGGCCCTGATCCAGGGTTCCCATCAGAAGGCCCTGGTGATGTAAGTGGGGCCCCATCTACACTCTCCTGAAAGGGACCCTTGAGGGGGTGCTGGGAGAGTAAGAAGTGAGAAGTGCCCCCTGGGCTCCCTGTAGGCTCCGCCCACCCTGGGGCAGATTCTAAGGACTTTTCTTTTTGGACCAGCCCTTGCTTCCACAGCACCCAGAAGTGTTTCTTTGTGCCAGGCCAGCCCCTGGGGAGACCAGGGGGGATCGAGAGACCCCAGCTAGCCTCAGTGAGAGGTTATGATTTAGTGGAGAGGGAAGCCAGGAACCCAGATCACATGACCTAGAGCCAGTGGGCGGGAGCGGGCAGCATGCCCTTGACTGGAAGCTAGGGAGACTGCGGAGGAGGCCAGAGCCTGCGTTTAGGGATTGGAGGGGCAGGGAAGATGGAAAGTGCAGGAAAAGCTTCAGGGAAGCTCTTCATGAGCGGGGCAGGGCCAGGGGTAAACTGGGCTCGGCTCCCCACCCCATGCGAGCCTCTTCTGATGCCCAGGTACTCCAGCCTGGACTTGCAGACCCAGGAGGCCTATGAGACGGCTGTGAGAGGCTTGGTCCGGCCCATGAACAAGTCCCCAATGCTGGTAACGGCCATCCAGTGCATCCACTTTGCGCCTCCGGAATTCCTCATACGTAAGTTGCCGCAGGACGTTGGAGCATGAGACGGGGCTCCTGGGTTTGGGGAGCACTGTGGAATGCCCTTGCAGAGACCAGAGCATGCCTGCCCTGGTGTCTGCTGGCTACGGCACCAGCGGCCAGCTGCCTTCTCAGCCTTGGACTGAACTTGGCCCATCACAGAGCACACAGACCAAATCCTGTCCTATCTGCTGCCAAGTTAGCTTTGAAGCCCGACCTTAGCGAGCAAGTTTATACTTAGTGGTTCATTTCCGGTGTGTCCCAATGTTTCAAGTTGCCGTGGGCCATCAGACAGCGGCCGCCCGCACCTCCCCAGTCCCACCCAGCTCAGCCCCTCTCTCCTTCCTTCTCTCTCCTCCTTACTCATAAGGGCTCCTGGAGTGCTCACCGGGACTCCCAATGATAAGCACCTTGAGTACATTATCTCTTAAGATTCCTCACCACCCATTTTACAGATGAGCCTTAAGTCTTAGACTAGAGCTGCCTTCTGGAAGTTAACCTGCACACAAATCCCCTGAAGGTCTTGGGGGATGGGGAGCAAACTCTGATTCCGCAGGTCTGGGTGGAACCCAAGGTTCTGCACATCTAATCAACCTTAAGGGCTGGCCCCTGGGTTGCGCTTTGAATAGCAAAGCCCTGGAGAGCTTGGTCTTCCGGTGCCGATCTAGATAAGATAACCAACCGGAGGCTGTGCACCCAGCCTTGGGATCTGTTGTATGTCCCCGACAGAGGTGCAGTGCATGCATGAGACACAGAAGCAGCTGAGAAGGCTGGTACATGAGATCGGCCTGGAGCTGAAGACCACCGCCGTCTGCTCCCAAGTGCGGCGCACACGGGATGGCTTTTTCACCCTAGACGATGCCCTCCTGAGGACCCATTGGGACTTACATAGCATCGAGGATGCCATCCAGGCTGCAGCTCCCCGGGTGGCTGCAGAGCTGGAGAGGAGCTTGGGGCCAGGGCTGGGCACCCAGCAGCTTCAGGATCCTGGCCGGCCCTGGGACTCTAGGGGGCCGAGCTCTGCCTTGGGGCTGGAAAGCTGTGCTGGGCATTGACAGACCCCGCGGCTGGCAGGACAGTGGATGGATAAGAATTGTTCATGAGCTGGAACAGCTTACTGTGGAATACAAGAGTAAGGGAAGCTTTTCTACATGTGACAGAAAATTCTGAAACTGTATGAAAGAAGATCAACAGACTTGACCCCACGGAAAAGGAAAAACTTTTCCTATGGAGGAACAGATGATAAGTGATAAGACAGATCAAAATACTTGTAATATGTTTAAGAAGGAATATCCAGGGACGCCTGGGTGGCTCAGTGGGTTAAACGGCTGCCTTCGGCTCAGGTCATGATCCCAGGGTCCTGGGATCAGGTCCCACATTGGGCTCCTTGCTCTGCGGGAAGCTCCCTCTCCCTCTGCCTGCCACTCTGTCTGCCTGTGCTCACTCTGAGAAATAAATTAATAAAATCTTAAAAAAAAAAATTGGGGTGCCTGGGTGACTCAGTGGGTTGAGGCCTCTGCCTTCGGCTTGGGTTGTGGTCTCGGGGTCCTGGGATCGAGCCCCACACCGGGTTCTCTGCTCTGCAGGGAACCTGCTTCCTCCACTCTCTCTGCCTGCCTCTCTGCCTACTTGTGACCTTTCTCTGTCAAATAAATTAAACAAAAAGAAGAAGAAGAATGAATATCCAGAGGCACCTGGGTGGCTCAGTCAAGCTCAGATCATGATCCCAGGGTCCTGGGATTGAGACCGGCATCGGGCTGTCTGCTTGGCAGGAGGCCTGCTTCCTCTCTCTCTCTTTCTCTCTGCCTGCCTTTCTGCCTACTTGTGATCTCTATCAAATAAATAAATAAAATCTTAAAAAAAAAAAAAATTCCAAATGGCCACTAAAAACCAGAAATGATACTCAGTCTCTCTAACAATGACAGACCTACAGATGAAAATGATAATGACTTTTCCTTGCCTTTCCAAAGAACAGAAAGGATATCTAATATTGGTGATGATGTGAGAAAATGGGCAGTGAGTGCTATTGGTAGGAAGGGGAAGGTACAATTTAGTAACCTTTTAGGAGTAACTTGGTAGTACTATGTGTCAAAATTAAAAATACTTCTGTGACCCAGCAGTTACAGTTTCAGGAATCTGTCTTCTGGCATAAGTTGCAGACAGTTCTAGGTACTTAGAAGGTGATAGCTACAATGTATAGTAACAAATAGGAAACACATTACCATCCATCAATAAGGGACTGGCTAAGCAAATATGGGGCATACAGGGCCAAAGGCTCTACTCTTCCGGAGCCTTGCTGGCTCAGTCTGTAGAGCATGCATGCAATGTTTGAACTTGGGGTTGTGAGTTCGAGCCCCATGTTGGGTATAGAGATTACTTAAAAAAAAAAAAAAATTGAAAAGCCTCTATTATAATACCCTTAGGAAAAGGATCAAAAACCAATTTTTCTGGGCACCTGAGTGGCTCAGTGGGTTAAGCATCTGCCTTTGGCTCAGGTCGTGATCCCAGAGTCCTGGGATTGAGTCCCACATGGGGCTTCCTGCTCACTGGGAAGCCTGCTTCTCCTTCTGACCCTCCTCCCCCTCGTGCGTGCCTGCATGTGCCCTCTCTCTCTCACAAAAATATATCTTTACGAAAAAAATTTTTTTAGTCATTTTTTCCTGCCAATTTGATTTTCCTAGGCTTTGGACACCTTGATCCCAAGTGGATTGGGTGTTTTTTTGTTTTGTTTGTTGTTTGTTTGTTTGGGCCTGGCTCTCTTTTAACTTCTATCTGTGTGGATATTTTCCCACTCAGAACATTTGGGCTAGAATGAGCAGGTTGGCCTCTGGCTAGGGTTCCAGTCTGGGCCCTAAGGGGAAGCCTCCTCTCCCCCACCGCTGTCATCCTGGGAAATGAGGCCTCATCCACAGGCACCCTTGCCTTCAAGAGGGGGCAGTGTGGAGCTCAGAGCAGGGCTGAGCAAATGTGGCTTGGCTGGTTTCTGGCCGTGGGGCCTCAGAAGCACAGCTCCCTCAAACATAACGTGGGGATAATGGGAGCACCTGGGTGGCTCAGTGGGTTAAAGCCTCTGCCTTCAGCTCAGGTCATGGTCTCAGGGTCGTGGGATCGAGCCCCAGCTCAGGTCATGGTCTCAGGGTCCTGGGATGGAGCCCCACATCGTGCTCTCTGCTCAGCAGGGAGCCTGCCGCCCCCCACCCTACTCCCCGCCTGCCTTTCTGCCTACTTGTGATCTCTGTCTGTCAAATAAATAAGTAACATCTTAAAAAAATAATAATAATAATAACATGAGGATAATGATTTTGCCTACCTGGTGGGGTTGTGACAAATCATAGTCAGGTGCTTGCCCCGGGGACTTGCAAGGCAGACCTGTGCTCTGTGTGAGTACGCGGGTTAGTGGGATTCCTTTCTTCTGAACAGTGAAAAGAGTTGTCACCGAGTCACAGGCATTCTGCCCATCTCCTCCTGTTTATCTGGCACAAAAATCAGCTGGGAACTTGTCAAGTGATCAAGGTGATCAAGCCAGGTGATCAAGGTCAACAGTGACAATGGTAAGTCCTGTTGCTGATAATATGTCCCCTTGCTGCGATGTAATGAAAATGGCACTTTGCCTCTGTGGTCTTCCTCCCAATAACCCAGAGCCCCCATTTTATGAGAAGGACATGGGGCAGATTCTGGCAGTGCAGCATCCTATAAAATACCTGAGTAGTAGTTCTCAAAACTATCAAGGTAATCGAAAGCAGTGAAGTCTGAGAAACCACCATAGCCAAGAGGAGCCAAAGGAGACGTGCCCACTAGAGGTAGTGTGTGTGTGTGGGGGTGGGGGGGGTGGGGGGGGGCCGGACACACCTGGGTGGCTCAGTCAGTCAAGCATCTGCCTTGGCTCAGGTCATGATCCTAGGGTCCTGGGATCAAGCCCTGCATTGGGCTCCTTGCTCAGCAGGGAGCCTGCTTCTCCCTCTACCTTCGGCTCCCCCTGCTCATACTTCCTTCCCCCCTCTCTGACAAATAAATAACTAGAATCTTTTGAAAATGGGGCTCCTGGGTGGCTTGGTTGGTTGGGCGACTGCCTTCAGCTCAGGTCATGATCGTGGAGTCCAGGATCAAGTCCCACATGGGGCTCCCTGCTTGGTGCGGAGTCTGCTTCTCCCTCTGACTTTCCCCCTCTTATGCTTGCTCTTGCTTTCTCTTCTTTCTCTCTCTTGCATTCTGTCCCTCTCAAATAAATAAATAAATAAATCTTTCTAAAAAATCTTTTAAAAATAATAGATGTACTATGGGACCCCAGAACAGAAAAGGGGACTTCAGGTAAAAACAAAGGAAAATAAATAATTTCTGGGTGTTAGTTAATAGTAACGTATCAGTTTCATTCATTAACAAATATGCATGTGAAATGTTAATAGTACGACAGTATGGCAAGTTCGTGCTGAAGATACAGGAATTCTCTGTACTATCCTCTCAATTTTTCTGTGAACAACTGTTCTAAAAAAAAGTCTACGGGAAAAAGAAGATCCAATTCACCTCAGTGGTTCTGTCGGTTAAGTGTCCGACCCTTGATTTCGGATCAGGTCACGATCGCAGGGTTGTGAGATTGAGCCCCGTGTTGGGCTCTGCACTGAATAGGGAGTCTGCTTGAAGATTCTCTCTCCCTCTTCCTCTGCCCTTCCTCAACCCTCCCCTCGCTCATGTGCACTCTCTCTGTCAAATAAACAAATCTTCAAAAAAAAAAAAAGAAAGAAAGAAAAAAGGTGGAGAGACCTTTGAGAATTCAGATTCTGGCCCCAAACCTTGAATTCTGATTCAGTGGGTCTGGGCTAAGGCCTGGCAAGTCTGCATTTTGGCAAGTCTCTAAGGATTCTGATACCAGAGCTATAAAAACAGCCCCCAGCCAAGGAACCAGCTAGGTGTGGCCATTCCCTTCTGCGGTCTTCAGGACACACAGATAGCTGTTTGAGGCTGTTTAAGAATTCAGAAGCCAACAGCCACGAATGATGGGCACGGTGAGCTTGTTTATCAGGGGCGCCTTAACAGAGTACCATGAACCAAGTGGCTTCAACAGTGGAAAGTGATGGTCTTGTCAGGCTAAGCATAGAAGGAAGGCGAGGGGTCCAAAAGCAGAGTGTCGGCAGGGTCGGCTCTTTCTGAGGGATGAGAAAGACTCTGTGCCAAGGTCTGTGTTAGCTTCTGGTGGTTTGCTGGCGACCTGTGGTGCTCCTTGGCTTCTAGAAGCATCGCTCACATCTCTGCCTTCACGTTCTGGTGGCCTTCTCCCTGTGTGCGCACCCGTTTCCAAATCTCCCCTTTCATAAGGACAGTGGTTAGATGCAGTACTTACTGTAGTCACTATGACCTTCTATTAACTAACTACCTCTGCACTGATCGTATTTCCAAAAACAATTCACATTCTTAGGTTCTAGGGATTAGGACTTCAACATGAGAATTGTGTAGGGACAGAGTTTCGACCCACAACACATGGCTAGACCTTCACCTGGGCTGGCTCAGTGCTCTGCAGGTCACTGTTGTCATGTGGCCAAAAGATTCCCCCCAGGTCATGGCAGGTTCTGTGCTCCCCTCCCCACTGGCTGCAGATTGTCTGAGGCAGCAGAGAGAGCTCAGGGCTCCCGGGACCTAGAGGGTAGCCACCCGGGATCAGGGAATCTAGCTGTCCCCTCCGGGGTTTCTCTCCAGGCCTTTCATTAAGCATCTCCTCTTCCCTTGTCCAATTAAGAATTTAAACTTTTTATTTGATTGCACTGTATATGAGAAGTCCATCTGTATCTCATTCTAGAATTTGCAAAATTTGGGTAGTTGATCTTAGGTTACAAAACAGAAAAAATGGGGCCTTTGGGTGGCACAGTCTGTTACCTGTCCAGGTCTATTTTGGCTTGGGTTGTGATCTCAGTGGCACGAGATCAAGCCCCACACTGGGTTCCCTGCTCTGTGTGGAGTCTGTTTGAGACTCTGTCTCTCTCCCCTCTGCCCCTAACCGCTGCTACTCACTCTCTCTCTCTCTCAAATAAATAAATGAGTCTTTAAAAAAATAAATATCTCTCTTAGGAGTCTGTTGAGATGAGGGCTTTGTCTGCTTCATGCACTGGAGCCACACCGTGGGCTCCTAGGATGGGTGATGTGTGTGTCAAGGCTCTTGAGAGAAACAGGACCAGCTGAAAGCATGTATCTAGAGACAGATTTATTTTAGGAAATTTGCGCACGTGGGGACACCTGACTGGCTCAGCTGGTGGAGCATGTGACTCTTGATCGTGGAGCTGTGAGGTGGAGCCCCATGTTGCATGTAGAGATCACTAAAAGTAAATAAATAAATAAAAACTTTTTAAAAAATTTGGTCACATGACTGTGGAACTTGGCAAATCCAAAATCTGCAGGGTAGGGCAGCACACTGCTGGCTGAAGACCCAGGACAGAGTAGCTGTTATAGCTTGAGCCCCAAGAGAGTCTGGAAACAAAATTCCCTCTTCTGTGGAGGACCTCAGTTTTTTTTTCCCCCTTCTTATTTTAAGTCCTTCAACTGATTGGATAAGGCCCAACCCATACCTCTTAGGGTAACCTGATACAGCCACTGGTGTACATGTTAATTTCATTTTTCAAATGCCTTCATAGCAACATGTAGACTGGTGTTGGGCCGAGTATCTGGGTACTGCCCCCAAACCACATCACAACAGGATGTATCTCTTTTTCATTTAGGAACACAATACATGCTCCCTCTATGGGCTGACATGGTCCGAGGCGCACTGTGGGACTGACCACCTGGGTTTGAATCCCAGCCCTGCCTCTCCTCAGGATGTGAACTGGGCCAGTAGCTCCATGTGGGTGAGTCTTGGTTTCCTCCATCTGTCAGGTAGAAGTGATGACAACAGTGCCTGTCTCACAGAAGGGTAAGATGAACGGAGATGAGCCCGATGAATAAATGCCTCCAGAGAGCTGTCTTTGTGCCAGGCCCTAGGCTAAGAGCGGGAACATACCTGATCTCATTTAATCCTCAAATGGGCCTAGGGTTTAGGCACTATGGCTTGGTTTACGGAAGAGGAAACTGAAGGCAATGAGATGCCCAAGGACATCCCAGCAAGGGAGTTCAGGATCCGATCTATGCTGTCCGGAGTCAGCCTTCCTAACCACGAGGCCATCCTGCCTTTCTGCTGGAGTGACTGGTGGCTTACTGACAAGTCCCAGGCCTGGCACACAGTAGGTGCTTAGTAACTGTGTTTAAGGAATTGAATCCCTGTTGTGATACTGAGATATAATAAGAAATACATGGTCTTCCTCCCCACCTTCTGTGGCCAGAGCAGCTACAACCTTTGTGATTTCCTAAGTGACAAAGGTGAAAGGAATACCTTTGTCATTCATAATAAGGCCCCACCTCAACCACACCTGCCTGCTGAATGGGAGCTCCATAAAGCCCCCTTAATGATGTGGTTGGGAGAACTTCCACGTTCCGTGAACACATCTAGGTCCCCAGAGGGTGGTGTGTCCTGATGATGAGGGAGCAGGAGGCTGGCTGAGGACAAAGCAAAAGCTGGCGCCTGGCACCCTTTCCCCTCCATAAGTGTAGCATCCCTCAGGCAGCCCTGACTGCCATGAACAATAAGCAAATAGTTAACTTGCAGAGCTCACAATCCTGCTAGACAGGAGTCTCCCTTGGCTTACAAATGTCCTAAATCTCACTAACAAAGACGATTGATAGCAGGATTGTGACACCCCACCAAAAAGTCTCCCAACTATCTTAATGTTAATGGCCGGTCTAAAGACAACACTGATCCAGCAGCAAGGGCAAGGCCTCCGGCAGGCCTGGAACATCCTGGCACCTTGTAGGCCCTCTTTAGCATATGAAAACTCCACTGACACCTCCCTTCCCCTCACCTTCCCCCAACAGCAGGGTACACAACCTGCCATCCCTCACAACCCGGGGCAGCAGCTCTTCCTGCCCACGGGTCCTGTCCCCGTGCTTTAATAAACCACCATTTTGCACCAAAGAGGTCTCAAGAATTCTTTCTTGGTCGTCGGCTCCGGACCTCAGCCCACCAAACCTCACCTAGGTTCTAGAACTTCATCACTGAGAGGACATGGAAGCTCTGCCCCCCTCCTCCCCACCATGCGGTACCTTGGCAAGGAGCCCTGTGAGGCTCTTCCATTTGGCTGTTCCTGAGTTGTACCATTTATAGTAAACTGGTGACCAGCAGTTCAACGAGCTATTCAAGCAAATGATCATGGTTGATGAGGGGGGTCATGGGAACTCCCAGTCTGTAGCCGGTCGGTGCGCAGAGAGGTGACCACCGAAGATGCACCATTAGCGTCTGAAGTGGGGGGCCGTCTTGTGGGACTGAGCCCTGAACCTGTGTTAACCTGCCGTTAACTCCAGGCGGTTAGCATCAGAATTGAGTTAAATTGTGGAACACCAGTCCTTGTCCACTGAGAATTGTTCGTACGGAAAACCACGCATGGGCGATGTCAGTAGTATTGTGAGCAGAGAGGGAACAGGGTTTTCCTTTTACCTGTATATGAATTCAGTGTCTGTATGTTGACTATACGGAAACCCAAATGGTTACTTGTTTAACAAAGTGGAATGAAATGCACGGCGTGTCACAATTTGCTTCTTTCATGTGTGACAGAGCGTGGCCATTTCTCCCTGTCTGTCCATCAGGTACAGGGGTTCCTTCCTCCAGACCCCATGTGGGTGGCCCAGGGGCACAGGAAGGCTCCAACCTTCTCCACCTCGGGCTGTTCCTCTCTCTCTCAGACACAATCTATCTACTCTATTGCCGGTAGGATGAGACAGCTTTCCCAAAGGCTTGGGGTTCCAGCCACTTGACCCAGAATTCGACCAACAAATATGAGTGAGTGCCCACCCAGTATTTTCCTGATCCTGCTGTAGGCACCAGGAATACATTAGTAAAGGAGACAGCCCAAAACACCCAGGCAAGAATGTTAAACAGGGCAGCTTAAGAAGAGGTCATTTGAATAAAAAGCTGAAGAAGGTCTGGCACTGAGCCAGGGAGATTATCCGGAGGAAGAAGCCTTTGAGGCTAAGGGAACTGCAAGTGCAGGTCAAAGAGTAGCTCTCTGATTTATCAGGGGACAATAGGTCCTCTGTGGAGAAGCAATATCCAGATTGACTTGATTGCCTCCAAATAAGAATTACCTTAAAGTCCTTTGCACCCAAAGTGAGTGTTCTGCCTTGTCAGAAGGTGGGACCTTGGACCTTTAGCTTTGTAATCTGACAGAGAATCTGCCGGATGGAAGAACCATCTTCCAGAGATCACAAGTAGGCAGAGAGGCAGGCGGCAGGGTGGGGAAGCTGGGTTTCGTCACCTGTGTGTTTTCTTTTTTTAAAGGATTGTTTATTTATTTGACAGAGAGAAAGAGAGAGAGAGATCAGACATAGGCAGAGAGACAGGCAGAGGGGTGGGGGAAGCAGGCGCCCTGCTGAACAGAGAGCCCAATGCGGGGCTCGATCCCAGGACCCTGAGATCATGACCTGAGCGAAGGCAGAGGCTTAACCCACTGAGCCACCCAGGCACCCCACCTGTGCATTTTCTTGAACCTCACAGGATTCAGAGCCATGGTGGCTAGGACTTGTTCCTTCAGAGGCTCCGGCCCTTTAGGGCCTCTCTTCTGACGCTCGCACCAACTTCACCAGAAGGTAGAAACTGGCTGCCCATGATGCCTTTCTGAAAAACTGCGCTGGTGCCATCATTATCAATTACTCCCAGGGCCTAGCGCCCAGGCCCAGGGCCTGGTCACATCTGGTGGTCAGCAGGCCAAGTGCTTTGAAAAGGACATGATATATGTTATATGCATTTTTTTTTTAATTTTTTATTTATTTGACAGAGATCACAAGTAGGCAGAGAGGCAGGCGGTGGGGTGGGGAAGCAGACTCCCTGCTGAGCAGAAAGCCCGATGTAGGGCTCAATTCCAGGATCCTGAGATCAGGACCTGAGCTGAAGGCAAAGGCCTAACCCACTGAGCCACCCAGGTGCCCCATGAAAAGGACAGCGATATTAACAAGAGCGGCTATCACTTACAGCAGGTTTCTGCCAAGCAGGCTCTGTGCTGAGAATTTTACATTGACTATCTCCAATGCTCCCATGATCACCCTGGTATGGAAGATACCATGATTGGTGTGCCTGGGTGGCTCAGTTGGTTAGGTGTCCGACTCTTGGGTTCAGCTTGGGTCATGATCTCAGAGTCGTGGGAGTTGGGATTTGAGCCCCGCATGGGGCTCCACTCACAGCACAGAGTCTGCTTAAGATTCTCTGTCTCCTTGTCTCTCTGCCTTCCCTCCTCTTGCACACCTGCTCTCTAAATCAATCAATCAAATCTTTAAAAAGAAAGAGAGAAAGACACCATGATTATCCCCATTTTACGGGTGAGGAGAAACACCCTGCCCAGCAGAGAGCACCTAGGTCTCAAAGGACCTGGCTACCCCCCTGACTTCTAAGCAGGTAGCTGCTGCAGAGGTCGGTTTAACCTGCAAGTCTCCCACCTCCCTGACCTCAGTCATCTGGAACTGCAGATAATCCACTTATGCTTACTTGAGTCACATTCACTGCTCCAGGCAGCCACCTACCACCCCCTCTTACCTGGCCCCACCCTTGCACCAACATTCCCAGGGAATTTGATCCCCATTTACAGATGGGGAAATTGAGGCATCAAGCGAGTAGAGGGTAGACAGCCTGTCAAGGGTGTAGACTCAAGATTTGAACTGGGTGGTCTGGCTCCAGAACCTGTACTCTTTTTTTTTTTTTTTTTTTTTTTTTTAAGATTTTATCTATTTATTTGACAGAGAGAGGCAGAGAGAGAAGGGAAAGCAGGCTCCCTGTGGAGTAGAGAGCCTGAAGTGGGGCTCGATCCCAGGACCCTGAGATCATGACCTGAGCCAAAGGCAGAGGCTTAACCCACTGAGCCACCCCCAACCCCAGATTCTGTACTCTTAACCCTTCTTGAACCCGGCCCCCCTGTCTTGACCTTGGCCCAAACTAGACCCAACCCAACCATGCCCTGGGTATGTCCCCAGTTAGATTTTCCTACTGAGACTTTGGAGCCAGTGGAGATATGCATAATCTTATCTTATCTAAGAGCTGTGGCCTTGTTAGATAGGAAGCATATGAAAATATATGTGTCTGTGTGTAGAAAATTCAGAATAAAGTCAAGTGAGGCTTAGATTTGCTAGATCCAATCTAATGGTGAGGAAACCTCACCTGAGGTTGTGCGCAAACCTTTGTTAGCTAGAAAAATTAGATAACTGGGACCCAGGCACCCAGGCTGTCCCAACACCTCTTTTGGAGTCCTTATTGGCACAGAGATTATAAAGGGGACTCAGTGTGGCCTGTTGTGGTCTCAGGATTGTGGGGGACTGGAGAACCCCGAGTCATGGCCAAACTATTACATCACTAGGCAGCCTCAGTTGGCTGGGAAAAACCACTCCAAGTCCCTGAGAGGGTAAAATGTTTTCCTTAGGAGGTGTCTTTAACCCCAAAGAGGCTAGAACTTAAACAGCGATCATTAAATTGTGCCAAACATCTTAGCAATGTGAGATTTGTAAGTTGAGTTTCAGGGTGCACTACTGAGTCCCATCATTTCAAGAAAGTGACTGTTTTTGTTTTTTGTTTTTGTTTATTTAAATTTATTTATTTGACAGACAGAGATCACAAGTAGGCAGAGAGGCAGGCAGAGAGAGAGAGGAGGAGGCAGGCTCCCCGCTGAGCAGAGAGCCTGATGCAGGGCTCGATCCCAGGACCCTGGGATCATGACCTGAGCCAAAGGCAGAGGCTTTAACCCACTGAGTCATCCAGGCGCCCTGAAGAGACTGTTTTTATTTTTATTTTATTTTATTTATTTTTTTTTTTAAAGATTTTATTTATTTATTTGACAGACAGAGATCACAAGTAGGCAGAGAGGCAGGCAGAGAGAGAGAGAGAGAGGGAAGCAGGCTTCCTGCGGAGCAGAGAGCCCGATGCGGGGCTCGATCCCAGGACCCTGAGATTATGACCCGAGCCAAAGGCAGCAGCCCAAACCACTGAGCCACCCAGGCACCCCTTTATTTTTATTTTTATTTTATTTTAAAGATTTTATTTATTTATTTGACAAAGAGAGATCACAAGCAGGCAGAGAGGCAAGCAGAGAGAGAGGAAGAAGCAGGCTCCCTGCTGAGCAGAGAGCCCGATGTGGGACTCGATCCCAGGACCCTGAGATCATGACCTGAGCCGAAGGCAGAGGCTTAACCCACTGAGCCACCCAGGCGCCCCAAAGAGACTGTTTTTAAAGCCAAAACACAGGCAGTGGCATATGCACCTACTGTGCACAAGGCGTGTTCTTAGTAACTCCAGCAATGTCATTAGCAAACCCACAGGCCTCTGTATCTGCCGGTTGCCCGTGGGTGTGCAGCCCTGTCCCCCGTGCGTTGGGGTGGGCCTTTGGCGGCAGATGGGCCAGGGTGTGAACATCAACCCAGTCTACCCATGGAAAAAATGTGGATTAATTCAGTCTTCCCCCACCCACTTCTGTGGGCCAGCCACTGCTCTGGCACTGGTGTCCAAGGACAGAGAACACCCTTAGTCTCCTGGAGTGTGTGTCCCGAGAGGAGTGGGTGGGAAAATAATGGGAGAAATGAGTGTTTGGAAGGAAACCTGCATCCAGGTCTATAAAATCTATCTTTCCTCCGGTAACTAAGGATGGACTCCCGGGGCTGCTACCCTAGGCCAACCCTTGACGGGCATACCATGGAGAGGTTGTGGGTTCAGTTCGCTGCACAGTTCAGTTCAGAGCATGGCAATAAAGTGAATCATGAAAAGTGAGTTAAATGAAATTTTATGTTTCCCACTGTATATAAAAGTTATGTTTACACCCTACTGCAGTCTATTAAGTATGCCATAGAATTATGTCTAAAAAAAACAATGCAGGGGCACCTGGGTGGCTCATTAAGTAAATCGTCCAACTCTTGATTTCGGCTCGGGTCAGATCTCAGGGTTGTGAGATCAAGGCCCATGTTAGACTCCACTCTGGGCATGGAGCCTGCTTAAGATTCTCTCTCTCCCTCTCCCTCTGCCCTGTCCTCCTCCATTTTTTAAAATACTTTATTGCTAAAAAAAAAAAAAAAAAATGATAACTGTTATCTGAGCTTTCAGCAAATCATCATCTTTTTGCTGGATGTCGATGCTGCCGACTGGTCAGGGTAGTGGTAGCTGAAGGTGGGGGGGCCATGGAATTTCCCAAAATAAGCCAATGAAGTTTGCTGCATCCGCTGACTCTTCCTCTCAAGAATCTCTCTGTAGCTTGTGATGCTGTGTGATAGCATCCTGTCCACAGTAGTGGTCTTCTCAAAGAGGGAGCCCTGATAAAAACCTTCAACCAAGTAGGGATGGATGGAAGATACCTCAACATCATAAAAGCCATATATAAAAGACCCACAGCTAACATCAGCTTCAGTGGGGGGAAAAACTGAGAGCCTTTCCCCAATGGTCAGGAACAAGACAAGAATGTCTACTCTCACCATTACTTTTTTTTTTTTTTTAAAGATTTTATTTATTTATTTGACAGAAAGATCACAAGTAGGCAGAGAGGCAGGCAGAGGGAGAAGGGGAAGCAGGCTCCCTGCTGAGCAGAGAGCCTGATGCGGGCCTCAATCCCAGGACCCTGAAACCATGACCTGAGCTGAAGGCAGAGGCTTAACTCACTGAGCCAACCAGGCGCCCTCACCATTACTATTGAATAAATTACTGGATGTCTTAGCCTCAGCCATAAGACAATATAAAGAAATAAAAGGCATCCTAATTGGCAAGGAAAGTCAAACTTTCACTATTTGCAGATGATACGATACTCCCTATAGATAACCCGAAAGACTCCATCCAAAAAATTGTTAGAACTCGCACACAAATTCAGCAAAGCCACAGGATATAAAATCAATGTGCGGAAATCTGTTGCATCTCTATACACCAATAACAAAGCAGCAGAAAAAGAAATCGAGACGTCAACCCCATTACCAAACAATAAGATACCTAGGAATAAACCTAACTAAAGAGGTAAAAGATCTGTACTCTGAAAACTACAGAAGACATATGAAAGAGATTGAAGAGTACACACAGGAATGAAAAAGCAGTCCGTGCTCAGGAACTGGAAGAACAAACATGTTAAAATGTCTATACTAATCCCAAAGCAATCTAACACATTTAATGTTATTCCTATCAAAACACCACCAGCATTTTTCATAGACCTCGCGCAAACCGAAATTTGTATGGAACCACCAAAGACCCTGAATGGCCAGAGAAATCTTGAAAAAGAAAACCAAAGCTGGACACATCACAATTCTGGACTTCAAGCTCTACTACGAAGCTGTAATCATCCAGACAGTACGGTATTGACACAAAAACATGCGCATAGATCAGTGGAACAGAATAGAGACCCCAGAAATGGACCTTTAACTCTATGGTCAACTAATCTTCGACAAAGCAGGAAAGAAAATCTAATGGAAAAAAGAAAGTCTCTTCAACAAATGGTGTTGCAAAAAATGCTTGACCGACTGAGCCACCTAGGCGCCCCACAAAATATAAATATATATATATATTTTAAGATTTTACTTATTTGACAGAGATCACAAGTAGGCAGAGAGGCAGGCAGAGAGAGAGAGAGAGAGAGAGAGAGAGTAGGAAGCAGGCTCCCCGCAGAGCAGAGAGCCCGATGTGGGGCTTGATCCCAGGATCCTGGGATCATGACCTGAGCCGAAGGCAGAGGCTTTAATCCACTGAGCCACCCAGGCACCCCACAAATTATAATTCTTAAACAATTACACTAGGAACTTGAAATGACTGCTTGATCCATGGGTTTCAGGATGGATGTTTTGGTAGGTGGCATGAAAACATAGTCTATTGTCCATCTCCATCACTCTCTTGGGTAACCAGGTACATTGTCAGTGAGCAGTAATATATTGAAAGCAATTTTTTTTTTCTTGAGCAGCAGGTCCCAACAGTGAGCTTAAAATATTCAATAAACCATGCTGTAAATAGATGTGCCATCATCCAGGCTTGGTGGTTCCACTGAGAGGGCACAGGCAAAGTAGATTTGGTAATTTTTTTTTTTTAAGATTTTATTTTTATTTATTTGACAGACAGAGATCACAAGCAGGCAGAGAGGCAGGCAGAGAGAGAGAGAGGAGGAAGCAGGCTCCCCAGTGAGCAGAGAGCCCGATGCAAGGCTTGATCCCAGGATCCTAGGATCATGACCCGAGCCAAAGGCAGAGGCTTTAACCCACTGAGCCACCCAGGCACCCCAGATTCGGCAATTCTTAAAGGCCTTAGGATTTTTGAGATGGTCCATGAACATTCGCTTAAACTTAAAGTCCCCTAACCTGAGAGCCAGCCTGTCCTTGGAAGCTTTGAAGCCAGGCATTGACTTCTCCTCTCTAGCTAGGAATGTCCTCGATGGCATCTTCTTCCAACAGACAGAAGGCTGTTCTGTCTACATAAAAAATCTGTTATGGGGGGGGGGGGGGCGCCTGGGTGGCTCAGTGGGTTGAAGCCTCTGCCTTCGGCTCGGGTCGTGGTCCCGGGGAGCTGGTCCCGGGGTCCTGGGATTGAGCCCCAAGTCGGGCTTTCTGCTCAGCGGGGAGCCTGCTTCCCTTCCTCTCTCTCTGCCTGCCTCTCTGACTACTAGTGATCTGCCTGTCAGATAAATAGATAAAATCTTTTTAAAAACAAATCTGTTACGGGGTGCCTGGGTGGCTCATTGGGTTAAAGCCTTTGCCTTCGGCTCTGGTCATGGTCTCAGGGTCCTAGGATTGAGCCCCGCATTGGGCTCTCTGCTTGGCAGGGAGCCTGCTTCCTCTCTCTCTCTCTCTGCCTGTGTCTCTGCCTACTTGTGATCTCTGTCTGTCAAATAAATAAATAATGTCTTAAAAAAACATCGAGCCTGCATCGGGATCTCTGCTCAGCAGGGAGCCTGCTTCGCCCGCCTCTCTCTGCCTGCCTCTCTGTCTACCTGTAATCTCTGTCAAATAAATAAATAAAATCTTAAAAAAAAAAAAATCTGTTGTTTCGGTGCACCGGGGTGGCTCAGTCGTTAAGCATCTGCCTTCACCTTGGGTCATAATCCCGGAGTCCTGGGATCGAGTCCCACATCGGACACCCCCACCCAACGGGAAGCCTGCTTCTCCCTCTCCCACTCCCCCTGCTTGTGTTCCCTCTCTTGCTGTTTCTCTCTGTCAAATAAATAAATAAATAAAATCTTTTAAAAAAATTGGTAAAAAAAATAATCTGTTGTTTCATGTAGTCGCCTGCATTAATGATCTGAGCTAGGTCTTCTGGAGAACTTGCTGGAGCTTCTCCATCAACACTTGCTGTTTTTTTTTTTTAAAGATTTTATTTATTTGACACAGAGAGAGAAATCACAAGTAGGCAGAGAGGCAGGCAGAGAGAGAGAGGGGAGGAAGCAGGCTCCCTGCAGAGGAGAGAGCCTGACACGGGGCTCGATCCCAGGACCCTGGGATCATGACCTGAGCCGAAGGCAGAGGCTTTAACCCACTGAGCCACCCAGGCGCCCCTCAACACTCGCTGTTTTACCTTACATTTTTATGTTATGGAGACTGGTCTCTCTCTGCACCTCATGAACCAACCTCTACTTCAGGTTGTAAACTAGACTTTCTTCTGCAGCTTTTCATGTCTTTCATTCAGCCTTTACAGAATTGAAGAGAATCAAGCCTTGTCCTGATTAGCCATTGGCTTAAGGGCATGTGTTATGGTCTGTCTGGTCTTCTATCTAAACCACTGAGCACTTAGAAGCTACTATAGGGTTATTAATTGATCTAATTTCAATATTGTTGCATTTCAGAGAATAGGAAGGCCAGAGGAAAGAAAGAGACAGAGCGGGAAATGGCTGGTCAGTGGAGCAGTGAGAACACAAACATTGATCAGTTAAGTTTGCTGTCTGTCTTTTTTTTTTTTTTTTTTAAGTTTTTTTTTATTTTTTTAAAAGAGGGATAAAAAGTAGGCTAGGAGGCCGGCAGGGGGGGGGGGGGGGGTGGCAGCCTCCCTGCTGAGCAGAGAGCCTGATGCGGGGATCGATCTGAGGACCCTGGGATCATGACATAGAGGTTTTAACCCACTGAACCACCCAGGCACCCCATGTTCACTGTCTTCTATGAGCAAAGTTCACGATGCCCCCAAAACAATTAAAACGGTAACATCCCAGATCACTGATCACAGATCACCACAACAAATATAATAATAATGAAAAAGTTTGGAATGTTGAGAGGATGACCAAACCGTGACGGAGGGATACAAAGTGAGCAAGTGCTGTTGGAAAAATGGCGCCAGTAGGACTCAATGCCGGATTGCACAAACCTTCAATTTGTAAACAACAAGTATCTGCAAAACACAATAAAGCAAAGTGTGCTACAACAAGGTATGCCTGGGCTTGTGCACCTGACCCTACCGTTTCTCCTGAGCTAAGGTCATTACCCTGGCAATTCCCTGTCTCTTGGGCTTCAGGATTGCCTCTTTTTTTCCTTGATCATTCCCATCAGCATACACATGTGCCTCTATATCTCATATCTTAAAAACACACAATGGGGGGCCCCTCGGTGGCTCAGTTGGTTAAACATCTGCCTTTGGCTCAGGTCATGATCCTGGGGTCCTGGGATTGAGTCCCACATCAGGGCTGCCTGCTCAGCAGGGGGCCTGTTTCTTCCTCCCCCTTGCCTGCCACTGCCCCTGCTTGTTCTCTCTCAAATAAATAAAAATTAAAAAAATTTAAAAACACGCAAGTAGAAAACAGCATGGCAGTTCCTCAAAAAATTAAACATAGAATTGAAGGCAAAGACTCGGACGGATATTTGCACACTCACGTGCATCACAGGATTCATGGTAGCCAAGAGGGAAATGACGCCCATGTCCATGGGAAGGAAGTTCAAGATCAAATGTGGTCCATCCATGCAATGAAATATTATTCAAGGATGAGAAAGGAAGGCAGTCCTGGCACCTGCCACAGCATGAATGAGCCTTGAGGATGATGTTAACTCAAACAAGCCAGTTATGAGAAGACAAATACTGGGGTGCCTGGGTGGCTCAGTGGGTTAAGTCTCTGCCTTTGGCTCAGGTCATGGTCTCAGGGTCCTGGGATCGAGCCCCACGTTAGGCTCTCTGCTCAGCGGGGAGCCTGCTTCCCCCTCTCTCTCTGCCTGCCTCTCTGCCTACTTGTGATCTCTCTGTCAAAAAAAAAAAGGAATTAAAAAAAAAGAAAAGAAAGAGAAGAGAATGCCATATGATTCCACTACTTAGGAGGTCCCTAGGGTCATCAAGGTCATATAGACAGACAGTAGAAGGGGACAGGAAATGCCCCTGGACTACACTTAAAAAGGTTTAAAATGGTCAAACTTAAGTATATTTGACCACCCCCACCAATTCCCATACAGAAAAACAAACATGAACTCTTTCTTGACCTCAGGTCTCTCTCCAGTTACTTAGTTTCTGTACCACCTTTAAGAACAAAACCAGAAAGGCTGTCTCTGGCGACTGTCCGCTGTTCTTATCTCATGCCGCCTGAACTCCCTCCAACCAGACTTCCAGTCTCCGCTGCACTCCAGAAACCGCTCTGCCAAGATCACAGTAAGGGCCCTCCCCCCCCCCCCCCCCCCCCCCCCCCCCGTCCCCCCCCCCATGTGTTCAAGGGCCTTCCCCTGGCCCCTGGGCCTCCTCCTTCCTCCCTGGGTGCGTTTTGGTCTTCTTTGCGGGATCCCTTATCCCCGAGTTCTCCTCCTTGGTGCTCCCAGCCTCCTTCCAGCTCCTTTCTCCGCCCACACAGTCCTAGATGATGTCAGGAGAAATCACATGGCTCTGGGAACCAGGGGTTGTTACAAGGTGGATGTCCCCAGCTCTATGTCTGGCCTGATCTTCCCCGGGAGCTCCATCCCCAAATCCCAATTGCTCAGCATTCTCGCTTCTTGGTGGCTCAAACCTCACGGAACCCAAACCCAGCTCCGTATCTTCCCCCCACTTCCTTGTTCCAGGGAGCACAACTCCACCCTTCCAGTCGCTCTGGCCCAGATCCCAGCAGGCCCCCTTTCCCACACGCCCCATTCTTCATCCATTAGCAAATGCTGCTGGCTATGCCTTCAAAATGCTGTTGTTTTCAGAATTCGACCATTGACCAACCTTCACCTGGGTCCACCCTCATAACCCATCCACTTGGTGGACAGAGGGATTTTGTAAAAATGCAAGTCAGACTTGTTACTTTTCTGTGCAAAGCTTTTCCTTGCTCCCCTAGAATCGAATCCAAGATCCTTCAAAGGCCCTCACTGTCTGCGGCCGCCCCAGCCCCACCCCTTCCCTTTCCATCACTTGCCCTAGGGAGCCCACATGGGTTTCTACACTGTTCCTCAAAGGCTCCTATCTCAAGACCGTCTGCACTTGTTCCTCGCCCTCTGTCCCCTCCTGTGGGTCTCCACTCCACTGTCATCTTCCCACCCTACTTAAAACCACCCCGGGGAGGGGGGGAAACAGCTCTTAAAAAAAGAGGGGACGCTCAGTTGGGTTAAGTGTCTGCCTTTGGCACAGTCCTGCATGGGGCTCCCTGCTCAGTCTGGAGCCTGCTTCTCCCTCTGCCTCTGCTGCTCCCCCTGCTTGTGTGCTCTTTCTCTAACATGTAAATAAAACAAAAACAAAAACAAAAACCTCTAAGAGACTGCCCCAGAAGCCTGGCTAAACAAAAACAAACACAAAAACCTCTATGAGACTGCCCCAGAAGCCCGGCTGGCTGGCTCAGTCGGTGAAACACACAGGATTCCTGAGCTCAGGGTTGTGAGTTTGAGTCCCATATTGGGTGTAGGGATGACTTAAAAATAAACATCTTTAGCGGTGCCTGGGTGGCTCAGTTGGTTAAGTGGCCGGCTCTTGATATCAGCTCGGGTCATGATCTCAGTGTCCCGGGATTGAGTCCTAGACTGGGCTCTGCGTTCAGCAGGGGCAGGGTGTCTGCTCAAGGATTCTCTCTCCCTCTCCCTCTGCACAGCCCCCCACCCCCGCTCCCCCTCTCTCTCTCTGAAATAAATCAATCTTAAAAAATAAAGAAATATACATCTTTAAAAAATACTTAGGGGCACCTGGGTGTCTCTCATTGTCTCTCTGTCAAATAAATAAAATCTTAAAAAAAAAAAAAAACTTAGAAAAAGTATTCTGCTCCAGAATAGGCCCCCTTTTGGGCCCAGGACCTAAACTAGAATTCATTCAATATGTCTTTGGGGAAGGAGACCCAAATTTTATAGGCTTCAGGTTCCAACTCTTCCCTGTTTATTCTTCTTGCTGGCACTTGGCACCATCCAAAGGATGATTTATCTTTTATTTGCTTTATTGTCTTTTCCCAGCCTTAGCGTGTCGGTTCACAAGCCCTGGGATATTTGTTTTCCTACTATTGCATCCCCAGAGTTTAGAGCGGTGCCTGAGAACATGCGTATTGGATATTAATGCCCAGATAACCACAGCTTTCAAGGTAAGGATTTTCTCTTTATAGGCCCACCCAGCGCACTCCCCTTACTCCCTCTCCTAGGTGCCCCGTCTCTTATTCCTACTTTCCCAGCCCTCCTCTCCCCACCCCTCCCCAGACTTTACCACCCCAGAAGCCGGGCTCCGGAACTGTCCCACTGCAACTTAGAAGGACCTAGCACTCCTCGCCTAGGACCCGCATAGGCATTATCATAATAATGAGCGGACACAATGGCCTGGATCTTTAGAATCATTAAACCCGCCTTCACAGCTCTGATCCCTCAGGAAGTGGCCACAACATGTTTTATTTTACCTCCAGTATAGGCCCGGCCAAGTTCGCTAACCCAGCCTCCCACAACTGTCTGTCCGCGGCACGGCCTGCTGAACTTCCTCTGTTTGGCCACAGTTTCAAAACCAAAGAACTCTTTCCAACTCCGTATCATCCACATCTGGATCTCTGCCGCGAATCTTGTCAGTCCCTAACTCACCCCCTCCTTCTAGTACCTTAGCAGGAAGGATGGGGCGATGGAGCCGGGCTGGCGAGCAGGAGGGGCCCACATTAGTCACCCTACAGAAGTGCCTGTGTGGGGGTGGTGGAGGTTGGTCGAGAGAGACAAGCATCAGGTGGGTGGCCAGGGAGGGACTGGTACCTGCGGCGGTAGGTAGCAGGGGTGGGGGATGGGGGCTGTCTGGGGGTGCCTGCCAGGCCCCTTGTGGTCTGCAATGCAGCCTGCGGTCAGAGAGACTCCCCGTCCAGCCCTCTTCCACGCGGTCCCCGCCGCCCACCGTGGCAAGTACTTCCTGAGCCCCTGATAAGTCAGAAGCAAGAGGAGCCCTAAGATGGCAAGACGGGCGGAGCTGGTCCCGGCAAACCAGCCAGGCAGGTCCGCTGGAGCCAGGGGGAGGGTGGGGCGGCAGGTCCCTCTGGCCAAGTGGCCGAGCCAACAAACACGGGGACCTGTGAGAGGGCTCTGGGGAGAAGGCAGATCAGATCCCGCCGGAGTCTGAGCTAGAGCTGGATCTTCTGGACCAGGACTCTAGATGGGTTGGAATATAGCTGGTTTGGAGGCAGCGTTTGATCCGACATTATTACCGGCGGTTAGAAGCCATTTCACCAACCGCCAAGGCTCACTCACCAGAGAGCTCATAGATCAAGAACACCTGGGGAGCTCGTTAAAAAAATACAGGCCTGCCCCAGGCCTACAAAATCAGAATCCCTCGGGCGGAGTCAGGCACCCAAATCTTTATTTTTAAAAAAGCCCTTTCAGATAATTATGATAATAAGAGGTTTGGAAATTATTACCTGGACTTTAAAGAGCACATCTTTGGAAACTTTAACCTCTAAGTCTGCTCTTAGATGTGTGACCTTGGGAAAGTGGCTTACCCTCTCTGAGTTTCATTTGCCTCTTCTGGGAAACGGAAATAGGCTTGTACCTCTTAGGAATCCGTGCAAACACAATCGCGCTGAACTCTAGCCCTGGGGTCCGGCAATGCTCTCCTGGTGTTACCTGCTGTGGTGGTCATTCTGGCTGAGATCCTTTGGGATTCTGGGATGAACACAAGAGGCTGAGGAAGCTAAAGGTTGGGAGAGGGTCTGGTCCTATCCCGATGTTAGGAATAAAAGGGTTCCCGGGAAGGGAGCAAAGCCTCCTGCTCAGACGAATTGGGAAAGAGGGGTCAAGGCCAAGGTTGTTCACTGTTGGCCACTGGCCTGGCTGCTAGGTCAAGGCTTGGGCAGATACAAATTCTAAGAAGCACAGGAGATTTGTGGTTAAGACCTTGAGCTTAAGGGCTCAGAGAGTTCTGGGTTCAGGTTCTAACTCCTTTTGTCAACTCGTAATGGTGGGCGAGAGACTCCTGGGAGGCTGGGCCTCTGCTGGGGAGGCAGGATGTCCCCCCGTGGAGCCAGGCCCTGGGGTCGGACAGTGCAGCTATTAATCTGCCCTGCGACCTGGAGCGAGTCACTCCACCCCTGAGCTGCTGTTTGGAAATGGGGAGACTCCACCTAATGCACTCAGTGGTTGGGAGGTGCGGATGGGTTGTACCTGGTGACACGCATGTCGCTCGGGCTGGCCAACTGCATTTCGTAAAGGGTAGCTGTTACCACCATCAACCCCTTCTCTGGGGAGCCCTCCGGCTTGTGACTGGTTTGTGTGGCTGTCACCTTTCACCTTATTGTCAGTCCCCATCCACCTGACCCAGAACTTTCATCACAGTGCCTCCAGGACATCCGGGGTGGGTGTCAGGGGTGGCTGCAGGCACCCTTCTTCCACCACAGTGGGGCCCTGGGCTCCTGGCCTTCCTGCCCACACTCCTTCCCCGATGCGTCCCCTTCTGAGCAGAGCTCAAGTGGGGTGCTGTTTGGTGACACTGCCTCCCTGAGGGTGGGCTGTCCAGAAATGACCCCTTTCCGTCCCCAGGGATGACGACAATGCAGGTTGTGTTGTGTTCGTGCCATAGGGGCTGGATAGTAAATGCTTTTGAGTCAGGATGACACTAGATGTGATCAAACCATTGAGGTCTGTGACAGAAGTACCCTCTGCTGCCTCCACAGAGGCGCCCCCTGAGAAATAGCACTTGTTACTCTCCGCATCTCACAGCCAGTGGGCTCCTTACAGCCTGTGGCAGGGGTTGGGGTCACTCCAGACTCCTGAGAGGGCTGCTGCCGGAGAGAACCCCACTTCTGTGTGGGGCGTGTTGACGATCTGGTTGTCCTTGGCCAGTGGCTCCGCAGGCTGGGACCTTTCCAGCAATGCCTTCCTAGGGCTTGCCTCCCCCGCCTTCGGCGCATCTCTGGGCAGATACTGCCCCCTAGAGGCCTCCGCCTGCCATGACACCGGGCAGACCTGACCTCACAAAAGAGGAAAGGATCCAGGTGATGCTTTCCTTTCCAGCATCCTTCTTGGTCTCAGGAGTTCTGGGCGGTGTATTCATTCATTCATTCTCAGCTTGAGAACCTGGGATCGGCCCCAGTGCCATGCGAGGCCTTCCAGAAGAAACGCAACTCAGGATAACCGCTAGAATACAAGGACATAGCCACAAGAGGTCTTGGGATTCAGGGCTTTCTGTATTTTGCAAAGAGGCGAGGGTCCAGGGAAAAATGACCTCTAGTAATATTTGGAACTAGGGTTGAGGATAAGTTTAGAATCAAGCAAAATCACTAGTACGGAGTTAAGAAAAAAGGGAAGGAATAAAGCAAAGCAAAGAAAGGATTAATTCCAGAAAGGTCAGGGTTAACTGGCTGGACTGGGGATGGAGAGTCAGCGGGTGGGAGGTGTAGGGGTTCTGGCACCGGAACCACCCCTTGTGATAGCAGCCTGCTCTAGAGAAAAACATGAGAAAAGAGAAAACACCCAGAATCCTCCCGTCTTGAGTAAGGGTTATTATTATTATTATTTTAAAAAGATTCTATTTGGGACGCCTGGGTTGCTCAGTTGGTTAAGCAGCTGCCTTAGGCTCAGGTCATGATCTCAGCGTCCTGGGATCGAGTCCCACATCGGGCTCCTTGCTCAGCAGGGAGCCTGCTTCTCCCTCTGCCTCTGCCTGCCATTCTGTCTGCCTGTGCTCGCTCTCTCCCCCTCTCTTTCTCTGATAAATAAAATCTTAAAAAAAAAAAAAGATTCTATTTATTTATTTGACAGTCAGAGATCACAAGCAGGCAGAGAGGCAGGCAGAGAGAGAGAGGAGGAAGCAGACTCCCTGCTGAGCAGAAAGCCCGATGCGGGGCTCCATCCCAGGACCCTGGGATCATGACCAGAGCCAAAGGCAGAGGCTTTAACCTACTGAGCCACCCAGGTGCCCCAGGGTTATTATTATTTTGGGGCATTCCCTGTTGTTTTCAATTATGTGTCTTCTTTTATTTTTAATTTTTTTGAGAGAGAGAAATCTTAAGCAGGCTCCATGCCCTGCACAGAGCCTGACACAGGACTCCATTGAAAGACCCTGAGATCATGACCTGAGACGAAGAGTCAGACCCTTAACCGACTGAGCCAGTGAGGTGTCCCTTTTTTTTTTTTTTTTTTTAAGATTTATTTATTTATTTGACAGGCAGAGATCACAAGTAGGCAGAGAGGCAGCCATGGGGGGGGAAGCAGGCTCCCCGCTGAACAGAGAGCCGGATGTGGGGCTCGATCCCAGGACCCCGGGATCATAAGCTGAAGGCAGAGGCTTTAACCCAAAAAGCCACCCAGGTGCCCCTGAGGTGTCCTTTATTTTTGTTTTTTTAACATTTTATTTAAGTAATCTCCATGTTCCACATGGGGCTCAAACACATGAACCCCGAGATCAAGAGTTGCACCCTTTTCCGAGCGAGCCCATCAGGCACCCCCTATGTGTCTTCTTTTAACGTCTTCATTGGAGCTAATGTCTCATTGGATTTTTTTCAAACTGTAGGAGTTAGATCATGAAATGTGAGTTACAGAAAACAAAAACTGTACCCATCTCCCTGCAAAAAAGGATCAGCCCCAAATGCAGAGCTGGGTCAACACTGTGTCTGGGGGAGGGTCCCATCCGCACAAAGAATCCAAGTAAATAGTCAGCAAATTGTCTCTAATCCCTGTCCAAGGAGACTGAGTGCCCAGTACCCATCCTGGGTCCACCGAGATCTCTGCCTAAGGGCCTCTGTCAATGTCATTTCTCCTCCTGGAATCCTCACCCATGTACTTGTATGGCTGATTCCCAGTACATGCATGACTGTCTCTACCCTGTGACCCTGTGACATTTCCCCAGTGTCCCAAACTGGTTAGGTGCTGTTCACGTGTTCTTGTGACCCACAACAGCCTTTGATCGAACTGCACTGGCGTCATTTCTTAGACCCCTGACTTCTGCTGGCAGGTGAACACTGCATGGCAGAGACCCAGAGGCTGTGGCTCCCAGCTCCTGGCATGGAGAGACACAGTGTGGACAGAGACATGACAAGCCAGCTGTCTGTGTGGAGGAAATGGGGCGAGGTGGGGGGGGGGAACCTGCAGGTGGGGGCCTCTCCTCCAGGGGCTCCCTCCCTCACCCTGAGCCTGGCTGCTAACTCTCTTGCTCCTCCTACACTGGAAGGTGATGTGGCCCAGGAAGCTGCAAGGGAAAAGTTAGGGGACAGCTGTGTCGGACTTCAGACATGTGAGAGACTCCGAAAACCTGACCCTGTCCCGTACCCATCTCCATTTAGATTAGATCACTAGTTCTCCCTCAGGATCTAGAGGTTGGGATCAGGGTCACATTCAGTAGGCAAATACTAAGTACGTGTGAGGAGCAGGCACGGAAGGTGTCATCGAGATGAATCCGACAGTCTTGTCCTCAGAGGGCCCCCAGGCTGGGAGGAGAGCCCATGAAGGCCTCACAGTGTGGGGCCCCGGTTAGAAGGCCGGAGTCTGGAGCCAGACAGACCGGGGCTCTTGTTCCCGCTTGGGCACTGTGTGACAAGTTGCTTCCACTCACCAAGCCTCAGTTTCCTCTTCTACAAAGTGAGGAGGATGATGGGAGCTGTCTGGTGTCAGGTGGTTGTGAAAACCTGTGGACACAATGACGTGAAGGTATAGGAAATGGCAAGAAATGGCCCCAAACGGGAAAGCGCTCTGGCTCTCGTGGTCAGCAAGGAGAGCGTGCATCCGGAACGAGTGTGTGAAGGTGTGCCACTTGGATGGGGCCGGGGCATGGGCACGGGCACGGGTCAGGTCAGCCGCTGAGGAGCTCGGACCGGGCACTGGCAGCTAGGCAGGTGGGGCTCAGACGACAGCCAGTCCCCGCCCCATATCCAGGCGCTTCCCCTCCTCTCCCAGTCCCGGTCTCCCTGGGTGGGTTTGGGCCCCGTGGCTAGTTCTGGACAACTGTCTGTGAGAGGAGTGATGGCTGCCGATGGGGGACGGGTTGATTCAGACTTGACGGGTCTCCGCTCCCTGCTGTGGATTTCAGCGGTGAAGCCCTAAAATGCGGCCGGGGTTGGGGTGGGGGGCGGTCCCAGACCTTCATCAGACTTGATCAGTAAACTTTCTTGTGCTCAGCCTCGGAGATGTGGGGTTGTTTGCTGAGGCAGTTAATGCTAACTGCCCGCCGCATATGGTACTACTGTGATTTCTGCTGATAGAGGCCAAGTCAGTGGCTGTGATCACATGGCTCCTAGGTGGGCAGAGCCGGAACCCACACCCAGGTCTGACTCACACGGCCGGTTTTTAGAAACTGTGCTTCCTTCACCTCATGACGGCCTACCCTCAAGCTCTGCTATCACACTGATGATCTCAAGAAGATGTCCAGCAGGGACAGCCAGCTGAGCAGCTGGGACAGTCAGAACTCTTGGCGGGTCTAGTGTGAAATCCTGCCATTCTGGATTGCACCGGGCACTTGCAACACTCGTCTTCCTTCTGCCGGTGCTGGTGGATCAGGACAAGCAAGACACAAGGGAGAAGTGACAGCTTGCCCCACCGTGGCAGAGGACTGTAGCCGGGACTGGAACCTTCCTTGTGCAGATGGGACACACAAGGGAAGAATTCCCCCAGCATCACTGCCTCACGCTCAGCTCCTCCCTGCCTGGTCCCCAACCCAGAAAGGCTGTATTGCACACCATAAGCCTCAGAATGAGACTTATGCTTGAATCTCTGCTCTGCCACTTACTGGCTCTGTGACCTTGGGTAAGTCACTTTGCTTCTCTGAGCCTCAGTTTGCTCATCTGTACGGGGGGGGGGGGATAACAATATTCATTTCTCATGGGATGGACTAAGGCAGTAGAGGTAACGGATGTAAGGTGCTCAGCACCGTGCTTGGTACATGTAAGCTTGGTATGATCTAAGGCAGGCTCTCCTTCTCCTGAGGAAGATTAGGGGGCTACCAGAGGAGAGGGACTCAATGTATAGATTCACACCCAGATTGCTTGTGTGTTTATTTACAAATGGGAGACATACACACACAGATACAACTTGGGGACATTTCAGGAAACTTGGAGCAGGGAATCGCTCTTCGCTGTCCAGCTCTTGTCTGGGCTCCCTCCTGATTCAAACTGAGTTCTTTAGAAAACGGCTTCTGACACTTCCTTGTTGGGAAGCCTGTGGGTACTGGGCTCTCACTGCCTCTCATGTTGAAATCTGCCTGTCTCACTGGGCTGTGGACAAAGGGCTGTGAGCCTTGGCTCAGTCATTCACATCCAGGCCAAATTCTGGATACAGTTCTTTGGTGGTGACACCTCGGATCACGGCTAAAAGGAAAGAAAGAAGCAAGAACGCATGTCGCTTGGAAGGAGTGGAAGGGAGAATGGTCAAAGGCCTGACCTACCCAGGACCCACTCCTGGACCTCCCCGCTGTTCCCCTAGTTGGCTGACATATCCTCTTGCTACCCCTTCCAGACTCTACCACCGTGGGCTCTGCTTGGTCACCCCAAACTAGACTTACTGAACCCTTACCCCACTTCACAGAGGAGTCAAACAAAGCACCCTGGGACTCCACACAGAGCAGCTACAGCCACCTGCTGAAAAGGCAAATTTATATTTACATCGCATCTGGGGACTGCTGAAAACCCTTACTCCTTAGTCTGGCCGATGGGTCATGCCCTGGCCATTTGGTGGTGCCATTCCTCCTGCTCCCTCAAAGACCCTTTCTTCCTCCCAGGGGAAGGGGTCTCCTGAGAGGCCTATCCTGACCACCTTAGCTCCTCCCTACCACCACCCTGTTCAAACCTCAATATTCTTCTCCATCTCTGGCCTTTGTTTCCCTCATAACACTTAACACATTTTATAATTCCTCTGTTCGTGTTCCTTCACTTACTGACCTTTCCCCACCCCTCCCCCAATACCAAAACCTAAGTCAAATGAGAACGGGGTCCTTTAAGTGTCTGGTTCACTAGGGTGCCCCACACCCTGCAGAGCAGTGCAGAGCTCTGGTGCTCAGTAAATGTCACCTCAGAGGAGCGGCTGCTCTGTCCTCTCCAGGTCCCAGGCCGAGAAAGACGGGTCTCAAGCTAGGTTCCATCTCCCAAGAGCTGATGCGCTTAACCACCAGGCTACAGTGCCCTCACCTCCCTTTCTCCTTGGGGCCTGACCATGCTCCTTTCTCCATCTGTATTTCCCTCCTCCTGTTGTCCCCTTTCCTTCCTTAGGACCCAGTCCCCACTGCAACAGAGAAGTCCTCCCCGACACAGACTCCCAGATGCTGAGGGGCAATTCTACAGGAAGTGCTAAACTCCCGCAGCGACCAGGCAGATGTCCCAGCCCCGCACCCTGTCCCACACAGTCACTGGCTGCTGAACGCTGGAGTGCCCACTGACCCCAGCCAGGTGACCGGACTGAGGCCATCCATGCCTTCACTTCCTCCAAACTGGACTGTCCTAACCAACCCAGGCACACAGGTGTCTGTGTCTTGGCCGAGCCCTCTGGATAGTCAGACTGTGTTCAAGGAAGAACAAAATACTTCTTGAAGTCACAGAGTCCCCCTTCTGTGATCTTTTGCCTCTGGAGCAAGTCAGCCACTTAAGGCTGAGTAGGCCCCAGAAGACCAGGAACCACAGCCCTCAATCTAGCAGGTAGGCAAGTTCATGTTCAAACCTGCCTGGGGCACTGAAGCGGGCTCTACACTTGAGGGAAGAGATCTCAGGGACTCCTGCAAGAGCTGTACAGCTGCACTGGGGCATTCGGGGAGGGGGCCAGCTGAGGAGGATAGGAAGGCTGGCAAGTTAGAGGGCCCAGGGGCAAGATCCAGACATCCCGGGGAATGCAGACTCCTTCCCTCCGAGCCTTGGTGCTCCTCTGGGGCCCTGTTGCTCACCTAGTTTGCCTAGCAGCATCTGGCCTACATCCTTGATGTCATTATACTCGTGGAGCTGGGAGATGTGGTCCTCCAGTTCATCCACACTGTAGCCTCTGGGGTGAGGGGTGGAGAGAGAGAGAGAGACTATCTTTAAGAAAGCTGAGGAGAGGGGCTCTCGGGTGGCTCAGTGGGTTAAGCCTCTGCCTTCGGCTCAGGTCATGATCTCAAGGTCTTGATATCCAGCCCCGCATCAGGCTCTCTGCTCAGTGGGGAGCCTGCTTCCCCCTCTGCCTGCCTCTCTGCCTACTTGTGTTCTGTGTCAAATAAATACATAAAATCTTAAAAAAAAAAAAAAGAAAACAAAGAAAGAAGGAACGCTGAGGAGAGGGACACCTGGGTGGCTCAGTTGGTTAAGCGTCTGCCTTTAGCTCGGGTCATGATCCCAGGGTCCTGGGATCGAGTCCTGCGTCAGGCTCCCTGCTCAGCGAGGAGCCTGCCTCTCCCTCTCTCTGCCACTGTCCCCACTTGTGTTCTCTTTCTCTCTCTGACAGATAAGTAAATAAATCTTTATTAAATTAAATAAAAAAAAAGAAAGCTAAGGAGGATCCAAGGTTCAGAGAGTAACAAGGCATCTATTTAAAGATTTTATTTATTATTCATCAGAGAGAGAGCGAGCGAGCACACAAGCAGGGCAGCAGCAGGCAGAGAGGGAAGCAGACTCCCCACTGAGCAAGGAGCTGGCACAGGACTTGATTCCAGGAACCTGAGATCAGGACCTGAGCTGAAGGCAGATGCTTAACTGACTGAGCCACCAGCTGTCCCACAAGGCATCTATTGAACTAATATTCACGGGATGCCTGGGTGGCTCAGTTGGGTAAATGTTTGCCTTTGGCCCAGGTCCTGATCTCATGATCCTGGAATCTGTGCTCAGGCTCTGTGCTCAGTGGAGAGTCTGCTTCTCCCTCTGCCTGCCACTCCCCCTGCTTGTACTCTCTCTCTCTGGCAAATAAATAAGATCTTAAAAAATACACACACACACACACACACACACACACACACACAAGGGGCGCCTGGGTGGCTCAGTGGATTAAGCCTCTGCCTTCGGATCAGGTCATGATCTTGGGGTCCTGGGATCAAGCCCCACATCAGGCTCTCTGCTTTCCCCCTCTCTCTCTGCCTACTTGTGATCTCTGTCATGTAAGTAAAGAAAAATCTTAAAAAAACAAAAAAAACACAAATGTTCACTAAGGACCTACTATGGACAAGACAGACCCTACCCTCAGGAGGCAAATCTCCCTGTGCCCTGGGGGAACAGTTCCCAGCCACACTGGTGCTATGTGACCCTGGCCATCGCAGGGGGATTCACAGATGGGCACATCGGCGGCTAGTCAGATCCCCTCCTGCGTGAAATGCACATTCAAAGACTGCTCAGTCTGTGCCACATGGCTGGAGCGAGAGCTGTGAGAAAGTCCAGGAGCTGGGGAAGAGCCAGCTTCCTCCAAGCCCTGGAGAGCCCACCTGTAGAGAGAGAATGGAGGTGGTGTGCAGACAGAAGCAGAGGCAGAGAAGGACCAGAAGGACCAGAGACAGAGATGGATTGAGAGGATGATACCCTCTGTTCCGGACAGCTTTCCATTCCCTTGTTCCTGCTCCTCCTGGGTCTGACCACCCCCTACCCGAGAGAGGCTGCTGAGATACATTGAATCCCTCCACAGGACACAGTCCTGGTTTTACACTAAGCTAGTGTGGCTGGGTTTCAGTTACTGGGCATGGGGTTAAAAGTTATCTTAAGCATGCTGAGGAACCCAAAGAGACTTACTCAGATATTAACTGAACGATCTCCTGGTCCAGCAGGTCCCTCTTTTGCTCCAGTTTCTGAATGTCAAGGTGCAGAGACTCCTCACCGGCCCCATCAGCCTGGCCAGACTTGGGGGATGGCCGCTGAGTGGCACACAAAGTCATTAGCCAGAGTGACCCATTATCCACAATTCAGAACCTACACATTGTTTTCAATAACCACTGCCCCACCTTCTGCTTGGTGACCAATACCCCGTACCCACAGTAAGATTACACTGCCCTGCTGCTCTTGGAATTAGATGTAGCCCTCCAAGTTCTGGCAAGTAGAAGTTAATCATAAATTATGTATGCAACATCTGAGAATTGTCCTTCCAGCGAGAGGGTACGCCTTTCTCTGGCCTGTCTTCCTCCTCCCTGCTGGCTGGAATGTGGATGTAATCAAAGAGCTGAACAATGTTTTGGGCCATAGGTAGAACCATGTTGAAGGTGCAGTGGAACAAGACAGAGGCCTGGGTTTAGGCCAGCATTATTTGGGGTTTTCTTTCAGTCCTAGCCACACCTAGTCCTAATTAAAGGGCCCATCCTGGCCCCAAATCAGACCTCAGATGCTCAAGTCTGTGATGTCATTGGGCTTATAATTCCATTGGGTAACAATCCCCTTCCCCGGGGCTGCAGTTCATCTTTGCCCTCTCTGCCCCTAAATAATTGTGTTTTTCCTCCAGATATCTCATTTAAAGCTCTACTCACACTTCATCAGGAAGGCCTTTGCAGACCACCCCGCCTAAAATGGTCACTCCTCAGTGGCTCACTATTCTTTTGTCCTGATATTTTCTAACACCCATCACCACTTGACATATACATTTCATTAATAATATTCTGTTCATTGTCAGCCTTATGCCCCTGGAGTGTAAACCCCAAGAGGGCAGGGACAGAGTTTTGTTCACTGTGTCCCCACTGGGCCTGGCACATAGTAGACACTCAATAAAACGTGTCAGGGATGCCTGGGTGGCTCAGTTGGTTAAGTATCTGCCTTTGGCTCAGGTCATGATCCCAGGGTCCTGGGACTGAGTCCTGATTCGGGCTCCCTGCTTGGCAGGGAGCCTGCTTCTCCCTCTCCCACTGCCTGCCACTCTGCCTGCTTGTGCTCTCTCTCTCTGATAAATAAATAAATAAAATCTTTAAAAAAAAAACCCCAAAAGCGGGGGCGCCTGGGTGGCTCAGTGGGTTAAAGCCTCTGCCTTCGGCTCAGGTCGTGATCCCAGGGTCCTGGGATTGAGTCCCGATTCAGGCTCTCTGCTCTGCGGGGAGTCTGCTTCCTTCTCTCTCTCCGCCTGCCTCTCTGACTATTTGCGATCTCAGTCTGTCAAATAAATAAATAAAATCTTAAAAAAAAAAAAAAACCCCACCAAAAACGTGTCAGATGAATGGGTGAATGACAAATAATTAATCAACTAACGACCAGCCTGAAAAAGTGCTTTTCAGGTGAAGTACAGTGTGCCAAGGGAGTGTCTCAGCAACTGGAATGAGTCAGAAGTGGGGGTGAGGCTTCCCTGGGGGACCTCTACTCTAAAGGATGAGCAGGCACCACCTTGCTAAAGAGCTGGAAGGAAGAGTATTCCAGAAAGGGACAGTATAACCAAATGGCAAAGGCAGGAGAGAGCACGTGCCTCTGAGGGAATGAGAGTGGTTTCTGTGTGGGGTGGGACAGGTGAGGGAGGGGATCCTGGTCTCTTCAAAACCAACCACTTGGGGGCACCTGGGTGGCTCAGTGGGTTAAGGCCTCTGCCTTAGGCTCCGGTCATTAGCCCAGGGTCCTGGGATGGAGCCCCACATTGGGCTCTCTGCTCAGCGGGGAGCCTGCTTCCTCCTCTCTCTCTGCCTGCCTCTCTGCCTACTTGTGATCTGTCAAATAAGTAAATAAAAATCTTAAAAAAAAAAAAAAAACAAAAACCAACCACTTGTGGTGCTGTCAGCAAGGAGGAGAGACAGAGCCCATTGGGAGAGCCTGGGGTACCACCAGAAAATGCCAGGACAGGGCTTCTTCTTTGAAGCTTGGTGGGCAGGGAGGATGAAAAGGGGAAGGACTGAGAAATGACCTGGAGTTTCTCAGCAGAACAAGGTCTGCTGGGGGAAGGTTTGAAGAGGGCTGGGGTGGGTCAGCTACTGTTGGGGATAGAGGCGGGGCTGGGATGAGAAGGGAGGGGTGCATAGACATACTCACAGGGGATCGGAAGGTCCCGCGGCAACTTTTGGAAAGTCCTGGCTGAGTCCTGGAGAGGAATCCGAGGGGAAAATGCCGATTGAGCCTAGAGTCGGCTCTGGGTGGAAAGGGGTGTGTGGGTGGTGTGGGAGGTTAGGAGTTGGGAAAGGGGTTAGTTATGGTCCGTTATCAGGGTAGGGATCCTCAAGGAAGGGGAGACTCTGAGAGGGGGAGTGTGTGGAGGGCTAGATGGGGGTTTCCGGAAGTGATCTCTGGGATGGGAGAGGCTGGGGCAGGGCCATGGGGAGTCCGGAAGGGGACTATGAAGGGATGCCCTTTCGCCCTGCCCTCCGCTCCTTGCCCACCTCCGGAGTCCTGGTGTCCGAGGCCCCCGTCTCGGAGGAGGATGTAGTGCAGGAGGGTCCAGGGCGAGGGCGGAAGAGCAGCCCCTCAGGCCCGCCATGTATTTAGAATCTTATGACGGAGGCCGGGAACGGTCAGATGGGGAGATGTGCGCGCGCAACCTGCCACCTTAAGCCCCGCCCCTCCCTCGAGGTGGGCGGAGACAGCGGCTGCGCGCGCAGCTTTTATTGTGACTCCGCCTGTCCCTAGGGGCCCGCGGCCGTCTGGCCACGCCCCCTTTCCTTTCATCTTTCCCTCTGGCCAATAGGATTCGAGTATTGGGGCCACGCCCACCCAGCTGCTGCTTAGAATTTCCCGGTCCCTCCTTTTCTGGCTCAGTCGCACACCGGCGCTTTTGACCAGCGGAAGCAATTCCGCAGTGGTTGACGGAACTTGGTGATGTGGCCCCCCTTCCCCTCCCCCTGTACCGGAATGTCGGAAGAAACCCGACAGAGCAAATTGGCAGCTGCTAAGAAAAAGGTAAAATGTGCCGAGTCGCGGCTCCCTGACCCAGCCAAAGGCCTCTCCGACGGCCGGGCCGTGGCCAGAGTCTGTGCTGCCCCTGAGACACACAGGGCGAGCCCCTCGGCGCCCCTTGGTGCTCCCCCTCCCAAAGTCTTCTCAGCCAGTCCCGCCCCCCCGGCAGCCCAGCCCCCGCCCTCGCCCTCGCCCGTCGCCCCTGGGTGACTTTGGGCCGGTGACCCCCGGGATCCTCGCTCCGGGGTTGGCCCTCGCCTTCTGCCACCCAGAACTAGAGGACCGGACTCCCCTGGCCGGTGCGGGTCTCGGAGGACCTCGGTCCCGGCCCTGCTTTCCCCTCCCCCACCGCGGAGCGGCGACTCTGGGCGTGGGTAGGGAGGAGTGGAATGTAGTTACGTCACAATCCCCCTGGGAACTGTCATTAGCGCCACGAGCCCGGTGTTTGATCTTACTACCCAGTCCCCCAGTGTTTTCATACCCTTTCCGGTCGCGCACAAATATCCAGATTAAAGGGGATTGGGGACTATGGGACCTAGGTGGGAGAGGTTTCCGGAGCCCTTACTCTAAGACTGTACCCCATCCTTACACAACTGGCTTAAGTGATCATGGAACGTTGATAACACCTTGGTGACAAGGGGAGAATGTGTTTTCTTTGGTATGGTTTCCTCCTAGGTTTATACTGTCCAGAAGCACTTTCACATTTTAAATCTTAATTCTCTACCTCACATTTTAATTCCCTGTGATTCTGGGACCAGAGTTCCCCTCAATCAGTGCTCTTTGGAGTGAGATCTGCTTATCCTCTGTGGAACAGATCTCTGGAACCTGAACTTCACAGGTGGGAATGTTCCCCAAGTCATCTCAACATGGAGTTTTCTAAATGCCACAGGATAATATGGGACTGAAGTATCAGTTGTGCTTGATTCTCTTGAGGGAGAAAAGTCCTTTTATATTTATGTACCTAGGGATGACATTTGCATAGATTTGTAAGATTATAATAGACTTCTAGTGAAATGGTGCTTGGGTTGTCCACGTTCACTAGGTGTGTGCCTTCGTTGCCTTCTGCCATCAGGATACGTTAATGTAAAAGTTTGATAAGTACCAGTGTGCAGCTTTAACAGATGGGTAGGAAAGGACCCTAGATTACTCAGATGTTTCCTTTTTCATCTCCACCTCTGGTTTTGCCTCTTGGCACTTGCTGATTTCATGGCATACCCCCAGAACTCAGAGTCCGAAGACTAGGTTTAAATTCCATTATTGCTCCCCCCCCCCTTTATAATGCCACGTTATCATTCCATTTCTGTGGTCACTGAGAATTACAGCACCTTGTAGGGCTGTTGATGGCATTAAATCGGATGGCGGATATAGGAGTATATCGTAAACTGCAAAGTTTACCATACACTCCTATATTGGGAGGTGGGTGTGGATATAGGAGCTTAGAGTTCTCACTGCTTTTCTTTTCTGCAGTTGAGGGAGTATCAGCATAAGATCGGTTCTGGTACTCCTGCAGGAGTTAAGAAAAAACGGAAGATCAAAAATGGGAGTTGCTCAGAAACAACAGCTTCTGATGGTTGTCACTCCCCTGAGGATGTGAGTATTGGCTGGCCAAACTCCTGGGACCAAGGGTACTCCAAGGCGAGTAGAGGGTGGTGGTTAAGGTTGTGGAAGAAGTTAGGTTTGAGTCCTAACTCTCCCTTTGCCAGGGATAATGTCCCTGCTAGGGGTATATTTCCACATCAGTAAGATTGGGGTAATGTTATCTTACTTACACTTGTGACACTGGAATGAGATGGTTGATTTTTTTTTTTTTTAAGATTTATTTATTTGAGGCGGGGGTGGGGGTGGGGGACAAAAGGAGAGGGAGAGGGAGAAAATCCTCAAGCGGACTTCCGGCTGAGCACAGAGCCTGACGTGGAGCTCCATCCTGGGACCCTGAGATGGTAACTTGAGGAGAAAGAAATCAAGAGCTGGACTGAGCCACCCAGGCCTGCTATAGGGCCTGGTGCAGGGTAAAGATTTGCTAAAGGGTAGTGGTATTTGATGTACTGATCTGGTGACTTTCCTCATCCCCGGCCTCAAACGGGAAGCCACACAGTGAGATCAGCCATATGCCATCACACTGTCCCTTTAGGAAGCACCGGAAGAGGCCCAGGATGTAGCGAGGAGGGGCCCAAGCACTTGGGTTAGGTGACATTGACTTTTGAGTCCATCTTTGCCACCAGCTTGCTGGGCGACCTCAGGAAAATCATTTCCTCCCCTGGGTCCAGTGGCCTCATCTGTAAGAGGATATTGTTGGAGCAGATCCGTACCTTTCAGACTTCTAGCTGGAACCCCCTTTGTTCAAGCGAACCCTTCCTCAGAAGTCTGATTTTTCGAAGGGAGATGGCATTCCTGTCAGATTCGTCCCCAGCATCCTGGGCCTGAGGAGCGGGTCTCATGAGTGTATTAAGAAAACTGCTGCGTCGGGCCAGTGACTGCATTCTCTGTCTAGTTCAGGGGACTTTTCCCTTTTGTACCTTGATTTCTATCTCCAGCAAGGCAGCCGGTGGCCGTTTGGGAAGGCGGCCGTGGATTTGTTCCCTTCTCTCTTCCCTTCCTGCTTCCCTAACTCTCTCACCTCCCTCTAAGCCACTTTTCTCTCTCCCCTTGCCCTTGTTTCTCCCTTCTCGCCTCCTGTAGATTCAGGACATCCTGAAGGTGCTGGTGTCCGACCTTAACCGCTCCAATGGGGTAGCACTCCCCCCATTGGACAAGTGGCAGGTGAGGCAGTGCCAAGCTTCCTCTCTGGCTTGCTTTGTCCTGGCTGTGCATGCCCCAAGGCTTCTCTGGTTTGGGGGAGGCTATGCCTCTGGCTTATTTTGTGTTGCTTTCATTAAACCTCAGCCTGTTCACGTCTGCTTTTCCCACCTGCTCGGTTGGTTGGGTTGTTTTCCTTGCCCCACATCTTTTATCATCTTGAAGAAGGTGAGACACATCTTGACATTTAAAGGTAATTTGGGAAAGCTTCCAGAGCAGGTGCGTGGGATCTGGGCTTTTCGAGCCTTGGGTATGAAAACCAAGTGGCATGTCAGACTCAGAGAGATTAAATAAAAGCAAACCTTTAGGCGTACCCTTTGGGCACCTGTCCCCAAAAGACCCAACAGACTGCATAGCAATTTGTGCTCTCTCTGAACTGGATGAATCCATTTTGGGTTGAGAGTAAGTAACTGCAGGTTTTAAGATGGAGCACACATTACAGTTACAAGGTTCGAGATCATAAGTGACCAGGATATCCCGCTCCTGTTCTCTTTTAAAAATCAGCTGGACACTTAGGCTGTGTGTTCAGTTGCTAGGGGAGACGGTTGGCTAGGCGCTCCAGAAAAGAGGTAAACCAGGTCGAGCGTGGACTGAGGGAGGCCGACCCTCAGTAGGGTTGGCAAGGTAGAATGTCACAATGTTCCAAGTGCCCAGCTAAGGGTGAGGTTTGTTCTAAATGGACTCGAGACTGGTTTGAAGATTACAGGTGGATAGCATTTATCCAGATGGGAGAGTTGGGGGGAGTGGGAGCTCCGGGCAGAGGGAGGGGGCGGGGAGGGATCCAGGTAACAACCAGTATTATGAGCTCACAGAGCGTTGCCTAGAGACGGAGCCTTGGTGGGTTCTCTGGACATGATATTCCCACTTTGTCCTGGGACACCGCCCAGGCCAGGGCAGTAGGGCTGAAATTCAGCCAGGTCCTGCAAGAGATGGGCATGGGCAGAGGGTAGGGACAGAGCCCTGGATGCTGGTGTGAGAGCCTTTCACTCACTGAGACCGCTCAAACCCGGGGTATCGGGTCTGTCCAGGTGCTTTGACTCACCTTGTGGGCTCAGAGGAGCTGCTCAGAGGGGCACGGGGAAGGGAGCCCTGGCCTAGAGGACTCCTGAAGCTGGTATTTGCACTGAGTTCTAAGAACCTGTGCCCGCACCCCCCTGTTGTCCTGGAAACAAAGACCCAGATCCTTTTTGTGGTTTTTCAATCCTTTCTGTCTCCGTGGCCATTTCCCACTTAAGTTTTCTGTTCCTGCAATGCAGGCTTGTGGTTATAGGATCCTGGACAGAGCTGATAGCATTTCCAGAAATGGGGACTCATGAAGAAATAAAATTTTAATGGAACGGGACCGTTGGGGGAGTGGAGAGTGATTTTTTTTAAATACTCCATACTTTTGCTCTAAGACCTAAAATTGTGAAATAGCTTGGTTGATCATAAAAGCGTCGTGTTACATATATTTAAGTCCTCAGAAAATCACTTTTATTCCTTCTCTGAACATTCTTGGGTCTAGTGCTAGGGATCCATGGGACCCCAGGGTGCCAGGAGGCACCCGGAGCTTGCCAGGCCCAGGGCTAGAAGTGCCCACCACCTCCCCTAAAGTCTCAAGCCCTCTGGCCAGCTGCTGAGCCCCTGCTGTTACCTGGGAGATTCTGTTTACTGGTTGTCAAGGCAACGGGAGGTTTCAGGGTCAAAGGTCACAGCCGGGACCGTAAACACGCAAATTGCTTGATTCATCCTCAGCTTCCCCGGCTCTGCATCACTAGCAATAAGAAGGGCAGTAGAGTTGACTTTTCAGAGGTCAGGGCTGATGTCCAGAGAACATCCAGCCCTGGGTCTCTCTTCCTCCTTGTGCTGGCCCCGCTGGCCAGGCCTTGGCTCCCTAATGAGCTCCCCTATTCAAACTCGAGCTTGGCAGCCATCTTCCCCACCTGTCTGCTCATTTTTGCACCTCATCAGACATTAGATCTGTAGAGCCAGATGTCACGCGTGAGCCCAGAAAGAGGCTGGGTGGGGCCCTGGTCAAGCAGGTGGGGCCAGGTGGGGAAGGGGGAGCAGTTTCTTCATGGCTTATGGTCCCCAGTCCCAGGATTGTTCTCCAGGGTACCAGGAGTCAGAGGGTAGACCTCTTAGCTCTGGCTTCCCGTGCTGGTTCTCAGTTGGGTAGCTATTTCGGAGCTAGGAGGTTGGGATGGGCCTAGTGGCCGTGTTTTTCTTTTTTACCTGCAGGAGTAGGGTGAGGCTTCGAGTTTGGTAGCTTCTTTCCCAGAGAAGTCCCGAACTGGGCAGATAGAGCCAGTAGTGGGGGATAGGAGAAGGGGAGGGTGAAGAGAGCAGAGAGGAAGGAAGCAGATAGTGGTTGACCACGTCTCTTGTCACCACCACCCTCTGCCTGCCAGGAGCCCAGGGCAAGGATCACTCTGGCATTCCCGAAGAGCAGTGCCTTCCTTCTCCCTGACTGGGCACCCCTGTTCTCCACTTGCTGTGGCTGCCACAGGCCAAGAGCCTGATACTGTCCCTTGCCGAGCTCCATGGAGAACAAGGCCCCCACTTTCAGGAAGGAGGTTGCGCAGAACCCTGCTTGGAGCTTTGGCCGTCCAGAAGGCTGCAGAGCCGCCCTCAGCTCGGGCGAGTCACAGCCACGCTCCGCAGTGGCTCCCAGCATGTGTGACTGTCCCTGTGACCCCAGCAACCCCTGTCCTGCTTGCTCCGCACCCCCGCATTCATGGCAGCCGGGCGCCTTCTTACCCGCATGGCCCCCTAACCCCCTGCTCTGTTCTGTGACAGGCGCCCAAAGACCGCGCCACTCCTGCCATACCAACAGGTGATGGCACCGTGACATCTGATGGTGTCCCTTCGCCTTATGCTAGTCCCCTTCATCTGACTAGCATGGCGTCAGTTCAGGTTTGTGCCTCGCCCTGCCGCCTGCCACCCCACTCTGTGTCCACCCCCGCATTCATGGCAGCCGGGCGCCTTCTTACCCGCATGGCCCCCTAACCCCCTGCTCTGTTCTGTGACAGGCGCCCAAAGACCGCGCCACTCCTGCCATACCAACAGTTGATGGCACCGTGACATCTGATGGTGTCCCTTCGCCTTATGCTAGTCCCCTTCATCTGACTAGCATGGCGTCAGTTCAGGTTTGTGCCTCGCCCTGCCGCCTGCCGCCCCACTCTGTGTCCACCCCCGCATTCATGGCAGCCGGGCGCCTTCTTACCCGCATGGCCCCCTAACCCCCTGCTCTGTTCTGTGACAGGCGCCCAAAGACCGCGCCACTCCTGCCATACCAACAG